>NC_091517.1:19719290-20024259 GCF_041682495.2 Bombus fervidus
CATATAGCAAGGCTTTGCTATTTTAAAGCACTAAGATTCAACGTTTTAAAATTCAATTTCCAACTTCGTACAGGATAATCAAACTTATCGTATGTTACGAGACGTTGTTAGTGTTTAATCTAATAACGAAGGAATCGCTGCAATTGCAAAACGTCGTTGTATGCTACGAGCAGTTCCTTGTAATTTTTACGTATCTCGTATCACCTTTATTCAGCCAGCTGTCCCGATTAAATCAGATCAAAGGCAATATCAACCGTAAATTCCTCGTCCATTACGCTCCATCGTCAATGTCTTATAAAGTGTTCACGCTATCGCAAACATTACAAAGGGCCGTGTCGCGAACCATCGATCCTGACACCGATATATCTGCTATAAAGTCGTTACAAAGTCATTACGACACACAGCGGCGCCATATCGATACAATCCGCGGACTCTGGAGATACCGATCTGTCCGATGATTCGATCTCGAGCACTACGTACTTGACTTGTATCCACGATACCGAGAAAACCGCGACTCCGATTCTGTCGCCACTCTATGCAAATTATCGTTCGATGTTATTACACTTCCAGACGCCGTGATTAAAATAAATTTATGTTAGTGATCGCGGTAGAAAGTTATTGGTGGCTGTGCTAAATAGGACATTTTAAGCCTCATTTTTACACCTGTAAGAATACACGAAATTTTACCGTTTAAAGTTCAAGAAAACGTCTAGTTCGTCATTTAGGTCCCTGCCACAGTATCGTACCATTATCTTTTTCCGTATGGTATACGCACACAGTCACGTACATATTTACTTGCAAGCAGTATCGGTTGCAGGATAACTCGAACAAGAACAGGTTCGCCAGCCGCAGGTTTCACCGTTTATGCTCGAGCTCGCGATTTTTCATATTCGATTAATCGACGCGGCCCGAACGTCAGCCGAAACGTTTAATCGCCGGCCGCGAGCCGCTGTGTAACTTTATTAACCTGCAGGACCTCGATCGCTTGTGCCGCATCGCCGACGCGGTTATCTCCCGTTTTCTCCGGGATTGATATGCCAATTAAGCGGTACCTCGAGGCTGAGACCACGGCTACCACGTGTGCGTGCCCTTCGCCGATCTGGCCGCGTCACTCTTCTTCGCCTCGATCGAACATCCATTGACAATCGAAAGGAAACGTTGCTTTATGTCGGGGCGCCGATTTTTATGGTGCTCGATTAATAGGCGTATTATTGCGGCCATTTTTTATATTCGATAACATTACATCGAGCGTGATCGCGATCACAGGTTACGAAGCAGATTAATTCAGCGATAGAACGTGTTACGAAGAAATCTTTAAAAAATCTCGCGTCTTGGCCAATTTGAAACGATTAGCTTGATCGGATTCGACTAATTTTTTTTTTTTTTTTTTTTTGTAGTAGCTGGAACATTGTTGAGAGAATGCATTGCTTAAAATAAATCGCTCCACTTATCAAACTTGTACTTTCTAGTAAAGCTCTGGTATAACATACAACAGAGGGAACAGCTGTATGGCGTGACCAAAGTTACCGGCACTCGTAACGATAAGCTACAAAGTACACGGACTTACGAAGCATTTAAAGACGCTTGGCATTTAATTTTAAGGCTCGTTTTCCGCGGGATTTCTCTATCACGAAACGGCATAAAAGTGGAAAGGAGATGGAGCGCAATCTCGCGCGGAAATCACGCTCGGTCGTTTAATTTTCGAGAGCTTTTCGAACGCGATCCGACGATTTCTCGGTCACGAAAGCGGTCGCAATTTTATCGGGATCGTGTCGTCGGGGCCGACTAATCTTCGAAACAATTCTTAAGGCGCTTGACTCGACCGCTCTCGTGTTCGGTCACGGAACAAAGCCTGAACCGGTTCCGCCGAATGGGATCGCGCGTCATTCGAGTACTTCATTTTCCAGACTGTGTTTCTTCTCGAGCGTGATGTATACCTGCTCGGTCACGAAACACCGAGAAAATCGTACGGCCAATTTTTATCGATACTTTCGTTTCGACAGGGAACGCCGGCTATTCAAATTACGTAAGAGGAAATTATTAAATTCGAGTTACAGAGATAACCAGAGATATGTTTACGTGTATGTATGTATTAATCTAAAATATCCGTGATGTGCGAATTTTAAATGATTATAATACTCACTCTTAAATACGTAATCATACATTTGTTTTTGATGTTTAGCTCAGACGCGCGTGACTTTTCGGTATCCAAACGATACACAGTAACACGTAACGCGTTCGAACGATGTATATTTGGATTCATTTTCATCGCTGGGATACATTCGACGATATGTCAAAAATTATTCTTCGATTTGAGTAGACGTCGCTGCAATTTCATCGATAGACGTTTAATTGGTATATATTGGGTTGGCAACTAAGTGATTGCGGATTTTATCAATACCACCTAATGACAAAATTCGCAATCACTTAGTTGCCAACCCAATACAAAAGCGTCGCGTTTGACAGTCAGCGATCGGTCACTCGATGAGTCAGCAAAAAGAAACTAGTGGCGCTGACACCGCGCAACCGAGAAAACTGCGATCGCATATTTATTCGCTCGGAACGACCTCTTGAACAATCTTCGAAACTTACACCCGCTGAGCCACCCTGTATCGCTTACCACTTCGCTATGGTTAGCATACTTACTCTCCTCTCGCAAGAAACGCTTCCTGGCAGAGTTGTTGGCGACCGGACGCGAGGGGAGGGTAACCAGGCTCCTTTAGAATTCGCGCGTGAGCAGCGAGCGAGGCAGAGAAAAATATCCAAGATGAAATCGGCGAGGGTCAAAATGCATGACAAATAACGCGGCTTGTCCACCGCGGAATGAAACAAAACCCCGGCAAAGAGCTGGACGCCGCTTTGTTCCCATTGTGGGCCCGGTGTCACTTCAAGGTAACGTTGCATTCGGTTCCCCGGCCGCGGTGTCGGGTCGCCATCAGATGACGCTTGATAAAGGAACGACAAATTGGTACCACCCGAACGACTGCTGCTCTTCGCGGAAGATCCGACCGCGATAACGTTCGTGTCGATAAACACGCTACACGACCACGTCTCCCGCGATTTCATGCGCCGCCGTGCACACAATTTTCGTACCTGTTTCCGGTACGTTTGAAAAATCGTCAGTTTTTGTGCGATCAACGCACTCCTGAACGCGGACCAACACGAGGAATGTTTCAGAAATTGCGCGATCCTCCTACCGACTGAAGCTCTGAGGATGGATGTTGCTTTCAGGGAAGATTGTACGCGGATGTTGGCAGACAGAGATCGTCGTACGTAACAGATTTTAGGTGGTAAACGTTATTATAAATAATTCTTTGAATTACTATGTCGAATGGAACCGATCCGCGCCGACGTAACCGAAACGGATCAAGATATCGAGAGAGCTGGCAGAAACCGTCGGAATGCTAATGGATTCAGAAAGGAAGGACACGTAAAAACTCGGATGGAAGTTGCCGCGAGACGAAAAACAAGTTCCCCTACCGATATCATCGGAGTCGAGTATCCACAAAGCTACATTGTTTCTTAGAAACAAGTCACCGGGTGCGGTGGATCACGGTTGGCCGATTACAGATCTCGATCCGATGAACACACCGGGTCCACCTTGCGTCCTGTAAACGTTCGCTGACAAGGGACGAGGCAAGAGAAAAAATTTTCTACGCGGCAGAGGAATCTTCCGGTCGAATTGATCGTCGACCCGCTTAGTAGAGGCCAAATTTTATTCTTGATCGCGGCGAAGCGTAGCCGCGATCGTTGCTGACCAACGACTCGAATGACATCGACGATTATTAAATCGAGATAACCGGATTTTTACACTGATCCAAGTATACGTTCGATCCGGGATAGTAGAGATTGAGTTTGCAGGAATACGCGCGCCGTGACAAGAGAGGACGCGAGCGCGTTGTAGCCGCGATGTTGGTTCAATCATGGGCTACAAGCGCGATCGGCTGGTCCTCTTGGTCCGGGTCCAGTGGCGTAATCCTCCGTCACGTTCTTCGATCATCGTTCAGGCGAATTTACACGTTTCGCTTTGATCGAACAATACGCTCGATTCGACGAGATTCAATGTTGATTCAACATCGATAAATGCTTTGTCATCCCCACGTTGCGTCTCAACCTTCTCGCGTACCAATACGGTGAGGAAAACGTGTTGTTATATCTGAACGCTTGCAATTCCATAACAGCGTGCAGGATATAACTTTGCTTAAACGGTACCGGTTTTAGTGTTTTTCTAACACGGGATTGTCGTTATTTTGGATTGTGACGCTTGCAAAGTTCAAGTGCGATATCCTGCTCTATATTTCTATAAGGCGGAAGCCGCGTGCATCGAAGCCTAGCGGTCCATGGAAGAATACGCGCGGTGGAAGAGACCTTCCGGCGAGAATCGCGCGCTCTTCAAGCTTCTCTCGCTGAATAATGAACCGTCTTCTCGGGTGCTTTACGCGGTCGACCAACCGGTCCCGTTTCCGTAAATTATAACCATTAGCGGCACTTGCGTTTCGCGGCCGCGCGTCCCGGTAATTTTCGTGAAATTAAACGCACCGAATCAATTACTCGTTCGCGCTACGCCGGGCAATCGAGGACGGACGATGACCAGACGCGCGCGATGGGAAATGGCGCGCCGCTGTCACCGTGGCGTGCATCTGCGTTTGTCAAGAGTCAAGAGTATCAAGTCGAACGGGCATCGTCACGAAACACCGCCATAAAAGTGTAATTTGCCCGGCGATTTCGGCACGACACAATGTGCTCTTGGTGGTTGAACGATACGTAAGAGGATAATTGGACGCAAAAGGTGAACTCGCTCCGGAAACCGGTTCCTCGTGATTTCCGTTTAGCTATGACTTATCGATGCCCTTTTCCCGTGTCTTCTCAATTCAATTTCGCGATTCTTTACCGTCGTTTCCCTCCTCCTTCTGACTTTTTCTTAACCGTATTTTGACACTGATGGCAAATTTCTTTATAAACCTGCCTTAGATAAACTTTCAAACAATTCTTAGTGTGTATCTAACGCTCGATTACGATGAAAATACAACGAAAAGTGATAATTTCGTAGAAAGAAACTGAAAACTAACGCGTTGTATTTTCAAACGATTGGAATATTTGCGACGACGCAACAGTGTATCGAAAATAGCGTCGCCACGGGTCCAATAATTCAGGGTAAGTTTCGTCAGCGGGGAGAAAATTCGTCCTGGGATGCGGTGTTTGTCCTTAAAAGGCGTCTTGCTCCTTGACCCGCGTCCCGGCTCATCCGTCACGCTTGTCGGCTTTCGCGACACGCGTATCCACGCCGCACGATACCGACCCGCTGTGTCTCGGGACAAATTTATAAATTTGACAAGGAAACGTACGAAATGAGAATAGAAAGAGCTTCGGATCGTTCGAGGACATCTCCGATTATGGTATCTCGGATGAATAAGTCGAAACCGGATCCTTGATTCGTAGATCGACAGATCTTTTGCCTGTCATTCTACGAATAGATCCTTAAGGACAATACGTGCAATTATTCATATTCGAAATGATGTAAAAAGTTCTTGGAATTGAAAGTTTGAAGGATAAGAACTACGTATTGCCATATCTTATATCATGACAGCAGATACATATTTTGAAGATAATGCTCGAGGGAATAGTGATCCAACGAGGCAATTGCTGAACCGATTTTCTACTTTTTTCTATAGCGAAAAATATAGTCAAACACAATGGGACTGGTTTAATAAAAGTTCAGCAAACGAACGAAGTCGAATAAGAAGAGAGCGAGTTCGGTCAGCTGTCTCCTATCGCGAATCGATAAGCAAGTAGAAATAGAAGAAACAAAACGATTCGTTTCTTCGATAGTTCCGATCGATTGCCTTCCGGCTTGGGTGCGCGTCAAAAATCATCCGACAAACTTGCACCAATGACTATGTTGTTCTTGCCCTTGCGATAATTTGTATCGTTTACAGCGTTGCACCGTGACAAGAGGATAATTGCGGAATATTTGATTTTAATCGACACAGGTGCGCGTAAAAGGAACAAATACGTTTACTTAAGAGCAATAAAGTCGTTTGGCCGCTTGATCCGTCTAAATGGCAACGAGCACAACCTCTTGATTTTTGTATGTAACACGTTCGTTTCTATTAAAGACGTGAACTCATTTTCAAAATTGCTTTCGAGTTTCGTAAGATGTAATTTTCGTTCAATGTTTTTTATATCTGCTACGAAAACAGCAAAGAAACTGATCGCATGTATACGAAATATGTATATGTACATCTTTATAGGTTTCCTTATACATATACACATATCACACGCAATACTCAATACGTGTGTATTATTAGGTTGACCGAAAAGTTTCTTTCGTTTCATAAGGCGATAATAGATGAACAACAATTTCTGTTTTATATAATTTTATTGAATTAGGTATGATCCATTTCGTTCTATTTCTATTATTATGTTCGTGCATAATTCAATAAATGAATATAAAACAAAAAACATTGTGCGTCTATTATTTCCTTATAAAACGAAAGAAACATTTCGGACGACCTAATAAATAAAAATCACATTATATTGATATTATCCTGCTGACAAGCATGTGTGCAGCTCAAACTACATTATATTCGTATCGACATGGAGGAATCGCATCAAACGAATACCACGATTCGTCCGATCATTCCCGAATAAAAATTCTGCTGACACTTTCGAACGATCGCTACGAGATAGCCACGTGTACGAAGACGCGTCATTTGTTCCCTTCGAGCGACGACCGATAAGACCGGCGCGTAATCCGCGAGAAGCATGGCGATCGTTCGATTTGACCTGGATTTATGCGATCGCGATCGTGCCTTCTTTCATGGCAAACTTCCACGCGTCTCAGTCACCGGCTTCGTTCGTTTCAGGTGCATCAGCTGACCTTGCAACGCGCCAATCAACGTTCCTGGTCGCTTCACTGGCCACGCTTCATGTATCGCCGCGTATATGCCTTGGTGTCTCGCGATACGCTTCCGTGGAACCAGCTTCCCATCATTGATTGCGCGAATTTTTTCTCACCTTTATATACGGTGTCTTGTAAGTTTCTATATCGTCGATGAGATTGATACGTCGAGGTCGACAGTGTACGATAAATGTTTCCATATTCGAAGAAACAAATATTACAAAGGACTTTTAACGACGTCTCTCGTGGTCCTTTCATTTGTTTTAATCAAATTCTACGTTGGTCAGTCCCGAGAATACACCTGACGTTACATCCGCGTGCAAGTATTCGAAATCTCGACAGAATTAAACGTAAAAAGAAGGCTATCTGCAATTCGTTCTTCTGATCACGATTTCACCTTCTTCGCACGCACTCGCAAAATCCGTGAAACGGATACTCCAGATATCTCTCCGTGGCGAGACGAACGTCCGCAGATCGCGAACCGTGACTTTCTCGCGCGTTATTCGAAGCGGAGCCGAGACGCGTGCAGCTGGCCGATCGCCTTTCACGCGCGTCTCAGCCGGAGACGGACGTTTTCCATTTTGCATCGCCCGCAGGACGCTCACCTTCCTTCGCAACTTGGCTGCGTCGTCCGCGTGATGGCCTTCCGCCTTCTCTCTGCATAATCTCTCTGACAGTGAGAGTAAACTTGCAGCAATGGATCGTACTTTGTTCCACAGGTATCGAGAAATTGTGAATTGAACTTAAAATTTCGACACAAATTTAGATTTTAGATTTTTAAACTTACGAGAAATAACGAGAATTTAAAGAGGGCTAAAGTATATGAAACGTTGGGAAAAAATATTCGGTATTTGATTTTTAGCACAAGGTGTACAGGATGATTCTAGATTACCGCCGAAGCACGCGTGGTCTATAATTTTGAGACCGAAAATAACAGAATAAAACCTGATTCGCGTAAAGAAAGATCATTTATTTCGACATATCCCAGCATCGAACGAAAGTTCAACAATTTCCCTGGCTCTTCAATCTTTTCTCAATTATCGTTTCAGCGAATCTCTTTCAACTCGTCGTTACTTCGGTGAACGTGCTTTCTGCCATTTTGTAGATTGGTTTAACCTTGGAGATCTGGAAGGGATATGTCAAACGGATATCGTATATGAGGAACCGCTCGCACGGTTTTACGTCGGAGGACGTTTCGTGGAAGAACGTTGGAAATTGGACATTAGGTGGGGTTAAGCGACTTCTTATTCATGAGTGTCCTCCGGCTGGTTTGAAGCTCAAGTTTCGAATTCTCTTATTACATACGTCGTTAACTCGTTTTTATGCTGCTTTGCCACCTGTGACAGAAAACGAACTACTCGTGGAAGACAAATTTTGTTAACGACTGTTTGAGATATTCGTAGAAAGTCCGCGATTCTAGCGAGTACTCTGTCAATTTTTTCATTTCTATAATATATTTCTGACAATCGGCATTCTAATTAGACCCGTTCACCAAGTGTTTACTTTCAACGAAAAGCCCCGCCGAGCAACCAAACCCAAAGAAATTATCAAAGAATTTGCCAACAAAATTATCAGAGAGCGACTCGTAATCCATCGTTTCCGACGCGAGTCAGAACGTAGATACGTACGAGAAAGTGACGACACACGCATCTCGATCGAAATGCGATCTTCGCGGCGTGGATGGCCGCGATCCTCTTCGCGTGATATCTTTCACTCCCATTCCCGTTCCTCCCACGTGGCGGTGAATTTTGCGGTGTAAAATGTCCAGGAGGCGGGCGAAGGAAACCGAGCGGCGGAGCCATTAGACTCGCAGCCAGAAAATTCCACTCGCCGCGGCCTACGCGGAAACGATCCTCGCACGGCCGATGATTTATAGACGGTGGCTCGTTATCGTGAAAGCAGAGGAGCCGTGGCGGCATCGGTTGCAGCAGCGGCAGCAACAGCAGCCGCGGATCGCGCTCGAGACGTTCGGCATTCCGAGCTAGATTACTTTGTACTTTGTGCTTTCGCAACCTCTTCCTCGGCCGACTCGGCGGCGTTCACCTGCTCTCCGTGGCAGCGGAGGCCGAATCAATTCCTGCCATCGAGGACAGTTTTAATTTTCCTACATTGTCTTAGAGTCCGCATTGCGCCGCTGCTGCTTCATCGATCATTGTCGTTCGGCTTTTCTATTCTCCGCTCTTTTTTTGCATTCCACCTTTTTTTTCTTTTTTTTTTCAAACGAGCTGGTTTGTAGCATGATTTATTCTCAAGCTTGGCACTCGTTCGCTCCCACGAAGTTCCAAAGAGATTATACGGGGTGTATCGTGACGTGTTAGGGTGATTTCAGTAGTGGACGACGAGAAGTCGTATAGTAACTACGCGAAGTTTCTCACGAAACAAGAAGATTTTTAACCTTTGGAAAAGACTTGGCGTAGAATTGAATCTTCCACGATAGAGAAACACGATTGGATCGAAGATTCAAGCTATCGTTATCGCGCGTCTAATTCTACAGCGATTCCTATTATTTCATTTAACGACCAATCGCCATCATAAACACAGGACGAACGACTACCGATAAATCACCGACGCTATCAAACTGAAAAATTGCAAGCTATTCGAATAAAATTGATTTCCAATCCATGTCCAATTACCTGCATCAGACCTTTCAACGCATTAGACAAACTACCCACTCCATTACATCCAATTACATTGGTTTAAACGCGGCGTGTTCGGCCATTCCCTGAGCCACGGCGAGCCGTTTTCGCGTGGTCATAAATCGATCACGATAAAGAGAGCGTCGTTCTCGTTGGTGGTCCAAAATCGCCCGAAACGAGACCGGCGCCCTGCAAGAAGAAAGTTTCCGCCGTTATTACAGTGTTCATCGCGCTATCGCGCGATTATCTCGCGACGAAAGGTCGGATGTATCTCGATTGATCGGCCGCCACGTGATTTCGATCTCGAAACGCCGTTCCATGGGATCCCGACTTACGGTTAAACCATGCGAAATTCGCTCAAGGATCATGAGAATTTACGATGGTATGCAAAACGTGACAATTGAATATTATTAAAAATATCGGTGATACCAAAGTATATATATTGCTGAGAAAAATTACCGTGTTTTGTGGAGCAAATTGCTCGACCCATGGACATATTTTATGAATTACCGAACCGAAGGGACGGTATGACAGAAAGGAAAGCCAATCAGCGAGAGTCAATTGGCTGCAGCACGTTACTTTTCCCATATTTCGCTTCGATAAAATAAAGTTAAGATTATTTTGACTTGCAGGTAATATCGTAAGATAAAAAGCGTATGATCCAACGATAAAGGAGTTTTAGAATCGTGGAAGTTAACGCGTTAATTTATAGACAATTAAAATAAAGACAGTAGCTTTACTTCTCATACAAGTAAACGCCAAGAAAATTTATTACGAACGAATGTCTCGCTTTGATCGCGAAGATCGAGGGGGACGATCGTTCTCCAAAAATCGCCCGCGAAAGACTAGCTTTATCGATTGTACCAGGATACCTACTTAGCCGCCCAAGGACAATGGCCGTGCTACCTCCGCAGTGAAACGCTATACACGATTATTTCGAGCGATATATCGCCCCCGCGAGGCTGGCTGCTGGCAACACGGTAAAAGGACCTTTCGGGAGATCGAGATAGAGCTTATTGTCCCGGAACGACGCCGGGGCAGGTGTGTACGCTTAACAAATCGGCCGTCGTCCTGGCGAGACCAAGTACGACTTTCTTGCACCTCCTTTTTTCCTTGTCTCTTTCTCGGTTTACTTGGCGATTTTCCTCGATCTCGAGCGATAAATCACGGCTTGAACACACGGACATGGATGGTACGAACGTCGTTAGCGAGGGAATCGTCGTCTTACAAAAGTATGACGAGAAATGTCTGTAGTAAGATGGTTGATATTCTTGCGATCGATTACTTTTCCTATAATTCTTGAAAACGGCTTATATAATGGTCCTTAAGCGATTGAAATATATTACGAATTAGTTATTCTATCGCCAACTGTTCCCAGAAGCTAGTATATACTTACTATTATATTATAATAATCTATCAATGGAAGAGAAAATTACATATTTTATTATAATTTCATTTCGTGTTCAATAATGAAACGTTAAGTTCAGACAAGATATACGTAGATCGTCAAAGACACAGCGCATATACCGTTCGATGAAATGGCAATTCTATAAGAATATAGAGGAAGCATTGTATGAAAATGAAATTATTTCCATTTCCACTCTGAACTGTACGAGCAATCCGCCGATGTCGGCAAGAATGTTCATTCATTTCGATTGAACCGCGCGATCAGTTCGCGATATTCACAGGGATACGATGAAAATTTCAGCAAACCGGCAAAAAGAAGTTCGCGAAGCGTAATCAAAT
Organism: Bombus fervidus; assembly: GCF_041682495.2. Lineage (NCBI taxonomy): Eukaryota > Metazoa > Arthropoda > Insecta > Hymenoptera > Apidae > Bombus > Bombus fervidus. The sequence continues at coordinate 19,730,574 of NC_091517.1, forward strand.
ACTCCGAATCGTGAATGCGCTCAGCTGACGAAGGTCAACGCAACCGATCAATTAGGAGCGTGGCTGTTAATTAGCGGGGGAACCGGTTAATTGATACCATTCCGTAGTAAATCGCGATCGAATTAATTCCTCGGTATTCGCGGGCTTAATTGGCCGACGACGAATTAATCCTGCTCCATCGCGACGGTTCGAACGGGACTCGGTTTTTCCAGATTTTAATTGGTTCCCGCGAAGGGGACGAGAGGGGACCGAGGGAAGGAAGAAGAAGATGCTCGCTCATACTGCCGTATCGTTCAGCAGATATGAAATTTCATATCGTATCGCGTTAATAATGTCTTCATGAATTTTCATCGTGATTATTTTTCTCTTAATGGATCCTTCGATCGAACGCGGCGTTAAGAAATTCTCGCGAGCGAGAGTTACGTAGCAGGAATTCCTTGATATTCTAAGACATCGTGAAACTCGAAAGTTAGGGCTTAACGATCGAAATTTCTTAAAAACTCTATCGAAAAGTTCAACATTTCCTTATTATCGATTTGCTGATCTATTATAGCGCGTGTAATCGTAAATCTCGTTTCAAACGCATCTTTTCATAACGCTACTATTTCTGGTAATATTCGGTCGTTACATTTAACGTACCTTAGTTCTACGTTTTAATGTAGAAGCACGTGAGATATCTTATTCATGGATACGAGAAGGTCAGTAAGTGCGGTGTTACGTGTGTTTATTGAGTAAACACGTAGACGTAGAGTACCTAATAGATACGAGTTCGAAAATCATCGCGAGACAAAAGATCGTTACGTAGACTGGTCTGCGACTCGGCTGTTATCAAATCATAAAATATTCTACAAAGTATACTACTATACTTGTGTATCTAACGGGCTCGCTTAGGTTCGTGACTTTCTAATCGTTTTCCACCTATCTACTCCTTTGCTCTATTCTTATCTATGTTGTCGTAGAACCTATCTACGTTCTACTAGACGCCTATCACCGTGCTAATCTCAGTTCTACTCTCAATGCTAATTGGAACTTTACATTGGGAGAAACGTGATGAATCTCTGTCAGGCTTGCTACGAATAAACGATGCGATATTGTTACAATTTCGTATACCGGAACATAGCGAGTAAAGAAATTCGAGATGTTTCGACAGAATTTTATAAAACGTTCGAACACAGTTGAATCAACCACCGTACGTACACCTTTATGCTTCTACATCATCGTACGAAACGAAATAACGGAAAGCCGAAGCTTTTTGATAGAAACATTCGCTTCTTAAACGGCTAAATCGACTATTACATAGCCTTGTGCATTTATATCAGCGCAAGAGACAAAAGAATGTTATAAATCTTTCATGAAACCGATGAAAGAATGTCGGATTACACGAGATTAAGCGATTCCCATTTCCGAGTGCTTGGTTTCTCGCGCGACCGCGCGTGTAACATCCGCGCGTTAGTATGCGTAACGAGGACGAGACAGGTACAGGAAAGCAAGATTCTTCCAGGGTTATAGACCCTCTGGATTACATCGTTCGTAGACTCCGATGACTACGTAGCCGCCAGTCGGAATCGCTGGTACAAAGCACGACCGCTTAAAATTACAATGTCCCCTCTCGTGTCGGCGATTATTTTTACGTTCACACGATTTCGCGGTGTCGTGCAACCGCGGATTTATTAGTACGAAGATGTTACGCCAGATACTACTAGATATTTTATGCGTTAGGGTGAAGGGGTTAATTTCGCAAAAAGGGCAAACGATAGTCTATCGGCAAACAAAATACCAGAGGATGTTTCAATGCGTTACATGGAAGATGTACCGTTATAGTCCGAGAAGTTGGAATTTTACGATCTTTCACATTTTTCTAACGTTTCACCCATGTTACATCCACTGTACGAGCCAATCGGAACGCTCGTTCGTCCAAAAGCTTCGTCCTTCCAGCTTCCGTCCTTCGAACCTATTCACACTGGTAACGGTCGACCGTTAGCGGACCTTGAACACCCGGGATCTACCAGAGCGACTCTCGCGTAATTTACCCGGCGAACGCCGCCGGCGTCGTTCTCGTTAGTTCACCGATCTTGAGAATTAAAGGGGAGAAAGGAGCACCAGGAGAGAAAGAGAAGAGAACGTGAAAGTAAGAGGATCACCAGCTCCGCTACCGTTCTACGATCCGACCAACACACAGCCAACCTACCTCACGCCAGACGGAGAACGATCGATCGATGAATCACGATCGAGGTCGCGAACAACTTCGAACGCGTCGTCGACTTTGCATACGCGGCTTGCATGTCGCCTCTCAATGGTAACTACGTGCTTATTTCTCCTCTGAATGATGCCCACGTCCATTTCGATCCGGTTCCATGTCGTTCGTTCGTGTACATCCTAAAATCGCGATCGAGTGTTCGTACAATTTAACATAAAATCCAGAACGAAACTTGATGCAGCAGTTTGGCCAGAAGTTTTAGCAACGGAAAGACTTTCAGGCTTTCCAAAGCTGTATGGAGAGATCTAACTAAAAGATCTCTGAATAGGAAAATAAAATAGAAATTTCCAATAGTAGAATGCAACCAATGACGTTCGTAATCGATGCTGATATAAAAAATAAGAGAAGAGATCATAGAAGCTGGAGATTACGATCCAAAAATTCCAAGATAATTCATTTTGCAAAGATAAAGCTCGAACGCGTACTTCTTGCCCGGGGAGAGGCAAAAGAAGAAAAATTTGTTTCGCTGGAACGTGGTATTCGCTCTGTACGTAGCGTCGGTATGATCATCCACCTTTGAGGGTTATGCAAATTCTGCGGTCCCTTGTCGCCTCAGCGGACGGCGATAAAAGCGCCGATCATCGCTCATTTTCTTCGTACGGGCGACATCGACGGATCGACCGGTTCGCGAAGATAGCCGTTGCCACGATGATCGCGTATCGAATGCCTGGATGGCGTTTCGTCGTCAATCGCTTGTTACCTTCATCGGCTAATGTGTCTCGTATCTGCGTCATTGACGCGGAAGAATTCCGAACGGACGTGGGATTTCGTTTTTAGTTTTCTTTGGTACTTCGTGAGACCTGAACATGCATCATTATGCGCGGTAGGCTTGTTTGCTTGACGGTGTGACAAGCATAAGCAAAGAAAAGAATTTTAATTGGGAGTTTCGATAAAATGTGGAAGAAGTTTGTCGGGTAATAAGGTAGCCAACTTTCTTAAGGAAGATGTCGAAAATTAAAATGTAAGATCTCTATATGGAAGCATTAGTCTACCTGAAGGTTGATAACCAAACGTCGTACTGACTCATCTTCGTAATTTCATAGAAATCCACCCCTAGAGCCACGCGTTTAAAGGCGAGAAACAGCCTTCGACCCACGCGTTATCTGTTTTCTCGAATCTGAAAATCGAACTGCTGTGGCAAGTGAAGTGACAGCTCGGTTGGCGACTTTAATTGGAGGTTCGGCAGCTCGGCTGAAAGAAACGCGAAACGTGTGCCGAGTGAAGATACCGGCGGACGTATGCCCCGTTACCTTTGTCACCGGCTGTCCATCCGCTTCCCTCTCGTTTAGCGTCCGCCACCGGCACAGTGCCACCGAGACTCTGCTAATTGGACGGCAGAAATTCGCCGCGAGAACCAAGTCTGACGCGTAAAAAGTACGTGTGATTGCGACATGGCTTCGATGCAAACTTGGCAAACGCGTTCACTGCTTATCAAATTTCTTTTCTCGATGTCTGCACCGAGTATCTGGGTTATCAGTCACCAATACTTTAATTTTGCATGTCCCTTGCACAACGGCGAGAGTATTTCGAAACCGATGGCTATCTACTTTATTCGATCAATAACAATCATCAAAATGATCTTTCTTTCCGAAGGAAACAGAAGAAACGAATTCTCGAGATAGTATCATCATCGAAACGTGGATGATCGCGTTCGGAGGATCGAGGTAACCGAGCGGCAACCATCCACGTGGACGTCCGAGTCAACGGTCGTTAAATTTAATGGGCCCGCTCGTTAATTCCATATACCGACGGTTTCGCGTACGCAATAACAAATTACGCAAACGACCCGCTTCGCTTGGTTCGTTCGCCTCTACTCTCTCGTGGACGTTCGCGAGCATTTTCATAATATCGTTACCCGGTTCGGGGGAACGAGCGTCGTCAATTAAGCGTACGCCGCTTGAAACTCGACCGACCGGCCGAATTTCGCCGACCGAGGGATTAATTTCGACGCATGATTCGCGATAACGTTAGCGTAAACGCTCGCGCGCGTCTCTCGCATCGCTATAAAGATATATCGGGCCGTGTCGATACATCATAACATCGCGGAATATCCCAGAGGTGATAATGTAAATAGGAGGACCGGTCCCCTCGCTAATTTGCGACTTTGCCACGTGCATAAATTAATTGTCGCGTTATAGCACCTATAAACACGTTATTTACAGCTTTGGTTAGAGGACGTTGTTCGAAGGAACATCGGCCACCATAATTAAAGTACGCAGGCTCACGAGAGTATTCCGACACTTGTAGATATCTTTTACGAGTATATTATGCAAGTTACACGAAACGGTTTGAAATTTCATTAGCACCGTTACGAGACCAGTTATCACGAGTGTAGCGGTCAAATTTGAAACAAGTCTGAATAGAGAGAAATTAAAAGATACGCATCGATGAGAAAATGAAAAATCCACCCAATCGTATAGTCAGAGGTGAATTTATCAGGTTGTCGCAAAAGTTTCTTTCGTTTTCTATTGCAACAAGATGTATCGTACATAATTCAATAAAATAATATGAAACAAAAAAATGTGCGTCTATTATTTCCTTGTAAAACTTTCGCAACAACCTAATATCTGCTTTCGATCAAATAAAACAATAAAAAAGAAAGTACAGAAACAAATTAAAAGATTTAATATTATAAGATTACCTAGCTGAACTTATATCAGTATCAAACTCAATAACCGATCTAAACTCAAATTTACCCGAAATTCGAGAACGCCGAATAATTCAACGTTGCTGTTGAACAAGCCAATGAAACAATATTCGCCCAATACTCTCTACGATCCTTTTACCTAGAAACTGCGGCGAGAAAGGAGCTCGGCTTCTCTGTCGTAACGTTGTCACAGAGATCTCCGACAATTACTTAACCCTTGCTCCCCGAGCGGGATTCCTAGATCGACAACGCGAACGGCCAATGTCAAAGGTCGTCGAATAATTGTCTGTCACGACGCGTCCGAAACGGCACGGTTTCGTCACCGTCGACGATTCCTCCGGCTTTCGATGCCTGTTCTACCTCTCGGCCTCCGTGTATCGTACATCGGATCGCGAGTTGCACTGCGATTTAAGGAGCGTCGCTTTGTCGAGTCGTGACGACGATCGGTTCGATCCCTGGTTGCGACAACCGTTCACAGTCGGAGCAAAAATACGACCGACTCGTTACGTCGATCGCGTCGTTCCCCTCCTAACGATTCTCCGTCCAATACCGTTTCGATCGAAAGTGCACAGTTGTTTCTTTCGTTTGAATCTTTGGATTTCGCAAGGGAAGCTTCGATATTCTTGACGTTTTGGATAACGTCGAACGTAGATTTCGAAAGACGTAAAATAAAGGACCAACTTGGTGTAATTCTGTCAAGCGAATTTTGAAAAAAAAAAGCTAGTACGTTTAACGCGTAATATCGACGATCGCCTGTTTCAGGCGTAACCATAAACGGGAAATGTTGAAATAAAACGCAACAGCCGACAAATCTGAGAAAACGAGTGCCACTATCACGTTCGGCACGAGTCGATTCAGCTTTCCAATTTTTCTCCTCATCTATGACAGAGAATCTCTTTTCCTAACCGGCATTTTCAGCCGGTCGATCGGGCAAGCCTCGTTACGAGCTTCGACTAGCCGTAATCAATTTCATGCATTGATTAATACGAAGTAAATGAATACCTGGGAATCGTTGCGGGGCTTTCGATGGCGCGAGCTCGCGAACCGAGAGATGATTTATCCGGCGTGGGTCGAGGGCTGGCCGGTCGGCGCGCGTAATTATCATACGACAGCCGATTAAAATTGCGGCCGTGCTCGCGTTCAACATCAATTTCAAGCTAATTACATGCATTTTCGTGTCTAGGAGCGACCGGGACAGTGGAAAAATCGGTCGCTACGTGCTCGACCACTGCACTGCTCGAGATCGGTCTACCAACGTTCCTTACCGGATAGATCAGTGTTTCCCAACCGTGATAGACGAACGTTGGTCCAATCACATACATTCTACGTTGGATCATGATCGAGCGATTGAACAAGCAGCTATGAGAACTTATCATTCGTAAATTTTAATAGATTTGTAACTTTACATTGTACAAAGGTAGAACCGAAGAAACGAGTACCTTTTTTATTACCATTTTTACTCTTTGTAAACTTGGTGCTATTTATTCAAAAAATGGTGTACTTTAGAGAAATAAATTTCACTCACCGAAACGGCGCGAACGTCTGACCACCAACCCCGGAAGGCAGCTCCCTCGTACCTTTTCCAGTCTTCAGCTCGTAACCCCGCAGCTTTTTCCGAAAACTATGCTTCGCGCGAATCCATGGAACGCTGGAAGATATCCTGGGAAGATTTGATCCGCATTCCTTATCGTACGACACATCTGAAATTTTCTCTTCGCTTCTCCCCGCTGATATAACCAAACCACCAGCCTCCTTAATTTTATTTTCACAACCGACTTCTCTGTTTACAATTACGCCTCGATCCACCTTTTTTTCCTTCGATTCTGTCTGTCCATTACTATTTTCGTTAACATCGATGGCCTTTTTGCTATTCACAGCCACAACTTTTGTCTCACTTTTGCAATCTGGATTGCATAGATCCTCGTGAAACTTTTCTTCGCGTTCAGTCATCTTCTGCGAAGTATCCTCTTCGTTAGAAAAAGAAGTGTTGGAGATGAAACACTTTCTCTTCTCCAGCACGAAGTCGATCGCCGTGGAGAAGATATCTGTTTCAGAATTCGACACGGACGATTTCGACAGTTCCAAGCGTGGCACCGACACTTCGCCACTCACGGTGGTATCGGCATCTTCTCGCACTGAGCTAACGTCGTCCAAGTTGTATTCGATTTTATCCTCGGTCTCGTTGTAATTCCCCGTTTTGGACGATCTGTCGCTTCGAGAGAAGTCGGCCACGACTTCCTTCTTTCGTTCACAGATCGAAGCGCTTGAAGAATTTCGAAGGGTGAACTCGTGCAGATTCGTGGCGACATCCTCCAGCTCGGCCACGCGTTTTTGAAGAGCAGCGATTCGACGGTCTTGCGCTTGCAGCAGGTACAAGGCTTTTTGGGCTCGTTGCTCCTCGTTCAGGGCGTTCCTGAAATAATTGCAACGTTGTGATTTCAAACATTCTGTTCCTGGAAATTTACCTGCAATATCACATATCTGGAAATTCGATTAGCAATTTCCTTGCACTCCGTTTCCAAAAATCAATCGCTCGTCTGTCGATCGGCAAAAGCTGTTATCGATATTCAACGTACATAATCTTTGCCGGAACAAGATTCATCCAACGTTCGAAATAAAAAGCAGCGATAGTTTAATCGGTGGTGAATAAAATCGGTCGAGGGGGGTTCCGTGGTCAGGATTAAAGCGTAGAGCGGGAGCTTTTTACAGGAGTAGCGTCAATTAATATCCTACGAGGCCATTATTAACGTTCGTGGAAAGCGTCGGCGATGCTGTGCGGCGGCGAGTTCCCGACGACTTAAAGTGCTTAAGGAAACCGAAATAAATTACGCCACGGAGAGAGGTGCATATTTAATTCGAGCAATTAATGCCGTCTTGTAAAACACGCCGCTGGGGTGGCTGTTGCCTGTAGTCCTCCCTCTTTCCTGGCAGTAATGAGCCCGATAAATCAACCGGCTCTGCACTCGAAACTTCGCGGATAAACTTTCGGCTCCTGCAGTTTCTTCTTCCTTGCTACTAAACCGTGTTATTCCCGGTAGCGTTGGCAAAGTGGCCTTCGTTCTTGATAAATGCCCACGAATACTGTCATAAATGCCACTAGTACTGCCCTATCCCTATCTATTACTTCTCTCCACGGTCTTCTATATTTTACTACGCGTTATCTCGCAGCTACATACACAGTCTCGCGAAGGTACTCGAAAATCTGTACATACTTTTTACGAATATGTTGCGTGTGTTGTAAACACTGTTGCGAGATTCGACTATCACGATTGTATCGATCGAGTTTAAAATAAATTGAAGATATTAGGTCGTCCGAAAAGTTTCTTTCGTTTTATAAGGAAATAATGGATGCACAACATTCTTTATATTATTTTATCGAATTACGTATGATCCATTTTGTTTTATCAAAATAAAGATCACAACGTTTGACAGATTAGGTTTCGTGTTTGTATAAAGATGCACCGTTGTAAAAAACGTGTCTGTAAAAGAAAGACACTTTTCGGACAACCTGATACATATGTATAGGTAATTCTAAAGCATGAAAACAATTAATCTGATTAAGCGATCTTCGATATCTCTAACTTTAAGAGACAATTTCCAGGTTTATTTCGCCAATGAATCTTATCTCACCTTTTTAGATGCATCGCGCGATCCCCAGGTATCGGAATTAATAACGATCTCGTTCGAAGCTAATCGGCTATTTAATACAGCACTTTCTATGAAATCTAATTAAGAGGGGCCATCGGTTGGTAATCGCGTGCCACAAATCACCACGTCGCCCCCGCGGCTGAAAGACGGTGTTGTATCGCGCGAATTCTCGTCCCGTAATCCCGAGGCTTGTCTGCCCGCCCTCACGGATCTCCATGGCGATTAATTAGGCATAAAAATCTGGTCGTTTGCGAGAAAAAAAATGCCGCAGATTGCTCCACTTAATCCCCGGGCAGCCGCCTTCTGCGCTGGGGATGACGCCTCCTGACGTTCCGCTGGAAATTCATTAAAGCGATATCCCATTTATTCCGAACGACCCCTCCCACCCCGCTGCCAACCCTCTAACCGACCGAAATAACAAACGTCTAATCCGTTAATCAAATCGCCGTCGACCCTCGGAATTGCTCTTCCCTTCATTTTTCCCTTTTTTTCTTTCCATTGTTTCACGAAGACAGTAATAGTAGAAATATACCATTTTTGAAGATCCGATCGTGATCTTTTTTTTTTAATCTTATTATAATTTTATTATACATATTGATTTTTATATGTACTGATAGGCACAGTGTGATATGAACGAACAAATTATTGCAGCGTTTTAAAAGTTAACAAAGTGAACGAGAAAAACGACGGATGAACAACACCACGAAGAAACTGCCAGATTAGCCCACATTAAACAGATTAAGAAATACGTTGCTGGAAAGAAAAAACACCTCTTGAAGTATGTAACGACCGCTAAGAGCGAGCAAACTATAAGGCGTTTAACCGAAGCGCGAGTTATCCCAAAGACTCGGTCCGGCAGTTGGTGGGACGGGTACAAAAGGAAGCCGTTTCCGTAGCTACGAGCTCGTAATATGGCTTATTAAAATTACACGGGCGCCGGTAGAGGATGGACCGGATCTCGACCGCATCCCGTCTAGGGGCAGACCGCGACAGAGCCAAGACAGCTCGTGATCAGGGGCGGCCGGCACCGAGTCCCCGAGTCCATTCCACGGGACGATGTTGCTTTACACTAGAATCCATCCAATGACTCAACCACCGAGGATTCCTCTTCGTCGACCGCGAGGAGACGACCTTCCCGGTCGCCTCGTTGTCCTGGATTAATGTTATTGCATTCCAGGCTATGCTTTTCCCCGTGAAACTTGACATTTACGGTATCCGTTTTCGATAGAAACGACAATATATTTTGTAAGAAATCGAAGGTTTGGAGAAGGGAGTTATACCGCTGTTCTCGTTTTCTTAAACGTAATTAAGATTTGGGCAAAATTTTGACGAATCGAAGATGAAGTCCGATCTATCCCTGGTCGTTGTTGGAGAAATTAGCCTGACCACACGAAACTTGAGAAGAGTAGTTGACCTGGTCGTGACCTTTAACTGCGACACTGACATGTGATTTAATGTGATTTAATCGGAGGAATACTAACAGCTTTACGAAATTGCACGGGGAATAGGGTTTCAAGGGTAGTTTGGATAGTTGGTGGCTGGAATATTGAGCGGGGTGACAGTAGACGGTTTTAGGGATGGAGATTGGTGAACCTCACGAGAATAGGGGTGATTTTGTCGATGAGTAAGGGGTAAGTGAAAGTTTAGTTACACAACGAAAGTCGAGTTTAGGGACGAAGTGAATTTCCAGAAATATGTGGAATATTATTATTGATACAAAAATCTCTAATTACATATTATATATTATACATACTCGTACAATAAAACATCAATTAGAAAGCTGCGATTTTCTCCGTAACTTCCATCGGTATCTGTATGTTTTCGATAATGACAATGATTACTTTGCAACGATATTCTACAACAAACTACCACATTTTATGCTAATTTTCGAATAAACTTTCAAGATATAACGGTACGTAACGAGCGTATCATTACACACATCGTTTTACGTGGATAAAAGACAAAGTTGCACTTAAACTTACCCTGCTGTATCATTTAACGTTATCCTATGTCGAAAACTAAAGAAAAACGACATAACCTGCCCCAATTATATGTCACCTGTGTCTTCGCAATCAAGAAGCTATCATCAGTTCGACGTACGTGTGCTTAGCATCCTTGAATTGCGCCTATTTATCGACAATTGATAAACCAACACGACTAAAAACACGATTCTAATCGCTCGATATCACAGGTATGATGCCCATAAATTTGCCCATTTCACGGGAAATGCGGCCGGAACGAATAAATCACGGCGCGGTCGCGTCTTTTTGTTCGGCGGATAAAGAGTGACTCTCTAATAAAACCGGTTCGCCAATTTTTTCCCGGCGTTTAATTCGTTTCCTGGTTACGGTTCATAAAATGCCACCGCAGACATAAACGATTCCCTTTTTCCTTTCCTTTTTCCTCCTTGTCGTTTCCAACGAGAACTGTTTGCGGCGTCGCAGCGGTTAAAGGATCTACGATGAATTTATTAAGGGATGGAAAATTTATTCCTAAATTTTCGCTATAATTTTATTTTTCCTACACTTGTACAGCTTTGCCTAACAAGTTTCCTGCTAGACGAAGTTTAAGAAGTGGCCGAACGCATCACCTTATTAAACACTTTATGGTGCATTTGATATTTTACATCGCCACCGTGTCTATAATTAAAAGTATCGCGTATACTTTATGAATATTTACGATCGTTTATTTAATTGAAACACTGCAATTAATTTCGATATCGTCGGTGCGTTTGTGCGACCAATTGCAATGCTCCCGTAACGCTGAACGCTATTATTATTTCAATATTGTGTCATAAAATATTTTTATTTCGTCTCTGTGGATCCATAAAATCAGCCACAGCGTGTCATGGTGATTCGTGTGATTCGACGAATCGGTTGATTAAATAGCATTTCGCGGAACGCGGATGCGGCACGCCGATACCGGAAGAAAAATCGCCGCTACGACATCCGCGCGCGTACCATTGCCAGACCACCGATATTAATTACGATAATTGCCTCCGAGATGATAAATGATCGGTCGTGGCGGGCATCTATTGAACTGGCCACCGTTCCTGTTACAGCGCGCGACAACGATCTTCGGTCGTGCCGTAATTAAAGTCGGCTAATGAAGAGTCCAGCTGGCGGATCGCGAGCCGATCGAAAACTCTTTCTGATTTTAATACGTCCTTGGCTTCGTTCGATTATCGACCGGCTGCGGCTCGTGACATTATTTATCGATGACCATCGTAACCCGCCGCGTTGAATAATATGGCTTCACCGCCGATTTACGATTGTGTCATTGCTTGTGCAAGTACTAAAGGCGATCGCCTCTGATAAAGCGGTATCATTGTCGTAAATTTGAATCAGTGAGTTATTCGATCTTCGAGAAGCGCACTGCGTGGTTGTATGGTTAAAGAAGCGAAGTACTAATTGCTTCGATTGGTTCTTGGACTTTATCGTTCGTGGGGATAGGTTTGGGCCACCTCTATGTAACCAATCTACCATATTTTTAGGTAACTTTATTTCCATAAAATGACTTCTCCTCGACCAACTTAAATTCATATGTTATCTTTTCTATTTCGAAAACGCGTTATTTTTTAACACGAATCAGGAAACATTCGCGTGGGACAATTTCTACAGGGAAACAAGTGAAGCAACTTCTTTAATCATCCCGTGACTATGTTTTTCCACTGCCTCGACTCGTTCAAACGTCTAATCGTATCCATGCTTATTGGAGAGACTGAAACGACGAGTTCCGATAGCTAGAACGTCCTTCCTTGGTTGAAAATAAAAGCGTGTCGAAAAGCGGCCGTTCCATTAGTCGTTCGCCGTGAACCGATGTCGATCCCAGGCAGAAGAACTGTCCGGTCGCGGTGAGTCGGCTAATCTTCCGATTCACACGAGGCAAGGACGTGGAACGGCCTCTTGAAAGGTACCCTGAGACGGCGACGCGGATCATCCTTCTTGCCACCGCATTTACAATCGTTAGCGAGCCTCCTCGGGAATCGTTTAGCGTAATTACGCCTCTTGTCACGCCGCAGCGCGGCCGACGACCGATGCCTGACCGCCTTATTTTTTGATACGCCACGCCATCTACTTGATGGATATGGATACTGGATGGTTGGTGATCTTCTGCGACGAATTACGGACGACCCTCCAGTCAAACGATTAACGCTTTGATACTTTTGTGTCTGACTTTTATGTCGACTCGGTGCTGCTCGTTGAAAAATGTCCGAACAAAACGGTAGTTTTTTTCTATATAATGAAAAAAATAGTCCAGTTGATCCTTACAGAATATTCGGAGACTATTCGAGCAAGTTAAAGTCGTTTTATCGCAGAAAGTTGAGAGTACGCATGTGCATAGAAATGCGATTTTTCTGAAAAGCGAGGAAAACGAAAAAAGCGATGATGATCTGATGATTCAAGAAGATTATTCTAATCTAAGAAAATAGAATTTTCATACAAATAATTGCATCGTTCAAAAGATATTTCACTAGCTATTACGAATGTTTTCGAGTCCTCATTTTCGCGCGTTTCCTTCAATTCCCTTGGTACGTAGCCGATTTCTTCCACCGATCGTAAACACGAATTGCAACGAGAACAATCGGATGCCTCCGACCATCGTGCATCACGCTATAACATACCGGACATAATCGTCGGTTAATTCGTTGACCAGCGAACAAAGGACGTGTCCGAGATCGATACAAAGTCACCGTTTCGCAATGGTGCGACGAAAACCGATCCCTCGCCTCGCCGATTTTACCCTGCCGTTTTTGCCACTGGCTTTTAAGTTCGTTGCGATTTCTTTTCGCCATGTCGCAGACGGCTATTATGCGGCTGATAATAGCGGTTGGCAAGTTAAATACAGCGGGGACGCGTTTTTGTGGGGAACCGGCGAGGAACTTCTTACGAATGGTGATATCGCGCGAAGATGGAGAGACTCGAAGGGACGTGGTCGAGTTTTTCTCGAGCGTTCTGGATATTGGTAACTCATAGAGGAATGTACGGGTGCTTGAGGAATGTACGAATGATCAGAATGGGAAAAATATAATTCTGAAAAACTGGCGGAAGCTCTACAACCTATCGGAACAATCGAACGAGATAATTACTTGGAAGTTGAACGTCCTGCAAAGACCCCAGAGGATGTCTATCGTTGGCGAGGTTGGCGTGCGAGCGTATTAAACGGACAGATCAAACGACAAGACAAGAAGACTCCTCCGACTGCGAGAAGGAGTATCATCGATCGACGTGTATTTCATCGGCGGTAATTACATAACGTCACCGGGATAGAAAGTATCGAGAGAGCCTGTTCTTTCTTCCCTAGAGAGAGTACGAGGGAAGAGGAGGGCCGGTCCCAGTCCCGGTCGACCCGTTCCTTTTACAGGGCTGCCCCCTTAACGATCTCTCGCGCGATACCGCCTAATGACTAGCGCGCCCGCTCGCGCTCACGCGGCCATCTTCCCGTGTCCCGATACGGCATTCGAAGAAAAGCACCGGGCATCCGTCAGAGACTTCTCTGTGCCAGAAATCGAGCTGCAAGTCACGCCGAGAGAAGGGTGAGAGAAGAGCTTCCGAGATCGCTGCCATATACACTTCGTCCGTGTGTTTGCCCTTTTCTCTTCCTTTATCGAACAGCAGTCCTGCTTCTCTTCTTTCCATCTCACGACGGCGTCGTGCCACCTCGAGCAGCTGCTTCTTTTAGGCCATCACTACCGAAGAAGCGCCGAGGAATCCACCTTATTGACAGGTTCACAGCTCCCGAAGATATTCTTCTGCTAAGGTATACGCGGCACGTATTTCCTTTCTTCGTAGCGTGGTTTCCTTCGCTGCCGACTCGCGACCCACCACCTCCTACCCTCCCATTCAACCTCGAAATAGAAGGCTGAAAGGGTTCGCCGGATGACTGAGTTTATTTTTGAGATCGGTTCACCGAGCTGGGTCGTTCGAGAGATTAATGGATCTTTGAGAAATCGGTTTGGTTTGAACTTGCCGAAAGATTGGTCGAAAAGGTGGCAGTAAGTTGTTTGAAAATGAGTGACACTCGCCGCCTTCTTCATCTCAAGTCACACTTTCGTCGCTGATGTGCCTAGACGAGTACATATCTTGGAATCTTTCCAGCAAATGCCAACGTTATCGATCCCCAACAAATCCTAAGATGCGATAAATTACGAGAAATCTTTACCGTAGACTCTAGACTGCCATGGACCGCCGATTGTCCACTCGATCCATAAACAGTCAATTGTTATCGACTTTCATATTCGATATAATCGACGATCGAACGCGACTAACCTACTCAACACGTGCCTGGAACAAGCCGCGGCCGTATATCCTACGTGACCAGACCTCGAAGGAGCCGCGACGGATGAGAACCCGAACGACGACACCGAAGAACGAAGAAGCGGAAACGGTCTGCTGGAGGAGAGAGGGTATACGGCTGGCCATTAACACCTCTCGGACAAATCACTCGATTTTCTCGGACGATTTTCCCGCAGCACGTCCGGCAAATAAGAAAACACGATGTATCACCCGTGGGACACGGACGAAGGCGAAGGGCGGAGAGGGAGGTGGTTTACTGCTTGCCGGTAATGACGAAACAGATGGCCTCCTGCGGGACAAGGAAGCACGGCAAAGGAGTTGTACGTGTGTCCCGCAGGAAGAGGGGTCAGACTCGAGGAAGCTTGATGAAGTGCCGCCATTATCGGTACAGGACAAAACCCACTTCTGCCTGGACGTTCAGCGACTTTATTACCCGCGAACACACGCTTCCATCGGTCCTATACCACCGCCCGAACTGTCATTCTCCGCTTGAACTACGAGCTTAACGAGCTTACCCACTATCGAGCCCTCCGCTTCGAGACAACGTCGCAAACATCGCTATTGCTCGAATCCCTATACGTCTTCGGTACCTTCCTTCTCTTTGTGTTTCAAGCAAGTTAGAAATCGTCTGGTGGAGAAGTCTTGGTTACGCCATTTCGAACTTGTAACAAATATTAACCCTTTGCACTCGGAATTTTATTTCAATTTCGTTACCAGCAGCTCCTAATGTTTTTTAGTTTTTTTTATTTGAAATTTACTTTAACTAAAAAATAAAACAATTTAAATAAATAAAGGAAGAAAGAAATTCACTTAAATACCAGTTTTATTCACACTATTGTTGTATTTTGTAATTCTTAAGTGTATGATATATCTTGAAACAATTTCCAGGATGCAACCCTGCTTTTCTTTCGCACGTTTCGTAAAAAAAGGTGGACACGAAACAATGTCGAGCGGGGCTAGACAAAGGAGCTCCTGAGATAAAAACTAAAGAAGTGCAAAGGGTCAAAGGTGGTCCTACTGAACCTCTATAAACTTATTAACGTAACGAATAATCGATTGTCTAAATACTTCGCGATGTCCTTGAAATAACGAACCGTCGATCGCTGCGTGTCGTTGCGTGGACGAGCATCGCTAGTCAATGTTTCGATTTAAGGTCTCTCTGTATTCTTATATCTATGTCAAGGTCCGATAAACCGTTGCACGCTCTTATCCTTGTTCAATACATTAACCGCGTAATTATTCGCGGAACCAGTTGCGCGTAATTACACCATGGGAAATAACCATCGAGCGTCTGCCGAATGCAAAGTATTAATTGCAGTGGAAATGTCAATAATCCTCGATACTCTGCAGTTCGTAATTTATGCTGTCTGAGGTGATGCGACTAATTTATCGCGCGAAATTGCAGATGACCTAGGTAGAAGATACTGGATGTCGACGTACATGGAATACGTAAGTATCGCGGCCGCTTGCATCGATGATCAACCGTATGGACATTTCTTCCCTCCTCGATCAACTTATCAAGCAGTCACCTGAAATTTTGCGCCCTTGCAAGGTTGCACGGAGTCAAAAGAACGTAGAAACGAAAATCAACTTAAGAAAAGATATTACAGCGATCGTACGACGAGAAATTCGCAAGGTGACAAGTAGGTAAAAATCGAGATGACTTCGCATGGCAGCTAAATAGATCTAATTCAGCTGGTGCACGGTAGTTTTTGCGGCTAAATAATCACGCGGCAAACTTGTTGGTATTCGCTTCAATTAGTCACGCGATATTAAGCTTGTGGATGGAAGCGAGGAGCTTCTTTTCAGCGGCTATGGAACGCTCGCACCAACTTATCAGTCATGTAACCAACATTTTACCTAGCTGGTTATGTGGCGGAACAGCCTGTTTGACCGCTTTCGAATCGATTATAGCATTTTCTAAATCTAAATTGACGCATAAATCCATTTTTGCCATGGGAAAATGTTTCTACTTGACACGTCGATGCCATCGCTTATACGCTATTGGCTAGTTAACGTTTTAAAGGGGAAAAATAAATTTCAAGGAGAACCGAATTCTCAATCCAATTGGCCGCGATATCGTTTTCATTTCACTTCGTATCGAGCACACGTTGCTTTCTCGAGTAACGAGTAATTAACGAGCTAGCACGAAGACACTGAGAGCAGCTGCGTCAACGAGGAAGAAACAGCTTGCCGCGACCGATAACCGCACGGTACGTTAAGGAGGAAAAGGGAAACGAACGAACTTCCGTCGAGCTGTTTCAAATTTATTGCTCTACTCTACCTAGTTCGACGGAGCGCCGCCAACAGCAAGGTCTCCCTCAGATAATTACGTAATCAGAATTGTATTCGACTCGTTATTGCCCCATAAGTAGGCCTTAATTTATACGCGGCGCGCACTTATAATATTCCGTCGGCGAGTCTCATTACGACTTTCTCTGTTCGTCGAGGCGCGCGGCGTGTTCCCGCGTGCGCGATTTATCGCATTGCCGCCCGAATGAAATCCATTACAGATGGATATACGATCGTGTTTGTATGGGTATATAGGCAGAAATATAAACGCGAATCACCGTTTCGCGATGTTCCCCTGACGCGGCTATTCAGCGATGGGCGCAAGTAGCTCACGCGTAACTTTGGACACATTGCGTTTAAATGATTTGCAAGTATCGGCTCATTTCGTAAGTAACGCAGTTCCTCTTCGGATGTATATCGAATTATATTATACTATATCGTATCAAGAGCATGAATTAAATGTTGCATAGGGAGGGATCGTCTAAAAGTACTTTCTAGGAGTTTTAATGAGAACCTAACTTCTATATATTTTAGATATATTTTAGATAGAAATATATCTCAGATTTACATATTCAGTTTAGTTTACATCATATATTAGGTTGTCTGAAAAGTATCTTTCGTTTTATAAGGAAATAATAGACGCACAATGTTTTTTGTTTTATATTAGTTTATTGAATTATGCACGAACATAATAATAGAAATAGAGCGAAATGGATCATAGGAAATTCAATAAAATAATATGAAACAAAATTTATTATTCATCTGTTATCACCTTACGAAACGAAAGAAACTTTTCGGACAACGTAATATATATATATATATGTATCTGTCGGTCTAATTTTGGTATCGAAACTTTCTATAGTTACAGATTACAATTCAGGAAGATGGAAGTAGGTAAGTAAAAAAGATACAACATATCGTCACATTCTGAAGCATTTTCAGAAGCGTAAAAATGGAGAAGGTTGCCGGATCTTATGGGCATTAATTCTCAGGCTCGAACGAGAGAAACGGATCGGATCGGACCGTTAAGGGTTAAATGTAGATCGATTGGTGTCCGCCACTCACCGTTATCCGTCAGCCAAATAAAACAGGATCACCAAGCGCGGAGAGAAAGAGACAGAGGGGCAAACGAGAGGCTACTAAATTGGATCGAAGGCGCGTGGCGCACATGCCCGGTCGTGCATAACCACCGGGGCAAAAAGTATCCGCGATCTTGTACGAACGTCCGCAAAGTATCATTCGTTCCTGCATCACCGAGGACGTCGTAGCTTGCGGTTGACTCGTACGCCCAACGATTTTCTTCGATTTCTGTGTAAACGAGAACGTTCCGATTTCGAAACGCTATTGCCGCACGATTTAACGTACGTGAATTTTAGTCGATGTTTACGAGAAAACCGTAGGTAAATCGTAAACCGTTCCCGCATATATAAATATCTTTTTTCGATGTTACGTTCCAGTCAAAAGTCTACCTACATCGCCGCAGTCGAAAACGAATTTTTCCATCACGGTCGTCGTAAAACGGAGTCTATAGACGTTGGAGATGGGGAAGCAACCGTCGCCAGGGTAAAAGACAACTATCACGGTGAATTCCGACACGGAGACAGGCATGAGGCCTGCGTCCAGGTTCGCGTGTAACGAGCAACAACAAACGAGATCGTCGCACCGAAAAACTTTATGAACGGTTTATGAGCGCAATAATCCGCTCGCGAGTAACACAATACAGGCTAATTATAGAGGACGAGGTCCAGGCTGGCCGACAGGCATTAACGTACGCGTTAAACTCACGGCCACGACAGCCTGGGTGGCTTCCCTATTTTCGTCTTTTTTTCCTTCGTTTCTTCCACCTCTCTTTTTCTCTTCCTCTCTGTCTCACCGACGGTTACCTCGCACTTTGATCATCGGCGACGCTAATGCGTCTCTGTTATTTCAGTCCTTATCCCTGTCAGCTAGATCCCGGCGAAACGCGCGGTACCAACTTTTTCGATTCGTGTAAACCGATCTCGTACGTCGCGCACCGAGAAACGACCTATCAAGGAACGAAAATTCACCTTTGATGACAGAAGTTTACCTTCTTATGGACTCGTCACGCGAGACTCGCTGTGACGCCTATTTAACGCTGATCTTGCGACGATTTGCAAGCTGGAAAAAATTATTGTTTTTTAGAGAAGATAACTTTTCACGGTTCTTTCTGGTGGACGCGACGCATTTATTATTTCTCAACGATGCTCGTGCGCGATATATTATTTCGTACAAATCGATCCTCCGCTTTTCGAATTAATGGACGACGAGTAAATTGCGCGATTTTCGCTGAAACTTCTTTTGGTTGATCGTTTAACCCTCAACTTTAACCGAGACACGAACTGGGAAATTTAATTACGATATCGCGAAATGATATTGCTCGGTCTCGCACGCATGCGAGCGAATGGCAATAGCTGGTAATTGATACATCCAGCCGGGCATTAATTATTCCTGGGCGAAACGAATCTGCTGTTCCAAGACAAAAACGACCAATCCGGTACTTTTATAACTCGTGATATGCGTGTTCGAACACGGTAAAACGGTCAAAGTACATATAACATTTTGTTTCTATTGCTCGTCTTCGTTCGTCGCTTTTCATCTTGTGCAGCTTTCGAGGCGAGGGAGAGATCGATTCGAGAGGGGTAGGCAGGTTGCAAGTTGCCTGGCAAAAAATGAAAACGATTTGCGGTCGGCATTACGGTTGAAATCGAGTTTCGAGCCGAGTTTTTCTCGGAACCTCCTTCGTTCGACCGCAAATCGCTTCAATTTTTCCGCGTCGCGCGATGCGTTTCGCGAAACGAACATTAATACTCGAATCCGCCGCTGCAATCGTCTCGACCGCTATGTAAAATGACTCTATCCAACCCTCTTGGAAAATTCCCCGAACGTTTCACAGCCGCTACGTCATTTTTCATAACGTCGTTCATTTTGATAACGTCGCACGAATGCGAGTGCAACTCGATCTTCGATCAAACGCCGTTAAATAGCTTTGAATGTTGTTCCTCGATTCTTTCAAACCTCCAAAGTTTGCTCGTAAAAGAGTTCTAATTAGAAAGAGAGTGATAGAATTGAAAAATTGTATCTTCTTTCTTAGAATATCGTCTTGAAAAGAAGCGAATAAAGAAAAGTAAGTGTTCGATGCTAACTTATTAATTGCGACGAAATGGGAGACGAACGTTCGAAGGATTTAATTATAATCCAGTGGCCGGTGAAGGTAGGGACAAGGTCGAATTCTTTCGATGACCTTTGGCTTCGTGGAAGGAGCCCCGGTGATTCAATTTATTTTCGAGTTTTTCTGCGCTCCAACGTATTAACATTCGTCTCGCGGAGACGGTATCAATTACAGTGACTGATCGAGGGAGGTGGAGAAACAAAAATCCGTCCCTTCTGCCGGAGTGCTCGCTTGGTTTGCAAATCGGAGACAAGGTCGCGTAGAATATACGCTCGCGAGAAGTTTTCCTCGATACCGTGATACAGTAAGTTTATTTATCAAGCGAGATTTGCTTCTAAATCGAGTTAAAACAAAGACTTAATCCTCAAAGTAGTCGATATCATAATACACGTGTATTATATACAACAGACAACCGTGTGAAAAAAAGCTATGCAGCAAGTGATTAAGTTTGTACATAACAAGTTTCAGTAACACGACCAATCGCACGCAACGAATAATGCGAACGAATGCAAACGAACTACGAAAGCGAGTAATTACTCTTTCGTGCGTAGGTTTTACGGCACGGAGAAACTTACAACTTACAACCAGTTATAAACATTACGTATTATGTATTAGAACAGACAAATGACGAATGTCAGACACAACCTTCTAAGTCAACACTACACACTCCATTATGCGATTTATGCGACGTGGAGAAGTCGGCGGATTTTCTCATAACCGATACATTCTTACGCGTGTAGTGGAGCTCTGAGTAAATGTCAATGCTGTCAGTTGATTATACAGATACGTATCTACGGATACTTAGAGATCTTTCAGCAGATATTGCGTACAAATGTTTTCAGATAACAGAATACCGAATAGGTCTGTTAAAAATATCACACAATAGCGTAGGGTATTTACAGAACGACTACCCTTTGTTCCTGTTTGCGTTATGGTATTTTGATTGATTGAATTTTAGATATATCGTTGTTTTGTATTTTTACGGTAATATAGAAAGTGAATCTTTCGGAATCGTGGAATGGAAAACGAAGGTGAAGTTATACTTTCTTCCACTCTGCGAATTACGTAATTGGTAACCTCTAGTTTCAAAAAATTGCGAAGACCAGCAAAGAGCTAAATCGAACAAATAGCTCTCGTAGATCGTGTATTTCTTAAATATTGCTCGCGTGTACTAAGTACCGGTACAAGTACTAAAGCGTAAAATTTTATATCCGTCGCGTTCGTGTTGCTCGACGATAAACATTACATCAAAGAGCATTACATTAAACCAACGCGGAATTACACGATTGTACATAACGCTAGGCACTTAAAATGGTTTTTTAAACTTTAAACCAACACCTAACAAATCTGCCTCTGACCGCGATAAGTACGAACGTCCGCGTCCTCGGAACGATAATGGAGAACGAGTCGATCGCGTGAGACAAGCGAGATTACCTCGAGTAATCGCACGTGAAGGAGCCAGCGATCCGACGTTGGAAGGCGGGTCGTCGCTGAAACTACAAAAACCATCACCCTTGTCGTGGGTGACGGGGCGATTTCGACGACCCTCGTTTTGTAAACTAGGCGCGAGGGAATTTCCAGCTAAAAAGCGGGTGATTAATGATCCTCCTGCTTCTAAAAAGGTCGTCGCGTCCCTCCGGCTGTCCCCCTGCCTCTTCCGCCGTGACCGTGCCAGTTCCTTAGGGCTGCCAGGACTAGTAATTGATTCCGGATTACTTGTCGCCGACAAGAAACACGACCATCGCGAGATCACTCTTGACATCGCGTCACGGTGTAATCTGTACGCGTTCCCCGTCACGCACAGGAATTATTCCACACCGGACACTCCTTTGCTCTGCGTCTTCCTACCTCTGTATAGCGTTTTATGTGGAGATTATCTCGAATCGAGATGTAATTTTTGATGATACGGTTCTTTTGCAAGGTTTGTTAACCCGCTGCAAGACAGGACGAGCTACCTTCTTCTTGTGGAATTAGGTAGATATATTTAGAGGGTGTTGCACATAAAAGTGTCGCCAGGAAGTTTCAGGATTTTCTTCGAAGCGTATGAAGATTGTGGTGATCTGTATTTCGAAGAGAGCGTGTAATCCAAGTCGTAAAGGAGAAATAGTCTAAATCGTCTAGCATCTATTCGACTTCCCTCGCAGCATCCATCCACCTGCACCAAATCCAAGCAACAAGCTCACGATCGCGCAAAAACGTGAATATGTTGGCGCGATCAACAGCTCGTCACGTTCAACTGGTCTTCCACTTCCTGCCCCGCGATGTCATTAAAAGCATCGTGAATATTTCACGTTGCAATGCTAGACGACTTACCCTGCGCACCACGCTCCCCTTATTACACACGCCATACTCATTTCAGCGAAGATAGAATCAAAAAGAAGGCTCGGTCACGCTTCACGCTCGTGTCAAATCGCAAACGTGAACGAATCGTGGATAGCTCGGGACAAGAAGAGCGCGTTCCGTGGCGCGACGCGCGCTGGCAAGAAGAAACGAAGACGGAGATGCGAACGCGCGACTCGCGAGAGCCGCGACTACTTACATTGTATCGTAGCAAAAACAGCCGAGAGGATCGACCGTTAGCCTGATCGCCGAGGCGGTTTTTCGTGGGGCCAGGAAACGGTTCGAGGTGACGAGGGTAATATTTCAAAGCTCGTTGAGTGCTCGGGCGAGGAGCGTGCACGCGGAATGCCGGCAGTAATTTGAACAAACGTACGACAACGTCTCATTTGTCAGGCGCGTGTGACGCGACCGACACCGGGGCCCTAACGCGCCAGAAATACCGCCGATGGACACTTTTTCTCCCCTTCCACGATCGTTGCTTCTCTCCTTCGTTCCATCCTGCTGTCTCGTGGTTCGCGCGCTCGAGGAATTCGATCGTAATGAGCTTCGCGATGTCAAAGGGTTCTTGTCCCCCTCCTGGAACGAGTCGCGATCACACGACTGTAGGATGATTGAACGACCAGAGACTTTATTCTGGGTAACTATCCTAGAGGTCGTATCTACAAACTCACGTATCCACGTGTTCATACAGAAATCCGTTTATTTAGACGAAAGTTTAGGTAATGCTCGATCAAACGATTTTCTGTTCGTTGACTCTACTTCACGAAAATTCATATTTTCGGGAGTATAATTAAAAAAGATAGAGTCTTGGTAGAAAGATTGTCTGCTGTTAAGTATTACAGAAAGCACTACACTTTGGATGTTTTATATATTTTCTCATATTATATGCGTTCTGCAATTTTAACGGACCTAGCTTTCATGCGAAATCTCGATGTTCCATTCGCTCTACCAATAAAGCAAAAATCTTCAGCGTTACAAAAAAGTTCTGCCTTCAAACTATCCCCAGCAACGTCCCGAACGTTCATCACAAAGTATCGAGAGTTCTCGCTCGCAAAGCGGGTCTACTCCAAGAGTAAACTCGATGTTGACCCGATGGCGTACAGTCAAAGCGTCCAGCCAGAATTTTTACTTTGAAATCGCGCTGGTACATAACGGATAGGCGAGCGTGTTCGCGATGAGAGGCAGATTGGCCGGTGTTTGCGATGAGCAAACGCTGCTAATTAAAATCCCTTCTCGGTCGGTAATCAACGAATGCCTTTAGGCTACGAGCGTGGTCAACGATCCTCGACCCTTCAACCCCTTTTTCTCGAGAAACCAAAGAATCAACTGAACTCGATCGGCCTCGCGGCTTCTTTCTCGCAGAACTACATAGATACATTCTTCTCTTACCTGAAGATGCAGCTCTCGATCTTCCTCGCGAGGCTCCTTGGCGAGCATTCCGCGGGGCTGCGCGAGTGAGGGTCGTCGGGCATCGTCTGCAAACAGAAATTGCGAAATTGGAAATATCTTTTCATTTGTTCGTTTAGTAATTAAGTAATTAATTACAAGAAAGAGTTACGTTGATGGCGATGATAAAAGGAAAGCTGTCAGTAATGTGCCTAGAACTTGTTTCACGAATATTTTTAAGTCTTCTTCTACTATACGGTTAACCTTTTCATACCTCCACGAGTTGCTATCATTGTTATCGAAGAAAAATTAGAGAGGAAATAATAAATTAACTGTTAATATACAGACAACATTCGTGTGTAGAGTCCTACTGTTATTTCAGTGACGAGCGTTAGAGAGAAAGCATGTTCGACATAATTTTTCGTGTCCCACATGATGTTTGGCAAGTCGCGTCGCCGGTCGGCTCATAAATTATCTCGAAGGAACGAGGGTAGAAGACGAGCTACACGGTATTCGCTTTATTTTAGAGCAATGATATAGCATATGGCTTCGGAAAGCTGAACACTCGTCATCCACTTCCGCGTGATGTACTTACGAGCGAATCTTATTTTTCGTGGGTAACATAGTTATGGTCTGGCGCCTAAGCAGACAGATCGCTAACTTCCGAGGCGTTAACCCATCCACGGATTCAAATTCCAAGTCACCCCGCCCCATCAAGTTTTTGCCACGGTTCTTTTGCAATTCAAAGATTCGACAATTGTAGATTTTAAAGATCGAAACATTAAGAAATTTGAAAATTCGAGTATTCAGAAATTAAAAAATCCAAATATTCGTTTTACTATTCTCGAACGGATACATAAACCCAAACACGTGCTACATTTAAAAGGTGAAAATTCTGTTAAAACACTCCTCCTGAAAGAAAATCTCTGGATACCAACGATAAATTCGCATCTCAGACGAGCGAATAAGAAGAGAAGTTAAAGCTTGAGAGAAGCTAAACTCTGCCCGATGAAATTCCGATCAACCGCAGCTAGGAACGTAGGTAGCATCTGCGCGACAAGGATCGGTTGAAACCCGGCACCCCGAAAATTTTTACCTCTAAGCAAGCAGCGTGCTCGAGATGATATCTTGGCTCGATGCATCCATCCCTGAGGTTGTAGGAAAGAGTTGGCCGGAGCAAGGCTATTAATAATCGTCGTGTAGAAGGCGCGTGCTGCCGGCGACGGTCGTGTGTCGCATAACGGGTGGCGCGGAACGTTTGTTTGCTCGCGGTGGCCACCGGGTTGACAAACAGCGTCGGAGGAACCGGACCACGGCGAACGTGAGGGCGTAGAAGAAGGGAGAGCGCGGTGTTTTCACGCCGGATGAAAATAGGGCTTGACGATCCGACCGAGGCAGATTTATCGGGCCTTAATGGGCTGGAGTCTCGTAAAAACCGCTCTGCAACCGAGACTTTGTCAACGACTTTGTCAAAGTTATGTCAACAGAGGCACGCTGCCAACAGCTGGCGTTATTTCGACGCTCGACGACGACTTGTTTATAGGCACGACACTGGGGGGACTCTTGCGCGCCTCCGCAGCGAACGACCGTTCGGGGAACGAGCCTTTCGTCCGAACGCTTTTGGAGAACAATTTGTTTATCGGTTTGGGGATAAAAGAAGCTTACAATACGACAGAAGGATGGAGCTCGATATAGCTAAATTTAAGTGACCGACTTCCTTCGAGTTGGCTGGGCTATCGCTTCATTTTTAGTGGCAAATTTTCTAGACGTTTTTGGTTTGAAAGTACGAAGCGAAGTATACGCGTATAAGCACCTTAGATCGTTTACTCTTCCTTGGAGTAATGAGTTTTCTAGATCTTTTTGTTGGGAAATACAAGGTGTAGTATAAAGAGGAGTAATTGAAATATGTGTGTCGAATACGTATGTTAAAATCTGAAGCGGAACTGTTAATCACGGTTCACGGGCCTCTAATAATTTTCCGGTATAATGCAATTTGGTGGCGCGGACGAGCGGTGAACAAGCAACAGCGAACCGAGGCAGAGGGAAGTCTGAGACACGATCAGCTTATTCCACTCTGCTGGACGGCCAAGTAACATTGATGTGATTAAGCCCCATCGCAAATTATGCCATTACACGTTAGATAAACGTCTGTTTGACTTCGCCTCTTGGCACTGTTCCGCCGCCGATGTACTTAATACCGATTTAAACACGTGTACGAACCACCGCGCGAGCTTGCGACACGTTATCGTCGAACTTCCTCTTTCAAAACAGCCTGCTTGTTTGCAGAAGCTGGACTCTCTGCGTGGGTTCCTTTGTGCGATGCCTTTACGTTACCTTTTGAAATATGTTACGACCCGTTTCGCTAGCAAAATCGCTTCTCTGAACTAGATCAGAAAGTTTTTGTGTTATTGTTGCTTCAGCGGTCTTCCTGTATTTCCATATTTTCAATGATATTCTATATTTATCAGGTTCCTCAATTTTAGTATTTAAAAACTCGTTTACGTTACAAAATATTACATCTACAATCAACGATAAAACAAGGATATTAATTCTTTGAAAAAATTTCGATGATTTTTCTATTTACGCTTTTGCTAATTTAATTATAGCGAGAATCACATTTTGCCGAAGTAATTGATCAAGTGGAGCTTGGAACTTCGAAAGACCACATAAACCAACGCTATCAAACATCTTTTCATTTTCTTCGGTTTGTGATATAATAAGCGTATTGGCAGTTTCTGTAGACGAGAACAACGTATACGCGAAACGATAATTACTCAGAGTTTTTTGGCCGAGGGGACGGACGGTGGGTTTAATCAAAGCCAGGACGCTCCATCATCGGCAATTCGATTACGATCGAACGTTCGTCACGAGTACGATTAATTCTCGCGAGTGGTCGGTTGCGTGGAGAGATGAGAACAAAGTTATTGCGTTCTCCTGTGCGTTAACGAGAAAACGATTTCGACCAGTGTGCGGTGGAAACTTCGATGAAATCGTCATCCACCCACATCGCGTTCTGTTTTGTCCTTCGGACGAGCGAAAATTCAGTCAGAAGGAAAATCGACGAAGTGATTAATACAGCTATACCATAAAGATGTGATATTACAAAAAATTAGTGGCGATGAAAGAAAATCTCCATCTACTTGGAATGAAAGTTGAGCAATTTGAATTATTACATAGAAAATAAAATCTGAAAGTTCGTTATATAATACCTGGCCTAACTACTCAATCGTATCAAAGATTCTTTCTTAGAAAAGAAAACTAATTAACTAAGTATTATAATTCTACAGTCTCGATGCGAAATGAAAATTTCTTCTTGGCTCCACTCTCGACAAAATTTCGTAATTGACATAGTTTCTTATCGCACTCAACAGTGTCAACGAAACAACGCTTCCAATCTTCTTCCTGCTCTCTTATCTTCTCGTGCTTTCGGTTCAGGTACGAGTTAAGCAACCCCTCGATACTCCTCGACAGCGACACCGTTGTCCCTCCATAAATCGTTCTACGCCACCCTCGAGGAATCATGGGAAACGACAGCGGCTCGTGGTGTCACTAGCGCGAGAATGGGGAAAAAACCCCGTCGTTTTCGTGCCTTCGTCGAATTAGTCGGGGCATTTAGCAGACCGCTTCTTCTCGTTTCCTCTCGTCGTTCGCGCGTGTCTCACGCTAAACTTCGACACGAGAACAGGCAACGATCGCTGATTTGGTCAATTTAGATGAAAACAGCATTTGATCTGCGGTTCTGCCTAATCCATTCGTCTCCTAGTATTTTCTTTATTTTTTTTTTTTAATGATCGCGAAGAGTAAATTATAGTTTGTCAGGCGTAGAAATGGAAAGTTAAGTAGTTAATGAATGTAACGATAGTTAATGAATTCTTCGATATTTAGCACTTTTCGTGACGCACCGTGCATTTCAAATACACGACAGGTGAGTGAATTTGAAAGTTTGTAAGTTACATGAGATATCGTGTACGTAGGTACGAAATTATCGAAAGCGATTTCGTAAGAAGAGAAGCGAAACTTATTAACAAGATGAAAGATAGCAGTGTTTGCTTTTAAATAAGTTGTCCAAACAATTTGATACGATTATCGAAAGGAGCAAAAGAGGGATGAAATTATAACGCGAATTGCTTGCTAAAACGGTATATTGAAATTACAATTTATCGCCTGAACGCGTTTTCAACTTTCGCTATGCACACCAACGCGTGCGATTTCATGCTCGATCGTCCGAACAGCATTGAAACAATTAATTTAATCTGTACGTTTATTACACATAACATGCCGTGAACGCGTAATGTGTTCTTTAAACCTGGATGCGCCATAGAGAGGAAAATTAAGTTTACCTATTCGTTGGTTCTTTAATAAAGTATCAAACAACCTGGCTAATAGCGCCATACACACGCTGACGGCAGAAAGAAACTTTCAGAAACTAGAGCAGTCAAGATCAATTTTAGAAAGGTCACTTGGCCAATTAGTCTCTAGAGCTAAACTTAAACTCAGTCTTCAGAAATTATTTTCGTCGCGCTTTTTCATCCATCTATATATTAAACAGAGATGGAGCTCTCAATGTAAATACATACTTCGCCGCTAATCGTTTCGACAAATAACTCTGAACAAAGTACTTTTGAACTATATGTTATTATTTATCGCCATGCTATTATACTTAGGTACGAAATTAGTCCAAGACATGAAAGTGTTGATCTTGGAACACTTTGCTAAAAGAATATAACACATTAGCCGATAGCGTGTGTGATCTTATCGAATATTAAACACGCCTCTAGATCGTTAGGATCGTAGCTCGCGGAATTTTTAAATTGTTACTTAAAACATTTTTAATCTCTCAGCGATACAAAACCCGTAAAAATCGGAGAAAGTCGGGAGTCATTTATCAGTCACCCGTTTCACCCTCGGTAGTCTCCTTGAAGCATATCACGGCTCAGACAAAAACAATACTGTTCGGTTCACGAGTGACGTTTCGATCGAACGGTCCCGCATGGGGGTGGTCGGAGGCCGCGATGTGGCGCAAATCCACGGATCGACGACGTGTCAACGCGTCGGACGATTCTCCCCGCGGAGGTTTGCGCGCCGAAGCCTGTGGTTGACGTCGATTAATCACGCGGCGGCCCGGCTGCGTGCTGCGGGCAACGACGTGCCGGTGACTTGCAACATAGCCCGCCGCCTATCATATTAACGGGTAATTGAAAGATATCCGGCCAGAAAGCGGCACCGTGATTTTTTGTAATGTCACTACGAACACCGCGCCGCTGGAACGCTGCGCCGAATGATCGCGGGGTGACTTGCACCCGTTTGCTCTGAGACGTGTTCGTACCCGGTCCTCGAGATCACTCGCCAAGATGCTTTTTATTTTACGGATAGTTTGCCTCTTGGCTCATTTGAAGAAAGGGCGAACGAAATCGTGAGACTTGTCACAGATCGAAAACTCGTTCAACGAATTGAACACAGCTAGT
The DNA here is from genome assembly GCF_041682495.2 of Bombus fervidus. Classification (NCBI taxonomy): domain Eukaryota; kingdom Metazoa; phylum Arthropoda; class Insecta; order Hymenoptera; family Apidae; genus Bombus; species Bombus fervidus. The sequence goes on from NC_091517.1 coordinate 19,760,095, forward strand.
ACGAAATTCGAAGAGACTATACGAAAAGTCTCATACGCGTTCTAAAATCAAAGACTCGCGTGGAACGAGAAGCACGAAGAATCTATCGCTTCGTTTCACTTAACCAAATATTTACAAATCAGAGGGACGATTAACTCCATGACACGATCACATCTCGAGCGTCGTACGTATTAATAATTTAGAATGCGTCTTGTACGTTAATAAGTCAATATTTTGACTTTTTGATAAAGATGCATGTAGAAGACTGAGACATCGCAAATAAAGCTGGTTTCGCGTTATTAATAATAACCAGGCGATTTCGGTAGGTCGCCTTCGGCGTTTGAGTTGGCTTCGCCTCGTGACCACCTGCGTCGTTGCAAAAACATTCTTCGTCGATTTACTTTCGGGAATTCGCGTGTAAACGTTGACGTATTTAAGGGAGGCTGTAAACCATCTATTTCGGTGTCTCGCCGGGAATAATCGCATCGTCATGGATTATCGGCTAGCCATGTACTCGCTGTTCGAGTTGGATGCCGAGCTATGAGAAAGACGAGTCTATTGGGCTGTCTATATTTTCTACGCACAAAAAGCAATCGAACAATTCTAACCTCACGCGAATTTGAAGAAAAATGTGAAAGAGAAACTTGAAAAATACTATCGCGTTTCTTTCACTCGTATCCAACACGTGTCTCTTAAAAATCGAAAGTTTCTTCGTTATATCGATCGAAATGACATAGACTGCAAATCTTCGATTATATGATAGATTGAATTTAAAGATCTAATACCACTATCGCAAATCGTCGAAAAACCATAAGATTGTTCTGATTTGTATCAGCATCTCTCGGATATCCAAGCATACGTATGCCCGAATTTAAATATTTAACCGAGGAAAGGCGTGCGAGGTTGAAGCACGATGAAAATTTAATCTAATCGCGATATTCGTCCTCGCGTTGCAGTGCTGCCGGTGGTATCGGGATTGCTATCGCTGCGAGGCGGAGGCCTGGTCGTCGGGCGGATTTGCTGGATGAACGACGGTACGACAAGGAGTTATGATATCGGCGCCGATCGCCGTGCCAAGTGAAAACACGGTGGCGTGAGTAATATACAACCATAGGACGATCTTTTATAGTGCAGCCAGTCCGCGAGGGAATGATCCGCGGCCACGTCCGTAGAGATAGGATCGTTCTAACCCCCGCGCGAACCACAAGAAGAGAGGGTCAAGGAGGAGCGAACCCGGAGCAGTCAGCGGTTCTAGTCGTAAATAAAACCACGTCTGCTACCAATGCCAATCCCCTGGACCGTGTCCGGTAACTGTTGTTTGAGATGGCATAAAGTATATTGCAACCAGGTTTAAATCGAATCCTACAGATTCCAGATTCGACATTGTAGAATTTCGAAGTGGGATTGACTTATTGAAGACATTTTTCAACTCTTCGAGCACCTGTCTTCGAAATTAATTCGGATAATCCGAGTACTTTGCAAATACGTAGAAACGAAGCGCGACTTTCTATTAAAAATGAAAATTTACGATTAATACGTCTTGGATTATTTCACAATTCTAGAAACTAACTTAATTAATCAATCGAGATATCGGTTGATTGATACAGAGAAAAAAGAGACACGGGTGAAGCCCATTATATAGCGTCGTTACATCTGTCCATAAACATCCCAATTAAAAACTTCGGCACATCAGGCAAATTAGACAAGTTAGTAAATCTTATCGCACGGTAATTCGCTTCTTACGTCTCAATTTTACTAGATTCATTAGCCTCAATCGCTCCGAAACGCTATGTATTTCCCAACAGCTTCAAATAATAGACATCGCAGCAGGGAAATTCCTGCTGGTAACAAATCTACGTCCCAACCTTAATCTACCATGCGTCGTAGTTACTTAACCGCGTATCTCCTCGTCCAATTATCTTCTCCCTCTCTGCTTCGTAGCGTGCGCAACGAATTGTCCTAAAAATTGGATCGAACGGTACCTTCGATTCCGTTCGATTGCACAGGCACGGTCTCCCCGCGGAGATGAAAAGTTCGACTAGTTGGAAAAATCGACGAGAACGACTCGCGTCGACTGATTGCCGCGGTACGGCGCGGCGCGGCGCCGCGTCGATTCCTCCCCGAGCAGAAATCATCGCCGGTCGATCGTGCGAAACTCGTTACCCCGGAGCCGTTAACCGCGCGAATAAAGAAGCAAAGTATATCGAGAGGCGTCCTGACGAGCGAATCACGGAACGATAACGTCGCCGCTTCTGATTTCCACGTAATCATGCCACCGCCCGGGGAACGTGTACAGTATATACGCGTCACAACATCCAGCGCCATGGCAATTTCCGACACGTTACGCACGCTTCCTCCTGCAGACCGGTCCGGTTCTAGCCGATTTCTGCACCCAACCAAACTTGTAAGTCACTTGAGAAACGAGCCCACCGATTTGATGTGCTTTGTTTTCTTCGCGATAGCATAGGATTTCGGTCTTTGGAAGGAAGATTGATGAAACCGATCTTGGGAATAGTCTTGTTTGAAGTTGACGTTTGCGAGAATTTAAGTGGAAAATCACATATTATATAGATTCTGATTATTATTTACCGCTGATTTCATCACTACTCTATGCTAGATAATTTTTATATTTCTATAATGCAAAATATTACACACGTGTTTTATATCGATTTCTGTGAAAGTTGTTGTCTGCTATTACTTGTAATAAACCATTACTCGGCTAAACAAAAATATCATGTCCACCTCCCATCGAGACGCTATCATCTCCACCGGAAGTGAAAGCTAAAAATTCAGGCAGAACAGAAACGCTCTCGACGACGCAGCTGCCATTTTAACCTATACGTGTATCCACGGCGAACGAGTTACGCGGCACGAGTTCCCCCGGCACGAGAGAAGAGAGCAATCAGCTCGGCAATCTAGCATTATTCCTCGGCGCGTTATTGCGTTATTGGCGTGGAAGTCGAGGTCTGGAACCAAAGAGGAAGACCGATGGGCAGCGGCGGTTGCGTATACCGCGATTAGGCGGGTTACCGCGATTTGAATGATTAGATAGGCTCCGAGACGATTCGGAGATGGCTGCGTTCCCGGCGGCGAAATAACAGCCTCCAGCCAGAAGCGGGCGGATGCGTTCGTGACCGGTAGGCACGCATCTTGCGCTGCGGGTCGATAGTTCGCACGAACACGTCGACCAATTCGCTTATTTGACTCGACCTACTGCTTTACCGAGCAAATGTGGAGTTTCCAGCATATCCAAGCAGATAGATAGAAAGAATGTTAGGGTTAGGTTGGTACTTTCCTCCCTACTTCTATTTTATGACCGTACATAAGTATTATATTTTTGCCTATAGAGCTTCTCTTTACTTTTTTCACTTATTTACTTGGCTACGACCACAGAAGTCTCACATTATTGTACAATTAACCTATTCACAGCTAAAGATATACGAAGTGATTTTCTGGCTAGATAACCTAAAGGGTATCGTGAAAATTACAACTAATCGTCTAATCTAGCAAATCCCAATGTAAAATAAAGAGCAAAGATTGAAACCAAGTATAAAGCTCGTGGCTTTGCGTAATTTGTCGTAATGGAGGAAATGCTACTGTTAGTACGCATATATCATCTGTCATCAGAAATTGATTTCACCTCGGTATTAGAATGGTATGATTGGCGACACTGCGATTGGATCAACTATATAGCAAAAGAAACGTGGCGCCATTTTTCGACCTTAATCCATCTTAGAAACGTTATTTTTGCTCGGTCAAACTATACGTAACTACACAGCGTCCGATCTCGAACGATCTAGCCTATCGTTCTCAACCTTATCATCGTTCTCTACTTGCCTCTCTCATCCCCGCTTGGCTCAATTCTCGACAGGTGTGTCGGGACTGGATTAACGTCCGATACGATGGCCGTTTTAGTCGATTCTCGAATCGAGAAGGCATTTAAGCGGAGCTAACCACACCATGTGTGGCAATTTCGTCGATATGGTCCCAGAATCCCTTATTGCTTTTAATCGGCCACGGGAACGAACGATATGTAATTTTAGGAAACGGGAGACTTACCTAGATGGGCTGGGAACGATCGAGAAGTGGAGCTTATCCATGCACTGAACTTGAACAAAGTTTTCGAGAATAGTAGGTTGCTGGTCGCCTCGGTTGTTTCACTGTATTTACGCGTTCCACGAAAACACTCGAGATTCCGCGTTCCTTGTTCGGAACACCGGTAGGTTAGGTTTGATTTATAAAGAGGGGACAGTGACTAGGGCCGATTAACGAGTCTTACGAGTTTTTGTCGATACGAGACGCGTCGCGAACTAAACGATTTATTATAAAGATCATGGAAAGTCACGTGTGTTTACGTATTTTCGTTCATAATGCGTTAATGAACGTCGTCACCGAAGAAGATACGATACCAGTTTGGCGTAACCGCGTTGCACTTAATTTAAAAATGAACTGAATTTTGGTGGTTGAAATCGTGGGAACAGCGTTACCAACTTATGCGACAGTTGCGGTGTAATAGTAACAATGATACCAACATAAATTCATAACTTTTGGAAACCGTTCGAGTACTTTAAGGTATTTATCGTTTAATAAATCTTTTAGTAGCGTTTAACAACTTTCCTTGCAATGTTCTATTGAAATTTTTGAGATATTATAATGCACGAGACACGGGACACAAAGTGATTTATATTATCGATAGTTCGATATCTTTATTCAGATGAATCTGTGGACGTGTCTGAATCCGTGTCTTGAGGTTTTGGTTTTGGAGCTACTCGCAAGTGTTTCATTTCCTCAGGTCGGAGGTAAGCATAATTTTTCTGCTCGTATATTTTTTCAATATCTTCTTTTTTCAACGCTGGAACAAGTAACGAACAATGATAGTTAAATATTTTTTACAAGTATTTATCTTTACTCCTACATACGTAATAGTCCTTTGTTTCTTTGTGTACGAACATCTGTCTCTTCGACCGGACTCTCACTCTTTTTTAAAGTCACGACTTTAGGACTTTGGACCAACTTGCTGACGTCTGTGCATAGCCAGAATGAAATATTCGTAACTTGTCCTATATATTTCATTTTTCCGATCTCAAATCGGATATAGAAATACACATACGTTTCTTTTCGTAATTGTTAGAAATGCAAGGCCCAAGAGGAACATCCGGTTGAATGGTATTAACGTGCACCGATTCTTTGCTCTGTTTACCACGTTTTTTCTCAGTTTCCTCTTCATTGACATCAAGGTCGACCTCGCCAGTTTCAACTTCAACCAAAGAGGATCCATCGTTAGAAGGTGTCGTAGGATTCGATAGAACTACCGAGTCTAATGGATTCGGTGGATTTTCACTGGGTGGATTGTTTGATTTTGTAGGTTCTATTCGAAACAGATGACTTCTTTTATAGGAAACGAAATAAACATGTGTAATAATCTGTTGCAATTTTGAGTATAATCGTTTTAATCGATTCAAGCGTGTATTTTAAATACAGTCGCCTAGCCTTTTGAATCGAGTTTTTAGAGTTGTTATTATCTAAGGCTTTCGAGTGTAAAATCACCGGTTAACCGTTTACCGTGTGCGTAAAGTTGATGATCACTGATTACACAGATGATAACGATAGAGGTGTAATTTTCGACTTTAAGGTAGCTGAGAAGTCGGTAAAATATTATAGAACGATACTTTTGAAAACAAATCCACCTGGAATAATATCCAGAAGCTTCGGAAGGTATGAACTACAATCAACGAGTATAAATATTCTTCGTAATGTACAAAATCCTGTAATTTCACTATTTGTGAATTTAGTTTATAACGTATATTTAACCAATCACCTTTTTACAAAGTAATTGTTTACAGAACTATATAACCACCCCAGAAAATTGCCATTTTCTTTGGAGCAACAATAAAACGAAACTCTTAACGATTATTATTTATCCAGTTCTTTCGTGATCCCATCTCAACGAGCTAGTCGGTTCGTAAAAATGAAATTCCTTAAAAACTCGAATTTATCCCTCGACTATGTAGTTGGAAACTTTATTCCTCGGAATTCTTATTTATCAACGAGCTGCATAGACCGCGTTATTAATCGTTGATCGGTAGCGTTTGTTAGCCCCGATCACAAGATGCTCAGCGCTAATGCATCGCAAATACCGCGATCGTCCGGCTAATTACGATCGGATCTGGTCGAGGATCATTTACGCTAGGCGTAGGTTGCCGCAAGAAATCGCGTAATGATCGGTTATATCGACCTGGACACAGTATTACTCAGGTATTAACCGATCCGTGTATCACTACGCGGCTAATTATCACGATCTACCAAGGTATCGGCTCTGCTGTCCGTTCACTTTGTATCACAACTTTATTACTCGCAAGACCGCTTTCTCGAGCTTCGTGATCGCGAACAGGAACAAAAGAAGACTCGCTATCATGAAGCGAAGCTTCGATCCGCTGGTAACACTCACCAGGAAGCGGCGATGGTTCTTCGTGACGAGTCTGTCGGTAATATCTTCGAGATGCATCGTTGTTCTATCGATGAACGTTTTACTTTGGTCGTGGACAGTTGGTCATAAGGCTTCTTTTCTAATTTTATGACATATCGTGGCCAATTAAATATTAGCTGTCCTAAATGTTAGTGTGATTTTGTCCTCGGATGAGTCTAGGATCCAGATATCGACGATGAATCATTGATATCAACTCGAAATTTGAATAAAGGAGACATTGGCGAACAGATTATTTGTATCAACTTTTGTTTTATCAACGTTTATTCTTATTCCAGTATGTTATGGACAATATTGAACATCAGTTTTCTCATAGTTTATATTATAGTCGTGATAAAATATTTACCAAATATTACAAACATCTTGGACACGAGGAAGTTTAATTCACAATATCAATTAACGCCTGAATTCACGAAGCCCAAATATTCTTATGCTGTTTGTTTCACGTTTTCGAGGATTGGTTTAGCTGTGAACATTTTTATACCATTTTCCTCGAACGCGAGAATCCTGCGACATTTTTCGAACAGGTTGCTGAGTGTCGATTCGTGTGCCAGTGTTTGAGTTAATCGGAGGGTTCAAAATCTCTTCGGTTTCCGTGGTTCTTTGGGGACCGATATGGAGTTGCTCGCTCATACGCCATTTATTGAAGTGTTCTCGACTGTATGGGTAGGGATCACCGGGTACCTTTATATAATTGTTGTCCGTAACATATTGGCTTGTGTTCTCCATTTGTTCCGAGCTCTTAACGAACAATTCTTTATTGTCGTCCATTTGTTGCTGTTCCTCTCTTACGGATTCTTTGTTACGTCCGGAAGATTGCCTTTCTGAAAGAAATATTTGCGAATGAGAAATTAATGTTATTATTCTAAAATAATTAACAAAAAAATAAAAGGTAAAAGTTGAGATTTAAGTAGCACATAATATTCGAAGAACTAAATTAATATCGGAAAAATATGAAAAAAGATTGCATTACCTGTTTCCGGTTCCAACGACATGGACTCGTAGCCAGGATAATAGTCGTCTCCGTAGGAATTGGAGTAGTCTAAGTTGGACTGATAATTATCTGCCTGTGCATTTATATATTCATCGGTCTCATATTTCCTCGAATCCCTCCGAGAAGACGTAAACACTGAATTTTCACGTGCAACTTGATTCTCTGCTTGCGATCGATTGAAAGAAACGTCGATTTCTTTTTCGCCCATTGTATTTAAACTGTTCGTAAAATTCGTGCCTGCGTCTGATTGTTCCTGCGGCTCAAAATTCCCTCTTTCTTGTTGCTGTTCCTGAGCCGTATTGTTCTCGTTCCACGATGCATTTTCTGCGTTTGTGACATTTTCCTCCATGCTTTGACTCTTCATGAGGTTACTCTGTTCACCGCCTTCGGTCTGTTCGCGATTAACTCTTCTCGATTCTTCCGAAACGCTTTGCTCGAAACTTCTCCAACCACCTTCGGTATTCGTTGAAAAATTCAAAGTTCCTAAGCTCACATCGTTATCCAACGAATCTAGAACACTCAAGGGTCTGTGGAATTTTAATTTTCCGTTAATACCGCCGTTATTGTATCTTTTCGAGAAACAAAATGTCTCGGTATGCAATTTCTTGATATCCAGTTTCTGAACGTCGGTATGGCTGCTAACTTTTTTTACGTTCATATTAGGTTTCATTTCTCTGGTGTACTCCGGATCTTCTTCCTCTGCTGTGGCCTCGTCGCTGGTAGTTGGTATTGCTTGCACATCCAGTTTCGGCTCAGGAGGCTCCGGTCTGATCGACAGCGTTTCTGCACGCTTGGGATTATCTGAATCGATAAAGTCCTCTTTCGAAGGGTCCAGAGGCACTTTGGATTTTAGAACGAGATCCTTCCACGCGTTGATCTCCACGTCGAAGTTCGCGTTACTAGGAATGTTGTAATCCTCGTCGACGTTAGTTTCCTTCATCACGATCGGGGACATTTTCAGTATCTTCTTCACGGACTCTATGCTCGCTACTTCTTTAGGTAATTCGTTCGAAACATTCGTGGCGTTCGTTTCCGGAGATATATCCGACTTTCCGCTAGATAATTCGACAGCTGCTTCATTCTTCTTTTCAGTATCTTTCGCAGAGTTCATCGTCAGCTGCAAGTTTCTCATTGCGTGGATGGCGTTCATGTCGTAGGTGGAAGAAACTTGATCACTCGAGAAATTCGAGTCTCCAACGAACGCATTCACGTTCTCCATTTGATGCAAACAGTTGTTCAAATTTTGTTTCGATTCCAACTGCCGACTCGTGTCCGCCTCCTCGGCGAGACTGGTACCCCATTGAAAGTTCACGTCCATGTTATCGTGCAGATTACTCGTAGCATCCGCGGTGGCTTCGTTGCGACAGTTTTCCGAGATCCCACCCTCCATACGTATCACTGGCTTCTTCTTTTTCTTATCCTTCTGCTCGTCCTTCTTGGTAGGCATGTTAGGCTCTCTAATGGGTGGCTTCGTGTTCCTGGGGGCGCAGCTTATGATCGTCCGTACTGGATGATTCAGGAGATCGGTCAGAGTTAGAAGATCGTGACGCGCGAGTGGCGATTGACGATCCCGTTTTGGATTTGTGTCATCGGTAACACTGTTTTCCATTAACATCCTTGCCGATATAGAATTAGAATCTTCGTCTTCATCCGTTTCTTTATTGGGTTTTGAACCCGTGGTCGTATTATTCTCGTTGATATCCATTTGATATCCAACGACCTCTGTCGAAGAATTTTCCCGAAGCTCTGGATTTTTATATGACTCTTCGACAGCATTGATCTCTTGATCGTCCTTATCCTCGAGTTTGAAATTAATTACCGTTTGTTTAACCCTCAAATACTCGGGCAATGATCCTATTTCGTCGACCCTATAGTCTACAAAGCGTTACATTAGCGCTGAGATCGCAACTATCGATTCAAGTATACGTCGTTAGGACAAGTGAATTTGAGGATGTCCGACAAGTAATTTGATTTGATCGTTGGGTCGTGTTAGAGTGATACGTTGAGGTTTAATTGATAGAAAACTTAATTTGTTACCTGGTTTGAGGAAGTCCTTTAGCCAAGAGAACATTCCATCTACTTTTCTTGCGTCTTTCTCTTCAGCATATTTGATCGATACTGCAAGTATAAAGTTCATTTTCGCTTTAGAAAATGTACAAAATTGCGCTATTATATCAGACAAATTGTACGAATTATTTTATTGTATAAATATAATGCTCTAAAATTTATTGCTTTTGTCGATTCGTTTCTAAATTTTCGTCGACTACCGACGAAGAAACGGCACGGTTAACAGGTTAACTGCACATCAACACGAAAATTAAGACTAATGTCAGTGTACGATAGAATACAATGTAACATATAACGAATATAAATATAATTATATTCAAGGTGACTTGCCTACGGTTAGATTTCTTTTGAAAAGGGGGATGAAGAACCCTCGAAACAGTTCGACAGAGCTGAGATGTCCTCGCAGCATGATGCTTCCTAAAGTCAGCAAAAGTCTACGCGATTACGGTTACTGGATGAATTTTGTGGATAAGCCGGATGTTATTGAACTTCCGAAACTTCCCGGAATTTCCAGAAATCTCTGTTCTTGATTGGTTTTTACCGTGGCTTATTGATAGGTTCGCTAGACTGTCTGCTTTTCCGATTTCGCTTCTTTGCTTTTCGCTAACTTCGATTAACAAATGAGAGCGTGAACGATGTTGCATGGATTTCCATAGTTTCATTCGATGAGATGCCTTGAACCTCGTACAAAGATGATCTGATCGCAGAATCTCCTCCTAAGTATTTAAAAACAGTTACTGAACATCGTTAACATAATTAACATTTAATGTGTTTTAACAATTAGAAACTTCTATATATATATATATATTATATATTTATTTATTTAAGATGTATTTTACTATATTTTGTTACGTTGTATTGTGCGATATTGGTATGAAAACAGAACGTTGTAATCCTATCAGGAAACCACTAAGGATATATAGTTAGAAATTTGTAAAAAGCTTAGATGAGATACAGGCTCCCTAATAGTCTCCCTATTTTTTTCACGATTACAAATAACGAGATTAAACTTTCTACTCAGAACGAAACTCCTATAAATATCAACGAGTCGCCTAATGAATAAACTAAATTTCATGAACAGCAAGTAGTATCGGGTAACCATTGCACGAAAGGTAAAGAAGAAATCTTAGCCAAGTTCTAAGTAGTTCTAGCCGTAACTTTCGCCGCAGAAAGTTGGCAACGAGACATAATTATTCCGGGTAAATCAACCCTGGCGAGTTCCATCGACTCATCGAAGCCGCAGCCCGGAGTCTGGTTAATCATTGCCAAAACTTTCCTCCCCATGAGACCAAAGACCCTCTCGCACGCTTAATGCCATAATGGACACTTCTCTTTCTCTTTTCGATTGCCTTCCTATTGATCCAAAACCACTAAACTCGCATGCTGCGCGTTAGGTTCGTTGCTCGCAGATTGTCCCAATTTTTGACCCCAATGTTGTCTCTCACAGGGACGTTCGTGCAAGAGCAAAATGTCCCTTTTAACAATCGTACACTCTCGCTTTATTTCTCCAGAGAATTTGCAGTTTCGCAACATTCGTAACATTTTTTAACGCTATAATCGCTTCGTTACTATCGTTCTTCCACTTAAAATGGGGAAAAATGAAAAGACCTGCTAAGATTTCCATTACTTCCTTTTCGTCATTACGCAATTCGAAGACCAAAACGCAAAAGGAAATTCCTCCAGCGTTGTATATACGCGTGGCCCGGAAAAAAGATTACACGCGAAATGAATCGGCGCATCGGTGCCACTCCCGAGGAAAAATAAATGTCTTACGTGTTATCAGATCTCCCAGCGGAGATCCGTACGGTTGTTCGTGATGTCGCATGCGAATGGCCCTGGCGATTCGGCCCACGTACCGGCGCTAACCGTTAATAAAAGCTTAAAGGACATTATCGTAAGCATTGGTCGGGACATTAAAAAGCGCACGTGCCTTTAACGGTAGGCCGTCGATGCAATTTTAAACAGCTATTTCCGGCCACCGCCACCTATCGTTCACGGTGACACATGTCCCCGGCGCTGGAACACAAATCCAGGGGATACGCCCGGCTGAATACCAATTGCGAAGGAACCACGCCAAAGGGTGAAACTTCTGTCCGGGGACTTGTTCTTTGCCCAATCAAAACAAACATTCCACGTCCTGTAATAATATCAATCCAGCTTATTATTCCGTCGGTCTTTCTATTTCCAGATGGACTAACCTTTCCAACGCGACTTGTATCCTACCATCTTTTGCCAAATCCGAGTCCACTTTTTATTAATTTCTTAATTTCGTTACATAAACATTATCAATGTACATCTTCGTTATACACCTTGGACCACGACTAAAACTTAATCTACTAAAAATAATTCTACAAAAATCGATCTAAAAATTTCAGTTCTACCCAAAATTCGGGCCATGATGTAATTAATCACGGTACCTATACATGACACGCAAGGGCATATCTAGGGCCACTTTGAAGCATCGTAACCGGTAGCATTCGCGACGTGCCATCATTCCCGCGCTGGAATAGCGGTTATTTTTTCACGGGGCAAAACGGCGCGAGACAGACTGAAAGACGTACGGCAACGAAGGGAGGGACATTAGCCATAAATTCGTAGGTCCCCAGTGGCGAATAGCGGAGGAGCCAGCGTGCCAATTGTATAAATTGGCTATGACAAACTTATCGTCCCGCAGGCATGCGTGCGTACACGCGCGTCGCAGCTACCCACATGTAAGTCGACCAGCCTCTCTCATTCTCTTCCTCGCTCTCTCTTTCTCTCTTTTTCTATTTGCTCGTCCACGGGGTCGATACTTTCACGTCGGACGGAATTCGGTGCAGGTGCGTCACGACGCCGGTTTCCCTCGTGCTCGTTTGAGACATCGTTCCCCGGAGGTCTAGCGGAGAGAACGTGACGTTCCACCTCTGACCGCGCACGTACGCGCCGCTTTTGTCCCGCGAATCGTCGCGTTCGACCTTTCCGCCTCGTGTAAATCGCTCCACCACCACGGCCTCTAGCCATTTCTCCGTGTCGATTCGAGGTTAATGTTGCTCCACTGCGGTGAAAATATGGGAAAGCTGATCGTTAAGATTAGAATCCTCGGAATTTCATTCTACCCGCGACTTTACGAGATGCGAATGCGAGGTGTGACTGGAGAGATGTGATCGTACGACTAGTGTCGATTCACGCTGATTGTTACTTTGTCGATTGTAAACGAAAGCGCCGTTTCAAAGGAAACGATACGAAGTCTATTTGGTTAAGCTTTCACCTTTTTCTATTTATCGCACTACAATAATGTACAAAATATCGAATCACGCTTACAATATTGAAACAAATCGAAATATTTGCTGTAAGCTGTATCATCCTTGAAACCGTAATATTTTAATTTCGTAAATGTTGATTTTGAAATGATTTGGTCCGTTTATACGATCCAATATTATTGTATTTAAATACGTTAATTAGGTCCGCAAAAGCGATAAGAAGTCAAAGAATCGGTTCGATCGGTAGGGCGTATCGGAACGCGCGATCAGTAATTAATCAACCTAAGTAAATTAATTTGTCTGAATAAAATAACATTGGTTCGCACAAACATACATATCCCAGTAATTAATATTAAAACCAACATTTACAAAACTCCGATAAATTGTTACCTACGCGTACCAAATGAATTCTTTACACTTAAACTCTAGCTATTTATCCTCATTTTGGTATCTCAACTAAAGATTATTCGACGGGAACGATTTTTAAAGAGAAATACTTTAAAGACGTATCGATACACCCTCTTCGCCAACCCCAAAACATCCAAAACCCTCCTTTCCATCAAACTTTAAACACTTACATAGCGCAAGGTTAAACAACCAACTTACTAATCCACCCGAAAACAATTAAGTTACTTAAGCAGATAGTTGTCGTCAGTTCTTAGATCGGAATCACGACGATTAATCCCAGGTCTGTCGTCGACGATCGTTTAAGTCGGCGAACGATTTACACCGGAGCTACGCTCGGAGCGTGTCGGGGGAACAAGGGCGAGTTTACATTCAGGGGGTAGCTCGTGGGGGTGAAACCGCTCGTTTATCAGTAACCGACTCTAGTGAAAGCGACACCATGCCTGTACGCCGCACGAATAACAATCCCCGTGCCACCCTACCGGTCCCGATGCGAAAAGTATTGGCCGTACGACCCTGCCTAACCCTCCGTCTATCCCTGGACATTATTTACACGGCTACTCGGTGCTTTTTTTTTTATTTTCAATTCACTTAGAAGCCAACGAGGAATTTCCTGGGTTTTAAAGGGGTCTACCGGGCCTCGAAATCAAGCCCAGGAACCGCGAACTCGAGACGTCGCTCCTGATTTCGTTCGATCTACCAGTGTGCCGCGATAATCGCTCGAAAGGACGAGTTTTTTCAATTCTTTCTATTTCGTGTGGAAGCAGCAGTCGAATACGGAAATGGGGTAATAGTAGTTTCGTGTATATTAGATAAATCGGCTAGTTAAGAATGGACGTCACACTTGCGAAGAAGTAAACTGACCTAATTGAAATTGATTTTCCTTCGTTGACTTCCGTTTCTGTCATCATCAAACTTTCTGATTAAGAGATGACTACTTATTTGTCCAAGTAGTATCGTACAATGGACAACGAGCTAGTTAAAGCCGTCGCGTTTTGTTTATCGTGCAAATCTCCTCTGAAAACCTAAGTCAACCTATCTTGTCGGAGAATTAATCCGTAGCGATTCCAAATGCGATCGTTGTATCGATCGAACGGAGGAAATTGATTGGCGCGAGGCGTTTCGGATCTCGTGGACGGGTGGCTGCGTCAAACTCGAGGCCAGCTTCTTGTCGACCCATTTTGCAAGTGTCGTCGTGGCGGCGGCCTAATTTGTCAGTTGTCGAGTTAGCGTCCTCCGGGGGATTCCCCTTTTCCGTGCGCCTGCCCCATCGGGACGGTAATCAACCGGTGAATATCTAAACTGCAGCTTCGAAACTCGGCTCCCTCATCCCTGGATCCTCTAGTCCACCCCCTTCGTTCTCTCATTTATAAAGAACAGACTATTCCGGGACAGGAGGTGCGATTGATCCACCCCTGAACCCGTGTGCCGCGTCCTCCTCGCTGCCTCTATTCCCACGTCGGCCCTCGCAGCCGCTCTATTATTCCGTTCTTTCGACGGAAACCGGGACGGGGATTCGACGAACTGTGACTGACTCGCGCAACCGGGGTTATTTAAAGGTTCCATGTAAATAGAGGTATATTTGTGATTGGGTACGCTACTGAGCGCTTTGGATTATGGGGTCAATTTTGAAGATTAATTTATACCGTTCAAATTGCGTTAGATGGTTTTATCGAACGCCCCATTTCTTTGATTTGTATTCTATTAATTGTTACCAATTGTATTTATATAAAAACACTCGTCTTACACGTAGAATTATAAGAAAGGAATTGTCTTGTGCCTTAAGCTTATATCTATATTTAATTAACTGTAAATGCTGCGTACACAGCACGCGCCTCGTACAATCGCATTACGCGATCGTTTCTCGGCAGAGACGGCCGTAGCGAATGGATTAAAGAAAGCAATCTTCAAAGCGAGCAAGAGTAAGTATTAATACAATAACTCTCTCCGAAAGAAAAAAAAAAGAGAGAGGGAAAAGAAAAGAGAAATCTCGCCTTAAGAAGCACACAAGGCTTAAACAACAGAAAAGTGGCAGCTAATGTTCCGCAACGTGGCAGGTGGATTCCCTTCATGCTTGTCACGAGATTCTCTCTGTCTCTGTTTTTCTCTGTTCCGCATGTTGTTCGCGTAGCGGATTTCAGGGCTTTGTAGTCATCCATTTTCAAGCTCACCCCCTTGCATTATTTAAATAAACAAGAGGCCAGGGTCGGGGTAGATTGGCTGGCGTCTCTCTTCTTGCGTCGAGCGGCTTCAGTGACGAACAATTA
This sequence comes from Bombus fervidus, assembly GCF_041682495.2. NCBI lineage: Eukaryota > Metazoa > Arthropoda > Insecta > Hymenoptera > Apidae > Bombus > Bombus fervidus. The sequence continues at coordinate 19,775,530 of NC_091517.1, forward strand.
TCCCCTCCCCGCGATTTTAGGGAACGAGAACGAGACGAAGTGACAGGCTAAGGGGGTGCTGACGCAGTGCCCGCGCCTTCTAATGAATTTTAAATTGCCCCGCATTCATAACGCAACCCCGTTGACAGTCGGGATGAACCGGAGATGACAAAGTAAAACGGCCGACTTAATATTTCCGGGCAAGAACCATAAACAGCCGAGACGCGGAATTCGCGAGAATTATTAAGATTTTGGAATTCCGTGCGATCGTGATAACGTAACACTTTGTTCGTACGTATTTATAGAAATTTTATAATTTAAAAGTATCCGCTACAAGTGCTAGAATTTTAGAACGTTAAGAATTTTAAAGGAATTTAAGGCTCGAAGAAGGAGATTGGAAACGGAGGATCTCGATAGAATTTAGAAAATTAAAGGTATCCACCGTTATTAACTCAGGAAGCAATGAACTTGAGCGAGATTTGAAAAATTAATTTCGAAGGAAAATAGATCGTGTTCTTCTACAAAGTTTTTTAGTTTCGAAAAGGCACTTTGCGTGGACAGCTTAAAATTCTTCCATCAAGGCGTCGACTGGATGGCGGCATCATTTTTCAAACGGAAACATAAATTTCTCGAAGCGTGTTTGGGTCGAGCTTGAAAAACTTGTGAACGGTTTATTGTTCCACGTATAGGGTGAGTCACTTCGGACGAGCCACTCGAGCAATCCGTTTGCTTTCCAGCGTTGCAAACAATTGTACGAAGAATCAAAAGTATGTGTATTTATCTAAATTTTTATGCACTGTTCCAAGTGTATTCTGTCCATTTTTACACAGTGAAATCACGAACGTGGACAATCTACTTATTACCCCAGGACAAATGTTAAAATTAGACCAATCCTGTCCCGGATCATCGTCAGGAAACAGCGAAATAAAATCTTCTCGAAATAATTGAACGAAATGATCGGTTCACGTCCGAACGCGGCCTAAAACCGTGAAAACGGATCGGTTTGACGCGTGTAATCTTGTCGGACGATTCCGAACGCAGAACGGCCAATTATCCGTGCGTGCACGATCCGTGGCGATCGTGGATTAAAGCGTATCATCGACGGCGTTACAGTTATTTAATGCGGACAGCAGCGGTCGTTGCGAGCGATTTACATGCGTGTAAATTATCGTTTGCGGCACAGACCGGTCCTACTTACTACATTGTGCGACTCTCTGGCCTCTTTAATCCGCCACCGAACGTTCAACTACCGGATATTAATTTTTTTTAGAGATGAATTTAAAATTCAAATCACGTACTGGTCGGAGCCCGGAAGTTTCCATTCACCGCGCCGAGGGTGGCCTTTTTCGGCCATGGGAATTACTAATTTTCGTGCAAGCAACGGATAGTTTGTTTCCTGTGAAGCAAACATGTTGGAATCTTATTAAAGGGTCGAAGAATAGATTTTTAACGAGAAGTTCGTAACGAAGATTCGAATCCTGAAATACGAAACGATAGGTTTAGTCCAGGTAATTAGACGTCAATTTTTCGAACAAATTTAACTTTTCGACTAACGTGGCATCAAATTTCTGCTACGAGCTACGGTTCTACTATAGCGTCGATGTAAGTACCAACACGCTCGAGTTCCTTGGAATCTTTAAATCTCTAATAAAACTCGCTTTAACATTGAAGTAGCTTCTCAGAAACAGACGATCTACTTCGCGAATAGACTTCCAAAAATCAGATATAAATTATCATAGTGTCGCCTAATGCCTTTGAAAAAGAAATTTCATAAAATTGTAAGGTTCGTCCGAATCAGCGCACGAGCGTCCAAGAAGTTGCCGAAACTCAATTTAACCGCCACCTATCTGCCGATTCGAAAGCTCGAAAAGCTCGAAAAATAAGCGAGCGAATCGCCGCACGTCGTGGCGCGCCAGCAGCTGGAAACACGTCCGAGTAATCATCGCTCGAGATGTCGGCAGCCATTCGGAAACCCGCATTCTCCCCCAAAAATACTTGACCATCGCTCCTCTCCTCCGAAGAACCGAGCATAAAGAGAGAGAGAGAGAGAGAGAGAGAGAGTTAACATTACGGCGTACCATGAATTGCTGGCTGGTACCGGTGCATCGAATTGCCGCCGCCTGACGTGCATAAACCGCGAACAATTCGCGTTGTGAAACACAACCGTGAAGATGCTAGCCGGAAGTGGCGTCTTGGGAGCAGTCGCGTACGATCCGGCGGCCAATTGCCGGCTGGAATTCCAGAGAATCCGGGCCGAGCCGTGTTTATTGTTCGGACCGATTGGTCGGGCTCTGCTTGACGCACAAGAAAACACGAGACAGGTAAGGTAACACGAGGCACAGTGGCGGAGAACAGCGCGAAAATAGACCGGCGTCTGGCCAACGTCCTCCGGCTGTCCGATAAACACGCCACTCGAGCCGCCGCGAAAAACGCGCTATCGCCCGCTGCTTTCATCTCCGAGTCTTAGGACCTTGCTCGTCGGCGCTGGATTTGGGTGTTCTACTTAGTTGAACGTGGTTTGAAAAGTTATCGTCAGTCGTTTAGATATGAGCCTTTGCGATTGTGCGATTCGACGGTTGAAGAAGCTTCCTTTGAGTCGTTTGGATTAATCGAGCACAAAGGTCGTACAGGGTAATTGCATTTACGACAAAGAAAGATGGAGTGAACTTTTCCGGCGAGATTTTCTTCGAAAGATTTCCTTTTTCCCGTTCTTCTTGTTCCCAATAAGGAATGTTAAGAAAGATCGGTCTGCCAATGAGAAATTTATCTCAGAAGAACAGGTTCTTCCGCAGGAAACCTAACTTTTAAATACAAAACACGCAGTCTCCGAGCATAGACAGCAACGATACGGTGTTAAATGAAACGAACAGGTGCCGAAAATCGGTGGAAATTCGAGACAGTCGACGGGACGAGTATACCCATCGGGCAAAGTCTCTCGAAGTCAGACGATCGAACTACTTCGAAGCCTGTCTCTGGTGTAGCTCGCAGACCCGACGAGCAGAAGGGGGTGGGATGATGAGGTTTGGGGGTGGTTTCCGCAGCGAGTTCCCCTGTCTGCGGCCGGATGTTGCGTCAGTGATACAACTGGATGATACTTCGTACCCCGGGGCCATTCCGAGTCTGTAAGTTAGCCACGTACAATTACCATACATCTCGGCTAGCGTTGCCGTTACAATGTTTCGACGAGCGTTACGGATAGATGCGTTCGACCGACGTTTAGACGCAACTTCTCGGTGAAACGTGAAAAGAGAGGGAAACGCGCCAGGATGGTTTTGACGAACGTCAGACCAAGTAAAATGCGATCCGTTTAACGTTAGATCTAAATAAACGCACGTTCTATTTTTTCCCCTAACACATGCGTTTCTATTTATTCCTGTAATCTGCTAGTATCATGTTATAAAAAGTTGATTATCACGGATGCATTAGAGCAATTGAAACAAGCGATTCGACCGTACAGCCGTAGAGCGATTCCCGTCTCGGACTTAATTGCTCTACAAACGAGCCAACTACGTTTCCATTCTCCACGAAATCGATACTTCATCCGCAAGTGGGTCACGCCTTCGACCCCTATCAGAATGCACCGTTGCTAAAAGAACCCTTCGTCCTAATAGAAGAGAAGAAAGAAAAAATCCGAACAAAAATATCACCGTCCCCAATCCCATTGCAAATTAAGAAGAAAGATAAAGAAATAATCCATTCGAAAGATTTCAAGGGAGGGTGAACAAACGCAACCCTTTGCTGTACGAGCTTATAAATGTCAGCAGAGCCGGTGAATCCGTCACCCTTGACAATTTGCGGTTTTTTTCTCGTGAGTTTTAAGTGGCAGAAGCGAAGAGGATGAGGGAGAGGGGGTGAGATTTAAAACAATTACAAGGCATTGAGGCGAAACGGTGGCAGAAGAAGAAGGAGAAGAAGCGGAGGAAAAAGAGGGGAGCTAATCTTGAGGGCGGTTTAATTAAAAGTGGTGCCAACTGACGGGTGGCCATCGATCAACGCCGCCCGCGTCGCCGACTGACGTTTACAATGGCATTCCCGTATTATTCTATGACAGTCCCGGACATAGCTTCGCGGAAACCGGCTCCGCTTTCGTCCGTAATAACTTCTAGTCACGGACCGTCTGTCGTGGATCAAATTTATCGTCGAGGACGACTCCTTCTTCGGGGACTACTTAACGACGAGCGACGATTCGCTCGAGCTACTTGTTTGCGACGATGCTTCGTTGATATTTCATTTCTTTAAAGGGAGTTTCGAACGTTAGAAACGATAATAATTTGACGACGAATCGAAATCTTTCAAACGAAAATCGATATTGTCTGCAACAGTAAACGCTAAATATCCTAAGACTTTCTATTTTCTACGCATCGATGTATGCCAATTTTAATAAAATTTCAAGCACAACTAGATCGAGTTATAGGAGAAATTCGCTATCTTGGAATATTTATCGTTCCACGAGACGATCAATCACGGTCGAATCTCAGAGACGAGGCGGAAGTACGAGGCCGAGTCTTGACAACGAGAGCGTTATCTTGGAATTCCAAATATGTCCGACGAAAGGATCGGGCAAGGACTACGTTCGAGGAGATTCCGCTTGGTATTTCGAAGTCGATCGGTATGTGCCGAGAATGTCCACCGTGTGACGTTCTAACGCCCTGTCACCCTGTCGACCTTTGCGTGCCGAGGCATCCCCCGAGACATTCCTTGGCCAGGGTCTTGGAACGTCCGAGCGTCTTGGAACATTAATTGCGGAAAAAGGCCACTCGTTAAGCTTCGATTCGCCGCTTTCAAGCCGCTCAATGGACACCGAGTTCGTGGGTGGAAACGATAACGTCGACGGAGTGGCTTTCCCGAGTAAAGTGCTCGAATTTAAGGCTACTTCTGCGGCAACAATTTGATTTCGATTGATTTTATTTCCTTCTTTACCTCGCCGTCGTAGATATTTGCCGAGACGAAGTAAAATTGCTGGATTTGTTAACGTTGGAATTCTTTCGTCCAACGATACTGATAAAAGGGATCGAAGTAGACGTTAGAAGGAAAAGAACGCCTTCGTATTTTAGAAAAAAGAAACGGCGACGAAGGATAAAGAATACGACGAAAAGAATAAGAAGTTCGTTTCGATCGAACAAGAACTCCGAATCAAAGGCCGAATCTCGTTAAAAACAGAGCAGAAGCGGTCGCACACTCGGGTCAAGGTGGATAAGAAGGAATCGCGTCTAGGTGGACAGAGCGGCGCGGGGTTAGCCAGGGTGGAAAAAGATCATGGGACTTTGCGTGCAGGCCGGTCATCCCTCGTGTAGTTGGAGAATTTATGCTGGTTGTCCCTAGCAGTCCGTCCTAACTAGTCCACTCGCTCACTTACCCACGGACCTAAGGAACTTGGCGTGCTCTTCGTTCGGGGGCGGACCACCCTTGAAATATCGCCTCTCTGCCCTTCGCTCGATTTTATCGGCCTTGGACGCCCATCTTTCGCTCTTTCTCTAGTCTTTTTTTTTTCTCAACCTGTTCCTCTTGCTCTTCTCCTACTTCCTTCTACTCGTAGTTTTCCCGTTCCTCGGCATCGAGAAGCGCGATCTCGTCGGTGGACGACGAGGAACATTTACATAGCGGCGAACCGTTTTATCGCCGGCAACCTCCATCCCGTTTCTTTTCCAAGGGATCTAGCACGAAGTGGACTCTTGCTCTCGAGATTAGCTTTCGAATTTAGTGGCGAGACTTCGATCGGGACCGGTTGCTTTTCAGGGGCCGGCCGATGTTTTTAACGTGATTGCCTGCTACGGGGGATACTCAACCCTTAAGTTCGTGACTTTTAAGCTCGCCTTTTATCGCCGATTCCCCCTCTGGAGCTCTCTGCCTTTTTTTAGCGCGGGATTCGAGTTAATGAAAGCAAATACGTTCGATGCTCGATGAAATCTGCTTGCCGAAAGGTCGGTGTTTTTAATACATTAGTTTTGCCTCTTATTCCAGCTACTGTAATTTTTGCAATTTATATCTGAATTTTTGCTTCAGGTTAACCAAAGCTCCAACGCGATTTGATTTATCTTCATAGTCGAGACAAAGTATCGTTAACAAGTAATATCGTTGGGCGGTTGTAGGTAGCAATAGGAAAGTTGCTACGTCGACGAAGAAACTAGAATTTGAAATTTCTAGTGGAACGAGGGAGCGAAAGAGGGTGGAATACGGGAAACATAGGAAGTCCGCATGGATTTAGCTAGACGAATTTATGGTCATTCCTGCGAAGCAGATGCAAATCGAGAGACTTTCGAAACTCCATCGCGAGGGCAATAGCTTTTCATTTGACGCGAGTTCTTCTCCAACTTTTTATCTGACTTTCTTTCTCCCCTCTCCTAGATCCCTATGCATCCTCCCTTTTTCTTTTTTTTTTTTTTGTTTGCAAGAAAAAGCTTTAACAACTCCAGTTGACTACGACGCGCAATAAAATCACTCAAAAATATCGCCAACTATCCAAATCATAAGACCCACAAGCAAAAAAAATTTCATTGATAAAGAAACATTGACACAGTCGCGTAACGCTGACGAGACTCTCCCTGTGCACACTTCCGAAACAACAAGGCGTTGCACGAACATCCCATGGCCGATGTTCCATCGTGCGAACACGAATACCGAATAATACCTGAATTAATCAGAACTTTTATCGCGGCGGTTACAAGGTAACCTGGTTTATACAAGGCGAACGAAGAAGCACGGAATCCCTAGACGGCGAAGAGAATAAACGCGGTGGTATCGCGTGGCCGGTCTAACCGAATAGCTCGTGGAAGCTAGCCCTCGACGGCCAGTCGTTAGACGCGCCCCTCGGCTTAACGAACCGCAAATGCGTTGTTTTAACGACGTCGTTAATATTTAACCAAATATCTGGTGGCGGTGTATTGCGTGACCCGGGAACGTGCTGCAGCCCGTTTTCACACGATTTACCTAATTCTTCGCAGCCGTGACGAAATTCATGATTATATCAGTTGGATCGTCCTTGCGTTTATATACGATGGGATGGTATTACTGGCAGGGATGTAAAAGGGTTAAGCGGATAATGTTAACAATTAGTGTCCGCTGGTATATTATTTTCGTGCGTCTTTTCGCATCGTGTTTGCGTCTTTTCTCAACTAAAATAAGAAAATCAAACAAACTTGGAATTTTTATCCTTTATACTTAGTTGCGGGATTTTGTAGCCTTCTAATTTCGGATCATAGAAAGTTAGCGACTATGAGTACGTTAAAGCTGAACAGAGACTAAGAATAAGGAAATATCAAGTACCTCTGCCTATCGGAAAATCTAATTTTAAATCCATATCAATGTCCCCATTAAAAATAGTCCACACGCGTCTCGTACAGATACCACGCGTCTCGCAAAGCGTCCGCTTCTCCTAACCGAACCATCGTCCTATTCTCTGCTTGGGATTAATATCGCGACGAAATATGTCACATTTCTGTTAGCGAAAAAATCACATGCAAACGAGGAGAAAGGAAAATTTAGCGTTGAAATACTGAACGCTATGTGCATTTCGAATTTCGAAGAAAAATCGAAGCAAGTTACAGCGACCCAACAAACGTACACGCATACACACAGAGAAAGGCGAATACACAGACAGGTTCTTTCCGAAAACCCCTTCGAAGAACAAGAACAAGAGCCAGAAGAAGACGGAATCGAAGCACAAGCAGGCTAAATTGCTTCCGCCAGATCGTGTTGGTCGCGGGAAATTTCCTGAGGAGAGCGTGGCTCTCTCGACTCCCTTAATTGCGCCTATTTATGCCCCTTTGCTTCCGGCCAGCCGAAAAGTACTACGTGACGTGTTTGCAAAGAGAAAACCAGAAGACTGGCCAGATCCAAGAGAGACAGATAGCGTACGGTCCGCTAATACCCTGTATCCTCGATCAACCGCGACACATCGATCTCTCTCCTCGAGCTCGCTTCTCTGTTCTTCGTCTCTCTTTCCTCTTTGGTCGAAGCAACGGCAGCAGCAGCAGCAGCAGCAGCAGCAGCAGCAGCAGTAGCAACAGCAGCAGTAGTAGTAAGCTTCTGCGTCTCAGAAGCGTATTGATCTTTGGGGGCGCTTTGATCTACCAAAGGGTCTGCCCCCTCGAACGTCCCACCACCCTTTTCCGCGCAGACACTCGTCCCCCGGCGCTCCAGAAGAACGCTCCACGCGAGGATCGGCGGAAGGCACGTTCGACACCTAAGTTTCCCAGTTCTTTTCCTTCCGCTTCTCGAGCCTGTTTGTCGGCGCTGAATATAGGACAGAAGAGGAGTAATTAGAAAAATGAGTTACCTCGAAGCGCTCTAGTTAGAGGAAGATTGTCAGATACAAAGCCGAGTTGAAGGATGGAATCGTAGGGAGAAATTTTCTATCAAACGGTTGCGATCGATTTTTATTTTCGAGGTGATCCCGTTACATCTTCGAATTTCCTATACACGCAGACAAATTGGTGATTTAAAGATCCGTGGATTATGGACGGAATTACTCAACTTTCGACAGAATATCGCTAGTCGGTTTGTAAAATTTTATGAAAGAACTTCTGCGTCGAGGAGAGTGCCTCCACCTAACCGATGGAAGAGGAAAATTCGTAGGAGGAAAAATGAAGAGGAAAGTCGTGGGTATTCGGCGATAATTGGCAACCGCAGGGGCAATTGCAGGGACCTCTGAAAAATGGCGATTCAAAGTAATTTAGCTCGGGCCCATGGCCCCCTATAGATCACTGGCGCGAATATTTAGGGAGTTAATTGCCGATATATTTTATTAGAATAGCGCGAGCAGCTCGGCTGTCTCCATAAATTCCTTTCGCCGGATGTCCCTGCGCTTTAGCTGCGCGCTCGCTCGATCCTCTTCCGCTTTTCTCATTGCCAGTCCCGTGTTTCTAATTAAACGTTCCGGCATTCGGTCTGCCAAAAACTCGCAACTATGGCAGCAAGAGTGGGGATGGAAGCTATTCGAACGCATTCGTTTTCACGAAATTTGTAATTCATTCGGTCCGAAACTTTGTCCGTTTAAAGCTGGAGCATAGGGTGAGACGCAAGGGTGGTTGAACCGGTAGACGATCGGTGTTTTGTTACTTTTGGCATGTTGTTGCTAAATTGTGGATAAAGTTACGGCTTACATTAGAGCGTACACCAGTGTTTCCGATGTTGACGTAAAGTTAATGACTGGTGCAACGTGTGTTGATGATTAGTCCGAAGCTCGTTATTTCTCGATATATCTTTCGGCGATCATTTAATCACTGAATTACTCTTTCCAATCTTAACGAAGTAACCAGATCTTAAGTTATAGCATAAAGAATACGATTTATTTATTTGTCAGATCGTAGAACGGAAAACCGTGGATGTCTACTTCTTTCAAATATGAAAACCGACGTAATTTCTTATTATGTTTACGATCCACCTACCCATCATTCTAACGCTTGTTAGACGATACTTGTAACTATCTCGGTTCAGCCAGAAAAATGCGATGCCATTAATTTCGGGGACGAAAATCTCACGAACGAGCGGACACGTCTGTAAAAGACTGCTGCCAGCTGGAAGAGATTCCGTGGCGCGTTCGTGACTAACATTAGTAACTCTTTTCTTCTCGGCTCCTGCCGTCGCTTTTCCTTCTCTTTCACCGCTTGTACGGCCCTTCTTGCTATCGTCCCCTCGTTCGATCTTCACGACCGTGTTCCAAGACTACTTGTAGGTTTAGATCGACAAAGATTACATGGAAATTATTTATTGGCAGAATTTTCTCTTAACGAAACACGTTTCGTTTGATTAATTTCAATTGTACAAAACAAATAGCGAGTCCCGTAAAACGCGCGAATATTCGTAGAGAGGCGCTTACAGACGTATTCTTCGACGTGGATACTAATTTGTGTACGCATCTGCTATCCGCTTAATTTTGTAAGCTTTTTAACCGTAGCTTATTAAACTCGGTGGTACGACACGGTCTTTGGAAATTGGTTGGTTGTATCGATCAATATAAAATCGTACTCATTTTGTCAACGTCTGTGAAAATAGCGCAACCAACTTGGTACGACTTCGTGACGTTACATCTGTCCCGTCGTCGTCGCGGCTCGTGTAATTAAGCTGCACGGGTCTCGACGACACAGCCCGAGGCTCTGCTCTCAAGTTCCCGTTTGTACTAACTAAATGCGTTTGACAACGGAAGCTCTGTGTCTCCCCTTGCCGCTTGTCTTAGCCGTAAGCGATATTTCTCTGGCACCGTGAAGTAGTCGCGGTTATAGCTTCACGTAAGAACGGTCTCCCGTTAATTTGATCAGTGTCGTGTGATGTGTACGAAGAAACGCGTACGAAGTGGAGCGAGATTACGTTGGATGGATCGCGGATTTCTAAAACAATAGCGATAGTATAATCGTGTTTGAATAGAATTTGGAAAACGGAGGAACGTGTAGAGTCGCCAACAAAGATTTTATTGAAACACGAGTTTAAGTTTGAGGCTATTGGGAACTGTTGCGGAAGCGATCTAACTTTCTGTGAATTCACAGTAAAAAAAAACAAAAAAGAAAAAAAGCAGTCGTTCGAGAAGATGAATCGTCCGAAGCAACTTCTCTTCTAACGAATCTTATGCGTAAAAAATCACTTAAACCACCATCCATGAACTTCTAAAGAGGCGTACCCTAAGATTTATCATGCTCCAGCTCGTAGAAACGTGTAGTTTCTGCTTCCCTTGCACGTAAGCGTAAACACAAACACCCTTTTGTTCGCAAACAATGATCGATCAAAGGGTCAATCGTTGACCCGTCGATTGCGATTGTCGTTTAGATTCGCAACTGACCCGATGGAGACTGACACAACGCGCGAAGGGGTTTCCGAAATCCCCCTGGGAAATTCTTCGGAAATAAAGGAAAAACTGGACAGCTAGCAGGCTCGCCCTGTCTACCTTCCACCCTGTCCCGACTAGTTTACCCCTAATATTAATTTAATAACATGAAACGCGAGCAATTGACAGGCAATAACAGGCTGGCAATCAGACGACGTACGCCCAGCTCATTGAGAGAACCCTTTCGCCTCGAAGAAACTCGAAAGAACGTTGTTCCACATTGAGAGAAGGGTTGGAAAGGAAAATGGACGAGGCTGGAGGTTGGTAACCCTTTCACGGATGTCACTCGGAGCACTCGGGATCGTAGTGGTTGTTGTTCTTGTTGATTTCATCGCACGTTCGCGACCCTTTGGGAATCGAGAAGGGGTTGAAACGACGTAAGCTTCGAAGGCTTCTATTGTTCCCGAAAGAGGCCCACCCGATGGAATTCCGTTAGCATCGGACTGATCTCGGACGACTGGACACGTAGACGCGTGCAAACAGAAAAACGCGACCAGCACGTTGATTCGTCTTTCTACCTTTTGTTAAAATCTGTTGGTTTTCAGCTCACTTACCGGTAAGTGCTTAGCTCGATCGTTACGCGAGCTTCCGTGCGAACGATCCTCTGTTTCTTCGCACGATTCGACAAACGATTTCAATTGTTTCGACTTTGATACGGATGAAATGGGGAAGAAGATAACGTATGTATGTGTTAATGAACGATAATATTAATATCAATAAATACACAAGAGTAATAGAATGTTGGAAATCATCACGCACCGTATTGCTTATCATACAACTAGGGTTACAGGTTAATGCCCCAAAGCGTATCGTCTATAGACGGAATCTCTTATGTGATTTTGTCCCCTTCTAGCCGCCGCTGTAGATACAAGCAAATCAACACACCCTTATACCGAGTATTCATATTCACCGATACACTTCTAACGTGTAATACGGCGTCAGAGAAGGTTCTTATGGCACGAGAACGGAGATAGAATAGGGTAGTTCCCCGAGTTACAGAACTTGGGTTGAGCAAGATCGTCCGAATTCGAGAACAGAGACATTTCGTACAATTAATCACGAACTTTACAACCATACCATCGACTGGTATTCTTAAATAATAATTATCAAATACTCACTGCGTACGATTATTTTTATTCGAAACACGATTTATATATAGTAACATTCCATCTTAGAGTTTCTAAAAATTCTGCCGTCGAAGTTTGGAAAATCGAGTCGCTCGTAAAAGCATCGTCCATCGCGACTTTGTTAAAAAAATGCAGCCGGCGTAAGTCACTCGCCACTGAATTTCCCTCTCGCTCGCTCCTTGGTCGGCCTGAGAAAAAATAGCAAGAGCGGAGAAGCGTGTCGTGAGGTCACCCCGTGGCCGGTATAAATATTTGAAGTCCCGAATTAAGACGAGATGATAAAGCGGTTCCAAGTAAGCGTCCGCCGGCTTCTGGCACGTATCAGCGTCCGCTCTTGTACCGCGTCTCTCGACCGCCTCCTGTAACGCTCTCGCTATCTGACCTCCGCTATCTGCACGAGTCTCTGTCGTGTACGTTCCAACAACGCGGTCGCTTGCTCGCGTCTTCGTCGGTGGCCGTTCTGGCTCGGTGTCTTCTCTCGAGGGCTGTCAATCTCGAGTGACGGGACGAGGCGTCGGTCGATCGTATATCCAGAGGGGAGCAGACCGGCCACACTTCATGAAACGCGTCGTGACGTCAGGAGGCGACGCCCGACAACCAAACCGGGACGTACACGCGCCTCTTCAAGGAGGTCCCGGTTTTTATCGAGCTCCAAATGCATTCTGGATACGCTCGAAGCTTGTTATATTCCACGTAAGCGAGCAAGAAACTTAATAAAGATTTAAAGAAGACGCAGTGTCGATGACTTAACGGCGGTTTGCATTCGGTCGTTTAATTTGAAACGATAAAGTCAGCGAGATTTCCCATTTGTGGATAAATAGGTTTCTTATAAGTGTAGGTAAAAATCCTTGATCTCGCGAAGATTAAGCGGTTTGATTACTCGTAACGAATCAACGTGTTTGCATAAGCACATGCTTACGTATTCGTCGATAAATCAAGAGGAAATGGGAAGCATATAATAATAGACAGTCATAAAGTTAGCGTACCATTAAAATCAATATGATTTAGTTGCCGTTAATTTGATTGCGGTGCATATTCTCTAATCGATAGGTACCGCTGCTTTATTGTCTAATTTACGATCGTAGTGTATCATTTGTATCGATAACGAATTGTGCTAGAGCATTTTCGAAACAATTTCATTTGACAGGGATCTATGTTCTATTTATTTCTAATTTTTTATTTCCGCGTAACGATATCAACAGATAGTTAATAGATAATTATGCGATAAATACGTATTCCATGGTAATTTCAATGCTGAACATTAACGTCGACGAAATTAGAATAGCAGACATACGTAACACTTTACACGATAGTTCGTCGAGGTTTTTCAATAGATCAATGTTATCGCGCGAAAAGAACAGAAATCGTTACGTTCTAAATATTTGACCGTACGACGGAGAATAAAAAGAATCGAACGTAGGATATTCGTAAGAGGTTGCAGACACGCGTCAGACTCGCGACCATCCGTCGCCGATAATCAACGTCCGCTCTTCCCGCCAGAAATATCCCGCGACCGTAGACAGAGATACTCACTACGCTCGAGCTGACGCGTTTCTGCATCGAATTCGTCCAAGTAGCTTCGGGACACGGAGACCTAATGGAACTGTTAATGGAACCGAGTCTCCGTTTCGAATTCTCTTTATGACGCTTCATCTTGATATTTAGAAACGCGCAAAAAGATTCATTCGAATAAAATTGTCTCTAAAACTGAGCGGAAGAATTGAGGTTGCGACAAAGTTGTCTGCGAAATTGGACTGAAAAGTTGAAATTTTTTCAAATAAAATCGTCTGCCATTAATTTTCTCCACTTCGCCTTGAGTTTGTAAACTATTATTTTAGAAATTAAAATTCTAGAAACTTAGCCAGACAAATTTTTGTAATTTGAGCAAGTTACTTATAGTACTAGAAACTTCTTGCCACTAAGAAAACGCAAATTTGAGCGCAGAAATCGCACGGTTTCCACTGTCAAGATACTACTTGCGCGAAAGTTGAAAACAAATTCTAACGAACGACCCAATTATTTGAGTTGGATGGAAGCGGTTCTCGGTGAATACAGGATAATTTGCCTGCCCTGTTTTCCACGAAGCGCGATGGCCAAAGAATCCGGCGACCCAGGCCGCCATTAATCAAGCCTCAATGGTATCAGCGTCCGAGGTTTCATCGCGATCGACCCGGGCTAATCAGGCCCTCTAACAAGAATAACCAACCAGAGATTAATTCCGGGGAGGATAATAATTCCCTATCAGGACGCTTCATGGTCGTTCCAGGTAGCCAGCTCTCGCTACGTCTCTATTTCTGCTACCTTGTATTCGCGGCGAACACTGAAGGCTTTCTTAATGCGTAGAAAGAACCGTAATAAGGATGGATACCGATAGTAATAAGAAACTGCTGTGGTCTTCTATTTTGTGCGGATCGTACTCGCGATTGGAATTGTCCGAACTGGTTGAAAGCTTCCGGGTAGATGACTCGAAGTTGTTTTTCTTTTGCAAGGGAAGTTTCATCGAGAAAAATTCTTCTTATACGTAACAACGATCCAAAGGAACGCGTATTTAAATTAAAAAAGTTCGTCAAAAAATGTATTTAAATAATTGTTATAGCACTTTAAAGTTTATTTTTTCTTTTTGAAAAATACATTTCTTCTTTAAACCCGCCAAAATTTTTAATTTCACACTATTTTCTGCCTTTTGTTTAGTTCAACGAGAAGAAAAATATATAATAATTTAATCCTTTTTTGGTTTTTCGTTTTAGTCAATAATTACGAGGTGGATCTTTCACGCCGATTGATAAATAGGCTTAGAAATCTGTTATAATTTTTTTTTTTTACTTTAGAAAAAATTTGTTTGTATTCGTTAAACATACATAAAACCATACCTCAAAATTCGATAACTTCGTTTCTTTCTTTCGCTTCCAAAAAAAAAAATCACAAAAATACGCTGTTTTAAAACATTTTAATTCAGGACACCCCCTTAATATAACTGGACGAAAAATTTCGTTAACGTAACACATTGTTACAGCGATTGTTTAAAATGAATATTTTACGTTAACATCATTAAACGCGAACATAGTTGATATTAATTTTTACAATGGGATATATACAAAGCAAATTACTTCAGCGTATTATATATTTACATGTTAAATGTTGGAGAAAGTAATTTAAATAAAGTAACGATCAAAAGCAAATCAAATAAAAGAAAGAATTTTGTTCGTAAAGGAGAAATAATATCTTTGTTAATAGAGTATTATGTTACTGTATGTATTAAAAATTAAAGTGTTACCTTTTCATATGCAAACGTTAACTCCTCTTGAACGTGTCTGATTTCAGGTATAATACGTACTAAACGAGTTTAGTTCCACGGCCGTAAACAAAAACAGTACAAGTCATATCGAAGAATTCCTACCCTCCGATTGTTTTGATTTCGTAACTGCAAAATCTATACAGCAGCGACAGAGGTCAGTTCCGTTTCGGATTTCGACTCGACAACGTCGCGTTATGTCGTAGTTTTCTCTTTCCTCGTGTTAAATGCGTGCAATTTAGTGTTCGATCGTCGTATGAAAGTGGTTAATTTTACAATCGACGTCGCCAGTTTCAACGAGAGGACGAGAATCGAGTTCCTGTGATCTCCGGTTCAAGGTAGGAAAAATAAACCTATTCAATATATAAATATCTTGTTGTTTATTAACAATACATACTGCGTTTTTCATGTTTCCATAAATACAAGTTCGTTTAATTAACCCTCTGTAACGCTTTATCACGATACACGTTCATTTTACCTCTACACCTTAAGTTTAATGTTATTTACCTGTTATTAAAGAATTTTATGATATCGGTATGCTTTTATATTAATACTAAACGATCTGTATGTAGTAATTATACGTTTTTAAGTCTTCAAGTTTTACATCATAGAAAATTGTAACTGATCAGCTCCTTTTTTTATATTGGTAAATAAAATTTTTGTTACAGAGGGTTAAAGATCAGATGACATTTTGCGTCTAATTATTTGTTGATCGTTCGTTGTTGAATTATAGAGTAATTTACGTATTAAATATATACATTGTTTTACATTTACGTTTACTCCATATGTATACGAATATATACATATACGTAAACCATACAAATATACGAAACATTTACGATCTAACTTGAAGCACGTTACATAGCATAGTATGCCATCTCAACATGTGACCGTTTCTTAAAAACGTTAAAACGTTGTCCTACGTATTTACAGCCGTACGTAACATAGGTCGTCCGAAAAGTTTCTTTCGTTTTGTAAGGAAATAATGGATGCACAACATTTTCCGTTTTATATTATTTTATCGAATTACGTATGATTCATTTTGTTCTATCAAAATAGAGATCGCAACGTTCGACAGATTAGGTTTTATGTTTGTATAAAGATGCATCGTTGTGAAAGACGGGCCCGTAAAAGAAAGACACTTTTCGGACAACCTAATATCAGAAAACCCGTGATCTTGCGTCGAACTTGAAACTAGTTTACGCTAATTTATTACATAAACATAATCAAATCTAACATCATAATAACAGCACGTAATATCAACTGCGACTCCGTATTTTATAATTCGATACAAAAGTTCGTTAACGTAGCACAACGATACACGATATTCACTCTCGGTATCTTTTTCTCTCGCACACAACATACCCTTGCTTATATCCAACACCGTTTCGAACCTTCTTCGTCTTCGCTTTCCCACGAAACGCCGACAATTTCGTCCAACCAAAGACGTTTATTCTCTACCAAAGACATCTCTGCGATTCATGATGAACGGAATCTGGTCGGTGCGTTCGATCCATTTCACACCCGAGAACACCAACAGCCATCCTAGAAACAGACTATACGACCTGGTGAAATAACGTCGGGAAAGGATCGAGATACTCGAGAAGAGGAGTAACGTAAGATACGTAGAGCAGGTAGCAGCACGGCGAGATCGTTGGAGCCGCAATCCGGTAGGACGTGCCTTGATGCGCCGTGCTGGCTCGAGATACGTGCGCGAAGATGCTACTTCTTCCGTGCAACTAGCCAGGGTAATGCTCGAGACCAGCCGCCGCCACCGCCGCCGCGGCAAGTGCATCGAGAGCACGCCGCCGCCGCGGCCTCCGGGATAATTTGCCCTCGAGAAAATAACAGGGTGGCGTAGGGACGCCTGGCTGTCGAACGACGTGCACCGTAGCGGGCCCTCCGCCGTTTCTGCGTACCTACTTACGTACCTATGCTCCGTGGAAACAAAGACGGAGAGAGCGGTATGGTGTATCGGTGGTATTTACCGGGATGGTCGGCGATTTTTGTTTACCGCGAAGAGATGTGTTGAATGTGTTTCGGCAGCTTAAGGCGCGAAACGGTGATGTGAAAAAGTTTGGTCCACATGGTTATCGAAGCATTGGCGATGGCGATGGCGGATTTTCGTGGAAGCTTTGTGCGATAAGTGGAAATGGGATTTAGGACGTAGAAATGGTACTTGAAGAGTTAAGAAACGTTCTTCGCGTTGATATTATTGTAACGATAGAGCGATCGAACATTGTCAGCGGACACGTGTGCTCGCGAGGTTTTTGGATGTTTGAACTATAGTTTTTATTTAGATAGTTCTAAATCAATCGGATCAACATGCAAAGGAACGTCGATAAAAACGATCGATCGATCTAGAATGTAAATTCTCTCGAGGCATTTCCCCTCGTTTCAATTTCTCACTCGGCTCGAAGCTGTTCGCCACGAAGAAAAAGGAATGACAAAAAGCGTAGAAAGCCCTTTTCTCCCCAACGGTGGTCGATTAAAACAGTGGCCTTGTAGTCGGTAATTTCGGGAAAATCGAGGCCAGTTTTTCGCCCATCGCGATCCTACGCTCCACCGAAGACTCGTTAATCTCTGCATCGGCGATGAATCGTCGCTGCAACCCTCCGCATCGGCAGGTGCGGCCAGCCTGTTCCGTATCGAAGTTTAATTCCAGAACGGAACGAGGGTCGGGGGTGGTCGGGCGAAGGCAACGAAACCGGAGCAACGGCGGCGCGTAGTCGCTCTAACAAGGCGAACTCATTACCATTCGTCAATTTGACCTACGTTCCGCCGGAGTGACCAATGGCTCTCTATTCCGTGTAATGGCCTGCGCTCCGACATCCGTCACTGTGGCACCCGGGGCCGTTATAACTGGAGCAGCCCGTTCTAAAGCCCCGATCGCCGGTCCTTCGTGCATTCTCCGACGACAGAGAGACTCATTTAGATCTGTGCAGAGTGTCCACGCGGAAAGATTAAGCAGTCGGCTGATGGAAGCCTAAAGAGCAAGATGCCAGTATTGGAATAGGTTCGACGTTGGAAAGTGGCATTTAATTTCGGTTCCAAGTTCGAGAGAGCGTTCGTGGAAGGAGTACGAACATTTGAACGAACGATCGAGACGATCGTCGGTCGACGAGAACTTCTATAAAATCGATCGATCGTTCGTCCGTCTTGAGGTTATTAGATGTATGTGAATACAAAGGAACATAAGGTAGAAAATATATTTTAAATACTAAAGCGTAAATACAAATCGGAATATAATTGAGCTGATCCAGATCCGCACTCTAGCAGCGTTACCCTATGACTGAAAAACCTGAAGCCAACGTTGCCTGTGTATTGTTTATGGTTTGCCTTCGACCCAGTCTTTCGTCTATACGCTGTCAATGGCTTCAGTGCTTGAGAAAACTAAAAGATGTAGAGTTTTCTTAGAAGTGATGATCACTTCAACAGTCCGACCGAACTATTTACTTCAGATCAATTCGACTCGAAACTCGCAAAAATTTATCCAAAGTCTGAATCCGATCTCCAGTATCGTTTATAATACGCATAGCATGATTCGACAAATCAAAGAAATTTTACAAATTCGCGGTATAACGCGAGACTTGACATACACGACGATATGCGAGCTTCTATCAACGCACGAACATTCTCGTTCTCTTTAACGTCGAAGTATTCTCGCAGTTGGAACGGCAGCAGCGAATCCCCGGCTTCGTGGGAGATCCTCGACGATGGCTCGTTGCCGAACAAAGACGGCGTGCGTGCACCACTACCAACGAGAACAACGAACTTCGTTCGTCTTGCTCTCTCATCCGTCTCTTCCATAGCTAACCGTTCCTCCCCTTTCGCTTTCTCTCCATGTGTTCGCCTGGTGGTTCGCCGTGTCGGTTGGCATCGAGTCATTCGTTACGAGGCCGCGAACAAGAGCAATAAACGTGTCGGAGTGCAGTAACGGGTGATACGTACGACGTGAACCCCGGCCTCTCTCGACCTTCGCTTTATAGGTCTACTTCGCCACGACCCCCCCGAGACTCGATTTGTCAACTCGTTAGTGGAACTCGTTTAACCCCGGGGCCGCGTTTCGTCTCGCGCTCGCTGACCGTTCCCTCTAGTTGCTTTCTCTCTCTCTCTCTCTCTCTCTCTCTCTCTCTCTCTTTCTCCTCGTATTCGATCTATACGCGGTGGAGCGCTGTCTTCGTCGCGCCTTTAGATATTAGTTTCCGGGGTCGGAGGGCGCGATCGAGAACGAACGCTGGAATTTACACCGTGTCCCGGCGCGACGGTTACCTGGGCATTTGTTAACACTTCGAGCCAGTTGCTGCCGTTATGGCAACAGATGCTTCGAGGAGGTTGTTGAAACGACTGGGAAGATCTACACCGCCCTTTTAAATTGAAATGTATTTCGAAAGATCCGAGACAATCGAAGTTTCGTATTTTGGTACTATGTTTGTAACAACCTACGTAGCGTAACTTCGAGTCGAATGATAATTTCGATGTATCTTACGAAACGAAAGAACGCTCGATAGGGCGTTCGAGTTAAGGAAAAGCGGCATAGTGAAAGAGCTAAGAAGCATCGACAACTACTAAATTACATCGCACAAGGTTAACAGCGAATAAATTTGAAAGAGTTGAGATTAGATCATTAAAAGAATGTTCGATGCAACGAGTTTTTGCGATGCAGCATCGAACGGACGAGCGTAGGAACGTCAACGAGCGGAAGGCGCGGCACGATAGACGTGAGAGCACGATAAATTGGAAGAGCGGACGGAATCGTTGAATTCGCGGGGCGATCGATAGGTTTAAAAGCGGCTGGCTTTTGCGTGGATCCCCTTGCGGGCCGGTCCAGCCTGGCCCGCAATACCTAACGGAGTTTATTCGACATTGTTGAATGGCGGCAGTTGTAAAAATGATAACGGATGACCCGTGAGGCACGTTGGCCCTCTCGGGTAATGAAGTACGGTCAGTACGGACGGCCTGCCCCTTCGCCGAATGCCAGGCCATCTCCTAGAACGCGTTCCCCTCGGACGACCGTACACCGCTCGGATTTACACCCCGTCTCGGACACCCGTCACTTTGAGATCCTTTCAAGAGAGTCGATAATTTCGCAGCCACGCAGAAATCGCGTTTCGGGAATGTTTGTGTTTAGAGAGGATACCATGGTATTTGCTCTTTGATGGGAATTCTCCTAGGTCGTCTGGTAAATACGTTCGACATTAATAAAAGAAAATAAAGATAGAGAGGAATACACGTTACTATTCGGATAATAAAACGCTTGGATAATGAAACATTCGAATAGCAAAATCGTTGGAGAGTAGTAGACGTTCGAATAATGGAGGTTCTACCGCAATTTTCGCTCGGATTGACGTAACAACGAAACCGAGATTGAATTGCCTCGTTTGAAATAAAAATATCGCGAAAAAGTCCATGGTATTCATTTATCTCGTTCGTTGCCACGAGATCCGAAACAATATGTCGGATAGTGTATCAAACAGTTTGATAAGAATATAAGAATTTTTTAGCGCGTCAAATTTGCCGAAAGTGTGTACACGATTTTTTTCTACGGCGAGAAAAAAAATCCTCCTTTTTCGTTCCTTTGAAACCGTTCAAACGTCGTCCTTCTTATCCGAATTTCATTCTTCGCTCCCGGTTATGTCACTTGTTCATTCTCCCTGTTTTACGATCGGAGAAATCGAAGAGAAACGAAAAGGGCCACAGGATCCCAATGGGGAAACGTCGAAGGGAGGACAACGGGCGATACGCGTTGTAGCCTTCATAAAATTCCTCGCCACTACTGGGAAACACAACGCAGCCTGTAATTAGCACTTGACGATGCATTAGTGCGGTGTGGTCTCCCTCGTCTCTTCGAGCGAACAGAGAACGCCCTTGCAATAAAGTTGAAATGACCGCCGGTCCGTCGTTAGCCTCCGAACTACTCTTGGAAAACTGACCGGGACCCTTGTTGCGTGTTTCCTCGAGAAGCTTTCTATTCCGCGTCCGTGAACGGTGTTCCGTGTCATTGATGAAGCGCGTGGAGAAATTTGCGGTGCACACAACGTAGACGATGATGGATCGGTAACGAAACGTTAATGCGACTACGTGTTTCAAAGATAAAAACGTTGTCATAATTTTCGCAGCGACCAACCATTAGGCATTCGAACTTTTGAGAAATTAGAATCCTCTGTAAGACAGTCGGTTTTCTAAGCAACGAATTCCTGCGTGACCACGGGCCTGAAATAAATAGCAGTTTGGTAGAGGGCATTTAAATAGGCCTTCCTATTGGCGATCGCGCATAGTCGGTTCAACTGGAAACTAGACTAGCCGCGAGACGAGGTCGTGAAACAAATCCGTCGAAGAAGCTGCTTCAAAGTGAAAGAGAAATCCCGGCAAAGGACGCCGACCGCACCGTTCGTGCCATTTTGCGCTCGCATCGCTCGCACGCTTTTCACCGAACGTCTGCGGCAAAACCGAACTTTTCCGTCTCTTTGCTTGCGAAAAAATGCTCTATGCACCACCACTGCGCACAAATTCAGCAGAGTTTCGCCAGCTAGTGGCAGTTTGCTAATTCTATACCCTATTCACGATACTGCAAGAATTTTCTAGCGGTGTTGGAATACTTTCGACGTTCGTTCGGTGATTTTTTAATTCTGTCTTAACGAAAACGTTCTAGTACGAAGTCGAAGACAAGTTGCTAACTTTATTAAAAATTGTGCGAGAAAAAGAATACAACGATATTTCACGCATAGGCACAAGTACCCTTACACAGACACCCACACTGGCATTTGAACAGGACACTTACACAGGTCATACTCGTTACTGTATAGAGAGTGGAACTCAAAATATTTAAGGGATCATGGGTCGCTACCTAAGTCTAGTCTGAAAGTAACTGGCCAACAAATAACAATTCTTGTATACGTTGTTAATTATATCACTCGCTTATATACATCAGGTTCTGTAGTTATGTTTAATAAACATCAGTGAATATTATTTCAACCCAAACATTGTGTCTTCCAAAGATTATTAATCTTAACTTCAAGATTAAATTCTAACATTATCTATGAATACATTACCCATAATTACGATATTATATACAATGGTTCTTTATGTAATGCGATATTAATACAGATTGAAATTCGCTTTCACTGGAAATTACTATGCATATAAAATATAACGTTAATAATATAGGTTACGGGAACTACCGATAAACAGACTGACAGTTATATCGACGTAATACGAACAACCGATGTGCTATTTTATTTGTTCACGGAGAGCTGTCTTTTGACGAGTGTCAATCATATTACGAAATTCGCGTGGTGATTACGAAATCGATCCCTCGGATCCGCGAGCTGCCATCGCGGAGACTATTTCTACGCAATTTACACGGAAATCGTAGCGATAGTTGCGCCACGTAGAAACGTTCGATAAAATAATAACACCTCAAAATTGCTTTATCTCTCGCGGCACTCACTTGCGTAAAGTATCGATCGGTCAAATGGTCGGTGTTTCGAAATTCTGATTGAATCGGTGAATCGTGCGGAATTCTCACGACCGGAAAGACACGATTCTTACAGAATTGGATTTTGTTACATTTTCCGTTATAATATCTGTAACTCGTGGTAGATTTTTCATGGTTGATCGCCTATTGTGACAGAAGATATAATCGATGGGACACGTATTCGATGCAATTCGTCGAAGAAATAGAAACGAAACGAATATACGTAATAACGTTGTTCGAAACAATTTCATTTAGTACGAGTTAACGATATCGCAAAGAATTTCTCGTGTTACAGCAGAAAATCCTTCGCTTCGACGGTGAAAGAAATAAAGAAAGACGAACGTAGAATTGTAGAAGGATTGGCTGTACTCCACCCTTTCTTCCAATTGCCCTCGTTTCAACATTGGCGAAATCAATGATTATAATGATCAATAAGAAGAGAAAGGGTACATAAATAATTCTAAAATCGGTTTTCGTGACGGTAGTTCGCGCGGTAGGTCTTCGGTCGTTAATCCGAAAGATTCACGCGCATTTTTCCCGCGGTGAATTGCACCAGGTAAATGGCAATTCCCCAAAGGAATATATTTTCCGATACTTAATCTCAAATTACGATCGTTAACGTGGAAAGGGAGCAAAAGAACGAGCGGCGACCGAACGTCGATAATGAATCGCGGGTATCTTGTTCGACAAGCGCACGGAGATCTTGAAAATTGCATCGCGTAGACGTGCACAATCGACCGCCGCTGTAACACTGTGCCTCGACTTGATGGGCATCGTGTTCCCTACAGGTCGATCCACGTAACGGTTTACCCTGAGATTTCGATCTCTCGTCCGAACTGCGGTTCCACGATTCGGCGAAATCCGCGATACGAAAGCTCGTTGGGATCGTTTTAAACTTTGGTCCTAATTATCTTCTCTTTCGGACGTACGTCGCATGTTTTTCAAGAAATTTTCATTTCCTCGGATGTAACATGCTTGGTTGTTAAATGGTTAGAATAATGGGTATTTTGCAGTGAAATTTTCGCGTAAGAATCATCGATTGAGATTGGTCGATTAACAGCGAAAACGTTCTAACTTCTCCTCTGCTTCTCTAAATAGACCTCTCGAGGTTTCACTTTCGCTCTAAGAAAGAAACAAACTTCGATAAATTGGATATTGGACGAACCCTGTTTCACGTTTCAACCAGTAGATCAGATCTTATATGCGCGTCTCTACTTTGCACAACCTACGTGATATAATTGTACGGAAAGAGACCTACAATTTCCGCATTACCCACCGTAAAATCGCTAAAAATGGACATTCCCTGTACTGCCCTTGCCGTTTGCGCCAAGCATCTCATAGCCAGACTTACTTACTCTCTTATTCTGTTGCGGAGGTTGCAAGATCGCTCTCGGATCCGGTGGTCACGGGCAGGACGTTAAAGGAAGGCCGCACGGTGCGGTGGTCGGTGGCGGGTCGGTCGGTGCAACGGTCGGCGCAATTGTCGGCGTGGTGGGCGCGGCCGTTCTCCAGAGGCCGAGAGGTCGTCCCGAGGGCCGCTGGGAACCGGCGATTGTCGCTTGTGGCTGACTCCTTTCGAGGAGCACGCACTCTCCGCCGCCGGTGCACGCCGCGGTGCAACCTGCGATTACCGGACGATTTTCAGATCGGTAGCGGCCGACCGTCTCGCATTTTTTCGCACGCTGCACGATCGTCCGCGCGCGACCTCTTCTCCCGGGACACGTTCCTGACCGAGCGGCGGCGGCGGCGGCCGCCGCCGCTGTTGTTGAATAGACGTAAACCGGGGGCCTGGTCAGCCGGTAATTGCTCAGCCGTTCCCTCTTCTACATTGTACCACGGACGTTGCCGGTTTTTTCGCGCCGTTACTAAACGCTCCAGCTGCTTTATTTTCCGCGGATTCCTCGGTAATCGCCGGAACGTGAGCTGCGGAACTCGAGACCGCGACTCTGTCGTTTTCTCCAGACTAAAGGGAGAGAGACGAAGATAGGCAATGTATCGGGGTAAGAATTGTTCGATGCAAAACAGATCTAGGCCACAGATAAGATAGAACGAGCAGTGTCACGATTTTCTGATTCCGAGGATTCATGCAGTTCGGTTGATAGATTGATTGGGTTAGATTACGAAACAGGTTGCTGGAACTCGGTGCAAGGATAGCGACAGCATTGAGAAATATAGCTATTTTCGAAATTCTACGTTTGTTTTAATAGACCGTCGCTATAGGCAGAATCTTGAGAAATCGTGACTCGTCGTTTCTTCATCGACGTCAAATTTTTCGGCATGTTTATCGGAGAACTTAAAGGAGGGCGGATTGCGCAAAAGAAAGGAAACGTTAACGAGAGTAGATGGTGGAAGACACGACGAGGTCGCGGTGAAAGAACGAAGCATGGCGTGAAGGATTCAGGATCGGCTTGGAAATGATTCAGGGGCTGGTGGGGTTTGTATCAATCGGAGCCGGAGGTTGCGTGCTTGAGGTCACGGAGATGGATGGGAATAAGGCGATCGCCCCTCCTACAAAAAGCGAGCAAAATCGAAGCAGGTGCAATTGCTGCCGACATCTACCTCGCTCTTTCTCCCTCTCTTGCTTCGTCTCATTTTCTCCGTTACGCGAAGGTGAACGAAGAATCGTCGAAACAATTATAGAACGAGCGATGAACGGGGTGTGCAGTATGCAATTCTGTTCGGGGCTACCGTACTTATAATTGCTTCCGAAGCAATAACGTCCCGCCGTGGAAAAATCCCGCTTCCAGACCATGGAAGAACGAGAAAAGGATCGCGTGATACTCGAGGTCGACGCTGCGTTTCTACGTGTTCGCAACACCGACCGATTTTTACAAATTCCGTCTTTCGGGCCTGAATTACTCGCGACTGCTGCAATTTTAGAAATTTCTTTCGTCAAATGAGATGCCATCGATGATCGATTTCCGCTCGAAAAGTTTCGTCGCTTCAGTTCTCTTCTCTGATTTGCTTTTTTTTCGAACAATTTGCGATATAGAATACAATGTAAAAATCGTATATCCGTGTCACTGATTTCGTCGTTAGTGTGCATCGATAAAAGCTTAGAAAACGTTACTTCCGACACACCCAAAGCATTCACGTTCCATCAATTAGTTTTAGACCAACTTTATCTCTGACACTTACTCCAGTTGCAACTAATTTCAATTTACAGTCTAATCGCACGCACTCGATTCCAACATCTGGCAACGTTTTCCATTCACACGGTATCCACTGACCTACGCGGAATTCTATTCCACTCCGTCGTCCTATCGTTATCGTTCATAAAATGCATAAAAAACGAAAGAAACAAACGAAACATAGGAGGACGGAAGAAAGAAACGCTGCAGGGGACAATCGTTGGACGAGAGTTTCCCTATTCAACGGTCGATTAAACTCTTGCAAGGCTGATGCTCGTATCCACCTGTGCCCACGGGGAACATAGCCGCGAATTTACGCGCGGTGAGGTTAATTGAGTCGCCATAATTTCATGAGTCAGGGCAGCGGTATGCGCTTGGTGAGTTTATTCCCGGTCAGAATCGGAGTAAATCTGAATGAATAGCCTCGTAATACCGGCGATAATGAGAAAACGCGGCGGATCCCGTTATCCACCGTCTAGGATCGCCATTTTTTCCGGCGATGACCGCGCCAAGGAAGAGGAGAGCGGTCACGGAGCACGCACTTAACAGGTGCCATTTTTTTCTTCCCATTTACTAGCCTTTTTTCCTCCACAACCGCGGCGCAACAGGTATTTATTATTTTTAACGATGAAATTGCATTCGTGGCAACGAGCAGATACAGATAATTAATACGGCCCGCTTAGAGAAACAGCCGATCGCCTTTCTTCTTTTATTCCGTTTCTCTCTTCCTCTACTTTCTTCTATTACTCCTACTTTAATTTCTAATTCACGCGGTAATTCTTTAATCGTGAAATACAGCGAAACGAAAAGAGGTTAGCTTATTTTGGAAACCCCTGTAAATGCTGAACATTTGACAAAGACTCTGTACGTTCGTGCAAACTCGATCGATTCTCGTAAGCCGATCTTGCGAGCGTCAGTAGGGCGAAAGACTCGCAAGGACGTCAGGGATAATTCCAGGTCCGTGCGAGTAACGACTTCCGAGGATCAGTCGTAAAACAGATCCGTTTTAGCAAAAGCTAGGAACCCGCGGCGGAGTAATATAAATTTGTCGGGGTCGGTGGTTGAACGCGGTGCAGCGTGGCGATATCGAGCTCGACCGTGTGGCCACGGATCGTGTGGCTGCCTCGCGAGGCACTACTTCGCTCTCTTTGGTCATTATCCTTTTATTACCGGCGCGTTATTTAGAGAACCGATCCTTGGGAGCGTTCATACTCGCGGCCGATCGCTCGACTGGAAAACGACCCATACGGCCGCGCGCTGCATCATCGCCGCTGCATCTCGTAAATAAAATACCGTTCGATCGTGCGCCTCTATCCGATCCTGTGAGCCGCTCCTTGCTCACCGTCAAGCTATTTACGATTCACGCCGCCACGAACTTCACCCTAACGACACACGTACTTTTTTTATTGCCTGCTACCTCCAACCGCCGCGCCGTCCGTGTAACACCGCCTATCTGTACCGCGAAACCGATCCCTCTATGTATCAACCGATCCTACGCTCCGTTCGACGATATTTGCGTTTAGGGATGGAATCGAGTTTCATGCTACGTGCTTATGGACGCGAGTTAGTCTCAGTGTGGTAGATTTACTTGGGAATTTGAAGATCACTGGTAAGAGACAATGTTTTATCGCGTGCGAACAAGAATGGAAGAGTGGCGGTAGGAAACACTGCGAGCGACAAAGTTGAAAAGCTTTGCGAAGAGAAGAAACGAGAATACCGTGGCGTAGAATTTAAGTGTAATTTTCCTCCCGAAATACTTAGAGTTAGAAAGCGTCGTCTCTATAAAGAAAAATATCAGTGCGAAGAAACATTGGTTAAAAATATTGTAGTATCGTGGACGAGGGGCCTGGAGGGTGTCGTGCGAATTATAAACAAGCGGTTGCTGAGCACATGCGTGGTGGGGCTAAGACAAAAGATACGAGGCTCAGACAAAAGACAAGGGGTTGCTAAGGGATATAAACGAATTAACAGCAGTATGAGTTGAGAAGCCAGAGAGCGCGAATTGCGTTGTCGAGAGAGAGTTGAATCCGTGGTGACGAGAGTTGCAAATTAATTATCTAGTTGTCTTAATTATAATACGTTATTGTGATTAGTTCACGTTAAACAACCATCGTTTCCTGTTTAATCAACATCTGTTTAATCCATTTATTATAAATAAACTAATCATAATATTACGATACTACAATATATTTAGTTAATTACATAAAATTTCCTGGCTTTTGTCCATGCAATCTATGTAAATGAATAGAGCATCGAGTTTTCCGTGCAACTAAGAGGTGGCACAGACAGGCTTTTCTACGGATACGCTTTCCTTTTTTATGAATTTCGACTACGTTAAACGCGTAAGTTTTCTTTTCCTCCCGAGAAACTCGTTTCTTAGCAGCTGCAGCGTTTTCTACGTGCGCTTTTCCATTAGGATTTGTCAAACGTATTCGGAAAGAAAATAATTTACGTGTATTATTTCGCGAATAGATTAACGCTAACAGGTGTAGTTTCGAGTGAAATAGGCGATTAATGTTTTATCGCGTGGAATGTTACAACATTAACGTAATATCGAAGGTTGCGACATCGTCAGACGCAAATATTCATACACGCGTGTCCGTAAAAAATGAGCTACTAATCGCAATTACTCGCCGCTTCGTACTTCTCATATTTGCATTTCATCGAATCATCGTCTCGTCGCAATTCTCTCTCCATATTTACGAGGTTGTCCACGCTTCGCTTCCTAGTTTCAGAGTACATTAAGAACTAGACTCTAGCAAGGATTAGTGACATTACTTCTTTGCAAGGTTATTTATAAGGACACGGTCATACAGGTTTTACAACTAGAATGCACCGCTGGAGAGCATTTATTAGCAGGAAATAGATTGTTCTCGGCTTCCCTTAGCGCCATTCCGGGTTGACTCGCAGGAAGTCATTACACATGTGTCTAGCGCTAATGCACCGAACGCTTCGTACTTTATATCCGTACGTAATACTTTATTCTACGTTTCTGTATTTCCTCTTTGTTAAAATACTGAGTTACCTTGTTTAAAAAAATGTCCTTCTTTCGGATCAAGTACTTGCCTTTTTCATTTTGTTCTTTCTTAGCGAAACGTAACCTCGAGCAGAACAAAATACGAGAGAAACTCGACCACGAACTCGACCACGAATCTCCACAAAAACGTTTATCGTGGCGATCCACGATCGCGGTTGTCGCTTTAATCGTCGAAGAAACGAGAATCACGCGAAATCGAACGTAACCCGCAACCATCCGCGTCCGTAAATATCCGGCAAAGGGAAAGCACGACGCCGCGTCCAGACGTTCTCTCGCTGCGTGTACGAAAAAGGCCGCGCGTCGAGCAGAGAGGCACGCGCGCGGCAGTTCCGGTTCTAACCCTCTCGAGCGCCGAAATATCCGGGCCGCTCGGTATCAATCCTCCGGAGCTCTTAAGAGGATCTCGCTGCTTCTCCTTTCTCTCGTATCTCGCGATGGCAATTAACGTGGCAGACGATGTTGCAACGCATTCTGGCAGACACAACAATATAAAATCTGTTCACGGTAGTGATTCTCGCTGCCGTTGAAATTATTCCGTTTCGTTCGACGACGTCGTTAATAATACATATAACACGCCGCGGCCATAGTAACGGCCACTGGCCGACCAGTAATTGCCTTTTAAAAATCTGATTACCCGTCCCTGCTTACTGTAAATCGTTCAGACCTGTTGACTTTACGCAAAAATGTCTACCGACGCGGCTTCTCCGCCGTCTGGTTGCGAATCAGAAGGCTGATAAACCTCGGCTGCTGGATTAATTGGTTCGTTACGAGGCCACAGCGTTCGTAAAAGTCGCCCGTGTATCGGGCAATGGCTGCTCCGAGCGCATTCTGACTGTTCAGTGGTTCAAAACGAAGTGCTTCCGTCGTTGGAAACCTTCTACTTTCTTCTTTAAGCGGAGCGTCGTTTTAGCAAACTCGTTGCAGATCGTTTGGTCCGCTTCAGAAGTGTTCACGTCCCAGTAACACTTGTTCGTCGCTCGAGTGTTCCGCGAATTGTAATGGCACGTGGTGCTCGAGATTTTCTAAGAGAAATTTTACGACCGAGTCGCGATCGCCTGTTGCCTGGTCGCTACGTTTCGTGGCCCCAACGTTATTTAAGTTTACCGCTGAAATTAAGCTCTGTGCACGATCTGATCGAAAAATCACGCTTTATCGGTCACCGATAAATGTTTCCAGAAAATTAGAAAGAGGAAACAGCGTGATTGTAAGAGAAATGCGATTAAGTATTCGCGTCGCGTATTTAATTCGAAATATTTCGAAAAATATTGTCCGTGTATCCGTCATACTCGGCGCGATCTTCGCAGGTTTAATAGCTTCTATCGCGTGTTCACACTTTCGTATCTAAATCAGCCGAGTATCTAAATGGTATCAGATCGACCAAGTTGCCACCTTACCGGAAGTGACCAGAAGGTTCGGCTGACAGTAATCACAGACGAGAGGTATCAGGCTCGGTTGCCGGTGGTTCGCGTGTGTTTATAAAGCGATACATTGTCGAGGAACGATCAGAGAACGGTCGCTGGTGTTCACACGAGCGTGCCGAGCGGCTCGGGGCAATTAAAAAATTAGCCACGCTCGGGAACGAATAGGAAGAGCGGTTGCCGCGATTTGTCGGGGTGCGCGCGCGCGAACGCGTGCGTGTGCACTCGTTCGCTCGCTGAGTGCCGGTAATTATTTCGACGGAATCGGCTCTGACGGGCTTAATGGCAGCTAGTCGGTCTCAGAGCACCGGCAATTAATCACTATTCATTAAGAGGCCGAGCCGGAAGCCTGAGACGAGGAAAACGAAATTACAAGCCGACCGTCTTCCTTCGCGATCCTTTCCGTTTTCATCGAGAACGGTAACGCGCGTGCGTCCAAGCTCGCCTATGATTTCACGCGATTATTCCGACATTTTTCTCGTTGGACGTTTCTCGAAGATTCTCTGTTTTTACGACCAGTAATACCGTTAGTTTGCCAATACCGAGCTATACTTGTACGTCATAGTGATTTGTTAATTTATATTTTTTATCGGTAAATTCCACGATAAAGCGTCTCTCGTCCTACTGGAATCGGGCAGTGAAAACATCAGAATTCGTTTTTGACACGATGTAAGAACGAAACGTAGGTATAGGCGTGTGTAGCGACCCATGAAAATGTCATAGGAAAAGTTCCAAGTTAAAACGAAAAATCAAAACTGAGAGAGACTCATATTATTGTACCTTTGAATACTAACGTTGTTTTTTGGTTACGAGATCTAGATTGTTATTGCTGTTAATATAAATGTATGAACGTGCTTCCTATGATATTCTTTCGGTATTGTAGCATTGAGTGAGCGACGATCAAAATCGGCATACATTATCTCTGTACATATACTTGTTCAGTATATCTTGTTATTACAAATTCATCCACTCGTTTCTTTATCAAACAAACCTCCAAGTTAACCACCTCAAGCGTAGCCAGTATTTGAATGGGTGAAACAGTGTCCTACAGTGTGCGACATTTCGCGATATCGTCAGTTCGATCGAAGCTTCGTGTCGTCCGTGGATAAGGCAAACGAAACGTCGATAAGCGGTAGGCTTTTAAAAAATTCACGAACCGATAGCCGATTATTTCCGCGCAATCTACATATACTTTTACCTTTGTTGAAAATTGTGGATCTTAATCGTGGAAATAAAAGTGAAGGAACACCAAGGTTACACTTAGAATTTATATTAAAATAGTTTTAGCTTTATTTAATAAACGATTCCCAGGATCTTCGTCGATATACATTGGCACTCGTTTCAGCACTCTCTTTGTCTCTCCATCTTCCATACCACACTGCCAACGGAACAGTTACATTCATCTGTTTTTCGAGATGCCGCGCACACACATACTTCCACACATTTATATTCACGTACGTGTGTCACTACTACGCGATCAATCTAGTCTAGTACACAAAATTATACATATCTCAATAACCTTATGCTATCGAATATCGATTTCCGCCTAAACTCGTATGTTAAGTCGATATTAATCCTCCGTCTTGTGACATCGAATCACGCTCGTGACAGACCTTCTAACTTATTTGTGATAAAATTTGGCTTAAATTCTGATTACAATTTCAAACACCGTAAAACGCTTGAATAATTAATAATTACTACAGAGATCAATTAAGTCAAGGCGTTAAACACCTATAACTTGTATAATCTGCACGAGGGAAATTAGATACAAAAAATCCAACGTTTTGTCTTTCTAACCTAATCGTCGAAGTTGCACGATTGGAATTCGTCGCAGAAATTGGATCAATCGACGCGATCGTGCGGAGATGTTGGTCGAGTCGGAGAGATTCGCGTGGCGGCAAGTGTCGAGGTTTCTTCGAGGCTTCGGTCTACACACCGCCAAGGGGATTCAGGACCCTTCTTCCGACCGCTTTAAACAATTTTAAGGCTCATTTCCCCCCTTAAAGCGAATATCCTGTGCGAGGAGACTACGATAGGACAAGGACCACCCCATGACCCGAGTCAACGAGCTAGAAAAGGAGGGACGATCGGAAGAGAGGAAAGGGAGGCCGCGAGGCATCTTACTTCGGGCTCCGTAGCCATCCGGCAACCCCTTGGTGAAAACTGGAAGGTAACCCTCGTATTTACCAATTACCTAAGTAATCTGCAGCGGCTGAGCTCCGTCTCTGTCCTCGCGACTTGCCACGATTCTCCTTCTGCGGTATACGTCCTCCCTTGCCAGCCTTCGACTAGCCCACGGCGAACGGTGCTTGGTATTTTCAGGCTCACCGCTGACAAACGCGGGACATTTACCTCGCCGCCGCTTTAAACGACGAACGACCGTCTTACGCCGCCGGTTATGTGTAACGTAAGGACCTGGATCCCTTTGGTCTTTGGTCTTTCTCGGTTTTATAGGAGTTTGTGCGATGGACATCGAGTGCAAACGTTGACGAAGGAAGGGACATCTTCTCTTTCATTTTAGATGAAGCGATATAAAAATTAGGTGGAAGATGTTTGTGTATAATTCGCCAGGCGAGTTGTATCCAAACAAGTCAGCTACTTTATGTACTGAGAAATTGCGTTCGAACAATTTTAATTACCTTTCGATCGCCTAGCTATTCTTGCCAAAATAAGCTCAAAACGCTGTATTTTTGCCGTCTAAAAGAATAATTCACAGCGTCGCATCTCGCAAACTCAGTCCAAATGCTACCGTTTCCGTACGAATCTCTTCGACTCGGATCTTCGTAAGAGTCTCACCTTCAACCAAAGATACGATCAACGATTATTCTGTAATCAAGACTAATTATCGCGGGATCGTAATACGCTTTCCTCGGCAGCAGATCGCGTCACGTATGAACCGTACGTTCTTCGAGAAAACCACGTGAGCGCAACGGAAAGGAGCGAAAAAGGCGGAAGAACGACGTCTACCGCGAAGGAGGAGAGAATCGACCGACGTAGTCGTGGGTACACGCGCGAAAGAGACATATAATAGCAACGGTGCAATCTGCATATATTACACGAACGTACGTGGAATACGTCCTCGGTTGTTCGAGCGAGTAGCGAGTCGATTCAACCTGTCCCTCTCTCTCTCTCTCTCTCTTTTGCTCGCTCGCTCGCTCTGTTGATCGCGGCAGAGGCGCTCTGTCCTCGGTGTTTCTCACGGAAGCTGACTCGAGACGCATGACGGTCCCAAGGTCTCATTGAATAAGCCGGTTGGTTGGAGGAATCGGCTCCTTGGTTAAACCTATCGTACGTATCGCCCGCGCGCGCGCGCGCGCGATCGCGAGCACCCTAGGAATTGCACCGGAGCCATCCGGTTTCCGGTGCCGTTTACCCTCGCACCGCCGACAGCTAATGGCGGAAGAATTTCTGATTAGATGCGATCTAGCCGGCTACGCGAGTCGAAAGCGTAATTGAAATCGCGAGCGGCGTTTTGTTCATCGTCCCCGACATTTCTCCCCTTCCGAGCGCCGATGTTTACGGTATTTTTCCTTTCGTAGATGTGAAGTGGAGCTGCGAATCGAGGGGACTGGAGGACAGAGATCGATTCCTTCCTTTCTTCTTTCCTTTGTCTTCTTTCTCTCGAAACCATTAGACACTCCGATCGTGAAAGAAAAGCTTCTCTTGGTCGAGCTACGGTTTACATCGAGCATCGTTCCTAGTCGTCTACGCGACAACCCCATTGTGCTTTCAAACGTAGAAACGAAAAACGAGAGTTTGTATAGTCTGTTTCAACAACTTACTGTAAAAACATCTGACAAATATTCAGCCGACGTTTTCGATTCTATAGTCATTACGTTATCGAACGCAGCGACAAACCCAAAGATCATCGTATTAGGTCGTCCGAAAAGTTTCTTTCGTTTTATAAGGAAATAATGGATGCACAAGATTTTTCGTTTTATATTATTTTATCGAATTACGTATGATGCATTTTGTTCTATCAAAATAAAGATCACAACGTTCGGCAGATTAGGTTCCATGTTTGTATAAAGATACATCGTTGTAAAACACGTGACTGTAAAAGAAGGATACTTCCCGGACAACCTAATACAAATCCACAAAATTTCATCGAGATGCTCGAGCATTATCGTTGCTTTACTCTTTACACGGCAGAGCTCGTCGGCGAATTACAAGCGAATTACGCGGAGGAACGAATCCAGCTTCCTGGTCGAATCGAGTCTGTAATTGAAATCCCAAGATGATTTTCCCGACGCGGTGGTCCGCGAGCTTCGGTTCCCAGGTCCAAAGGGTAATCCATGTGTAATTAGCGACCGATGGCATTGGTACGGCAGCACGAAACGTCTTCGCGGAAACAGTCGGGTCAGATATTTGCTATCCGGTAACAATGGCGGATAGGTTCATTAATTAATAGGCTGGCAGCAGTCCACAAGCCCATGGACGTCTCTCGTCTGACATTTCGAGTGACAAGCCAGTGTTCCTTGGTAGCGTGACCGACCGTGTCCCGCGTATTTATTATTCACCGCTCCGATAGGTTAACCGTCATGGCGGTTGCTACTTACTTGGAACTCGGCCTCTCGCTCTCTCTACCTTCCTGTCTCGCTCTTCTCTACCTTCCGTCACGCGTTCCATTAAACGTCGTGGAGAATTGACGCGTTATCTCGCGGAAAAGCGCGCAATTTTATCCCCGTGGGAGTGGCAATTAACCCGAGAAGGCGTTGGAATCAACGGAAAAGAAGGGTGAGCGCGAGTTGGCCGATGGGCCAACGCGATTACGTGAGACGCGATCGACACCTGGATGATAACTTCTCTCGATAACAGTATACATTTCACGAATGTGGGTAGCGCCGTAATCAGCTTTACAATCGTGCGGGAATGTGAGAAACCAACGGAAGGAGGTAGATGGCTGTAACGGTGGCTTAGTAGCTTTACCTACGTTGCTCTTGCTGCACTTTTCAAATTAATACATCTCTATATTCCGTAATCGTCTTCGAAGTAAATGTTCGGAATTTTGAAATTTGCATGTTCTCCCCGACCTGTAAACCTAATGACTCTAAGGTCAGATAAAAAACCGCGGGTAAGGACCAGCCGGAAGGGCACGATGGACAGACGAAACTCAACGGCTGGTAGGGAGAATCAGCAACGTAGGAGGACAGTTCATCGTCAGACGTCGTACCGTGCGGGTGGAATACTTCATTCCCACAAGATCCTACCATCGCCGTGTTCATAACATCAAACGTTACTCTTATACAACAAGTGCAAATACAGTGCTAGATTACTCTAACACTCGATCTATTAAACCTCCTCCACCTTGAGCGTTAATTCATTCGAGGTACGCGATATCGACCGATCGATTTGATCTGACCGGTTGTTCTTTAGTCGAGAATTCGCAACAGTAAGAAAATGGAGAAAACAGAACGCTGTATTTGCATTTTTATATCACCGTCGACGGAGCAGACTAATTATCTGACTCTGGTCGTTCTTCGTCCTTGTTGCTATCGATCGTTGTTTATTTAATCTTACTCATTTATTTAACTAATCATATTTATACTCGAGTTACATTACCGTTCACCAAAAACAGTACAAAACACGCGCGAAAGAATCAGCCATAACGAAAATCTATTACAGCGCCTGGATACATATTCCATTTTCCACTCGACATTCTCATAAAAATACAACCTACCTCCCGTGCCGCGAGAAAACGGAAAAAAGCAACCCCACCCATGAACAGCCATACGACGCGTCGTGACGTGTTGCATCGCGACGATACGTGCTCGCAACTTTTCACTGTATAGGTATCCCCCAAACGACCGAGAAAACGAGCTCCGCGCCACTTGACAAACCGCGTCCCATAAGCAGCCATCGTTTTCCAGGCCTCCGGCCGTAGTCATAATCGTAGATTCGGAGTTGCTGCATATTTGATGTCGCGTGGCCCGCGATCGGCCGAATTTTCCCCGGCGGATGGCGGCGTTGCTGGCCATAATAGGCTTCTGTGATTGAAGGTTAGGGCGGGACACGCCGATACCGCGCGCCGTCCCCCGGCGTCCATTAACTTTTCATCTTTATATAATTCTAGACTCGTACCGGCGCGTTGCAGCTCGTGCTCCTCCTTGCCTGCTTTTTCCGGGCCGCGCGCGCCCGGAACCGGCCGTAATTGCCGGCTATAAAGATCCGGCCGAGATATGGCCTCTCGTTACGAGATTTGCCACCGGTGGGACCGTTCCGCCGTCCATGCCGCCGTAACGTCCTCTTTGTCCCTTCCTCTTTCCTCGCTCCATGTACGCCTCCCGTATTTGCCTACCGCGGCCAGGCGGACTTTTACGAGCGACGTCC
This sequence comes from Bombus fervidus, assembly GCF_041682495.2. Classification (NCBI taxonomy): domain Eukaryota; kingdom Metazoa; phylum Arthropoda; class Insecta; order Hymenoptera; family Apidae; genus Bombus; species Bombus fervidus. Next base: position 19,812,137 of record NC_091517.1, read on the forward strand.
GCGGTCTCGCTAAATCACTCGCGAAGCCACCGATTACCCTACCGATTGGACTATGTTCGCGTGCACGCGTCCTGAGAGACGTCGCGGGTGACCAGCGTAAGGGTTGCTGTCGTGCGAGTGGAAGAAATATAACAAAGTCGTAAGTCGTCGGTGGTGAAAGATGGTGAAGATCTCCGCGGTGACGTGCATCGTTGCGTCTAGTATTTTTTTCTTATCAATTTGTAGCTATTGCTACAATATGATATTGTACGTGGAACAAAGTTTGGAGAAAAATAATAACGACTAGGTGTTTTACTTTGGATCCGTTAAGACGACTTGAAAAATTAACGGACGTCTAACTCTTGATAAGTTGAGCTGGCTGAAGCCTCCAGAACGCTTTTTTATTATGCACAAGGGTACCTTCGCATCTTTAAACGGAGCCATATCGTTCCTTTTCTCTGTCGTGTACCGAGGGGGAGAGAAAGCTACGTTCAACGTGTAATGTTACAACTTTTCTCTATAATGGTACGCTAAAAACGCTAAACGTACGAAAAGTTCAAGGGACGGCAGAAAACAATAAATCGATGTACGGAATAAAACAATGGAATTTATCGTGCTATCAAAATTGCGCATTTGAGAAACTTATCGTGCTGTGTTATTTCGTACGCAAGTCACAGCGTCGATTATCAGAACAAAGTTGGAACAACTTGGTTGCTTAGTCCGCTTCGAATTTACGTCGACAAGAGAAAATCGACGAGGTAGATCGTGGTATATCGACGAGGTAAAAGATACGAGGACTGCTGTGGCTGAGAAGCTCGAGGGCTGCGAACCACTTGGAAAGAAATCTATTGCATCCGTGGGTCGTGTTGAACGCGAGGGCGAGTGTGGGCTCAAATGACACGGAATAAAAGTAATGCCCGCGATACACACCGCCCTTGCTCTAAGAACACCCTTCTTCTCGCCCCTGACCACCCCCCTCGACGCTCGAGGGTTCCCGCTGGGAAGCGAGCAATCGATATCCGGGATAAGAAATGTCTGCTCGCGGGCCCTGCCTTTCCTTCCTATCGGTCGACGATTATTTCACGATACAATGCCGACTGTTTCGCGATCCTAACGCTGGTTTCTGATCGTACTAGGGTCGTGGATGGGGAGGTAAGGGATTGTAAGGGTTCGAGGACACGTGGAGTTTGTTTAGATGGTAATTTCGCGAGGGGGTTCGGATTCAAGGAGAAGTATCGTTTGAAAAATTGACGAGAAAAGGGTGAACAATAGTAAACACGAGTAAATGTCTAGTGGTTGTTCAGCTTATAGTAATGGCGCAGTTTTTTATGTTCGTTCCTATGCAATTCATTTTCTGTGTTTGACTTTGTATCTCTTTCTAACATCTTACGCTGTTAAAAGAACTTGTCGTTGTATAATCTTGATACACGGCCGTAGATTACGCTTCAATTTGCAAGGAACAGGAGCGCACATACGATATGTAAATGTAGAACAAATTACCCGTTCTATATATTCATGGCGACGATAAGAGCCCGAAGAAAAGGAAAAAAGAGGTAAAGAAATCTTGAAAATGGTAGAATGAAGCAATTTCAACAATTATCGTCTCGCTGCTATTTACATCGTCCTTAAAATAATGTACTTTGTCTGAATTGTCTCGGGGATAAACTTCCATACTATGTTTCTCAAAAAGATCTCGTCCGATCCGCCGTGTATATCTCCTTGAAACCGGTTATCGTGGTTTCTACCGTCTTACACGGCCACCAAAATAAGCGAAACGAGCATTCGTATCAACGACTCCGCTTCGATACTTTGTTCTCGAACTCACGCTATAAAGGTTCGCCGATAATTCTGCCTCGGAGCGGAATTAAGTACAAATTGGCCACGTTCCATCGCCGTGTACGTACGATCCTCACGGTCATGAAGATCGATCTCTAAGTCGATTCTCGTAAACCCTCCGAGTGGAAATCGACCGCTTCGTTTTCATAATACGATCCACGAAAAGCTGGGGTAGTATCGCGCCGATCTTCGCGTTCCATGAACAACCGAAACAGGAACGCCAAGAACTCGTGAACGCCGCGGGACACTCGACCGTGTGATTGCGCCGAGTCGATTCCTCGAAATCCACCAGAACTCCATGAACCTTGGCGTGTTTTTCTCTTTTCGGTAGCCGAAGATTATGTATTTGCTTACGACGATGTGTCGTAAGACGATGAAGATGGTGTGCTACACGATCGATGGCTGGTTCATTGACAGCCTCTAGGTATCTCCTTTCTATTTCGTTTTTTGATAGGGGGCTCGCCGATTCGATCGTGGCTCGATAATACCGCGAATGAGCGGATCGAAGCGATACGACTGACAGTCGTGTTCTTCCATTTGCCGATGATTCGTAATTTTGATATTTAATGGATTAACAGTAGAAACGAAAATATTAAACTAGTAAAAATATATGTGTCGCCGGCGCCTTTCTTTCGGAATATTTGGAAAGGTCTCCAATACTTTAGTCCAGACTTTTTATTATAGTCGTACTTAAACGATAAAACTGAGAAATAGCTGTTTATGAGTTAAGTCAATTATGATTATCCGAGATTTATGACAGTGGGCTTGGGCTCGAAGTGACGTAATGGGTCGCTGAACGTAACCACGGTCACGGGAGGGACGTGTACCTAACAGAGGTATAAAGTAATTAAATAACTCTCCTTAAAAACAGGGATTGACTCGAGAAATACGGAGAGGAGTATATAAGGGCAGTTCCACTTGGACCGAGGTGCAATCCGATAAGTTCGACTAGCCCAGTGAACACGTACATCGAGTTCCTAATCGCGATCGTCATCCCGTTGACCGTGTATTCGTTATCGAACCTAAATTCATCGTCATAGACATCTCGATCACTCGATCATCGATATCACTTGTTAACTTTTGTAATACATTCCCATAAACAAACATCATCTGATAGAAGACAACTATGGACAACTCGCAGCAAGACTCATCGCACGCCCCATTTTCCAAAGATGATCCGACACATAAAAATAGTGAAAATTTTGTTTAGAATCGTGGATCTTAATCGCCGAAATAAAAGTAAAGGAACACTAAGGTTACATTTAGAATTCATATTAAAATACTGTTAGATTTATTTAATAAACGATTTGCAGGATCTTCGTCGATATTTGCACGCGACTCGGCACTCTCTTTGTCTCACAGTTACATTCATCTGTTTTTCGAGACGCTGTGCACACACACATACTTCCATACACTCATATTCACATACGTGTGTCACTGCTACGCGGCTAATCTTATACGTTTCAAGGAAGCAAAAATTAGTGCGAACAAAATATGAAAAATACGGTTTGATAAAGACTTTTGCGGGGTATTTTAAACATTTTGCTAGCGGAGGATCGAGAAATTAATGCAAACTGCGATTCAAAAACCGGCATACTGACCTAGAAAAGGGATATGTGGCGTGACGTCATGCTGCTTTCCTACGTAGGGGTAATTCAGAATTGTGGGGTATACTGGGCAGTGGGATCGATATTTCGGTCCATGGGGTCCGTCGACATTAAAGAGGAAAAGACGTCTATAAACCGGAACTTACTCATATTGTAAAGGGGATATCAATCGTTCCATAAAATTATATCGGTAGGAAGCTTTGTGATTCAACAACGAAGAATGGACCTTGTGGTATTTAAATGGAAAAATTGCATTAGGTCGTTATCAACTGGAAAAATTATTTCTTAACGTGCAACATCAACGATGAAAGTTTAATATACCGTGAACGTATTAAACAAATTCGAATAAATAAATCTTCTTCTATTAGGTCGTCCGTAAAGTTTCTTTCGTTTCATAAGAAAATAATGGATGCACAACGTTTTCCGTTTTACATTATTTTATCCAATTACGTATGATCCATTTTCTTTTATCAAGATAAAGATCACAACGTTCGACGCATTAGGTTTCATGTTTGTATAAAGAAGCGTCGTTGTAAAAGACGTGTCTGTAAAAGAAAAACACTTTTCGGACAACCTAATATATTTAACCGAAACATCCCCCAACGCGATCTCCATAAATAGCCTGCCAATAATCGAGCTTACATTACTTCTGCAACCCCTGATCGAAGCGACTGACCGAACAGGAAGATCAAAAAGGTCTCGCATCTTTTCAATTTCGCGAAAGGACGCGGTGTTTTTGTGAAATTAGTCGCGATTCGAGGGATCAAAGTTGTTGATCCGTGGAGAGAGGCAGTCACTTCGTCATCGTACGGCGCAGAGACGCCGAGACGGCGGAGCCGTCGATTAAAAGTTTGGACGCTCCGGCTCATTGGCCAACTCGATGGCAGACAACAGTGACAGAGTTCCGTCCGTTCGCGGCTTTTTGCCTTCTTACTTTTTCTCGCGACTAAGCCGATAGTGGAATTGCTCAGCGAAGTTGGAAGCTTCCTTTCGTTCACGTTTTCCTCTTTTTTCAATCCCGAGGAAATATTTCCACGATCGATCGCGACGCACTTTCTTTGATTGGATGACTCGTTGGAAAGTTGATCGCGTCACCGTATCGCTGCTTGGCACTGACAGTGGTGGAACGACTCAAAAGATGTAAATTTTAGAGGCTTTTTAAAACTTAGGAAGAAATCTTCGCGAGTCATTTCGACGGCGTTGCGAAGCATACTTAACACAAGATATGCCACTATATGCCATTATACGCCAACCTTCCACCTGTAGCATCAGAAAACAACCAAAAATGAGTCGGTGTTGTTGTAAAACTAAAATCAAGTTGATAGCGGCATGAGTAATGGTTTTGCCCTTTGACACAGAACTGATAGAATTATAGATACAGCATTTTGCACGATAAAGATAGAAACGTAATGTAAAGCTTCTATTCTATCCGGGAAGCACGTTTGAAATTTTTTCAATTGTGTCAAGTTCTGCGTAAAATGATTATTAAAGTTTGTTCTTTATAGAGAGATTATCGTATCGAGATTGATAATATAATCCATATAAGTAGGAATTCGTGAATCGAGGCCACTTGAAGCTACTTCAGCTTCTGTATATCTTCGATATCTGTTCACCAGAACGAAGAAGAGCGGCGTTATGATACAAGACAGAAAGCAACTCTATCTGCATCAAGAATCATTCATGGTTATCATCATTTATCGTTCGCGTAGGATATTAGACGTATGAGCGTGCTTCTATTTGCCATAAAATCGACTGTGCGTGTATAGTGAGAGCGAACAATGGTACTTAATAGCTGATTCCCAAGACCAAGTCGTGTTTCACCGGCTGCAGTCGGTGCGCTTATCATCGTAGTCGAAAGAAAGAAGCGATGTGGCACGGCTGGACACCCTGCGCGAGGTTCTTCCATTAAAATATTCCAACGTAATTCATTACCATGGCGTAGTCGTGCAGCGTATCGAGCGTGGTATAGCCCTGAAGGGCTCACCTCGAGCTAATATATCCCCGGCGTGTACACACTTACATACCGGCCACGCGACAAAACGACTGGCAAAACCGGGCGTAATGGAACGATCAAAAATCATTAGAAGCTGCTGTCCGCAAATGAATGGAAATTAACGCCGTGGTTTGGCGGGTTTGGACCCATAAAAATCCAGCGGCCCGTCGCATAGGCGGATAATTTGAGTAGCGGATCGATGCCGGCCCACGGACGGTGTATTACATTGTAATTATCATCAATATTCGTGGACGAATTGCGTTGAAGCGGCGCGAAGAGGCCGCCGGTAGGATGCAATTACTTGCCACTTTCTTAGCGGCGGATCCATGAATTATTCGGTGAGCGGCGCTCGTTAACGAGTGCGAAACGGAACGGGACGAAGAGAACGCATCGGAGAGGATGATCGCGCCGTGCTGCGATGTCAAAGCGGGGATGACGCAGGTGCGCGCGGGCGAGCCAAGGCGACGAGCCAAGCGAAGTAAGACTATGTGGCGTGGCAGCGAGGAGGCGAAGAAACGACGGCGGCGTCGACTCGAGGAGGCGACGAGCCGCGCGCAACCGCGTCCGGTGTGTAATCTACCTAACGATCTGCAGCACTCCGGGATTAATAATCACGGTCGTTCCGAGTCCTACGAAACAGTCCGGTGCGGCGGAATCTTATTTAAAAATAATTGCGTACCCAGTTGCGATGGTTTCCTGTGCTTGATTACGGCTAATTGTTCGGAATTTACAAGTATAATGGCGCGTTTAACGCGTCGACTATGTAACGGCCGTGAGTGTATAAGAAAAAGAGAGAGAGAGTGTGTGTGTGTGTGGAATCGTCCTGTCGTCCCGCAGGCAACTGCAATTCCTGTGTGTGCTCGCTCGCCAAGTGAAGAACCCGCAGCTCGTGACGCGAATCGACCTCCTTCCGCGTTTCCACGGGGACCCCGTACCGGATCTCCGACCAACCTCTCTTCCTCTTTTCCTCCCTGCTGCTGAGCAAACCGTAGTATCGTCGTTAAGCTACCTTGTTATCGGGCCTGGCTAGTCGCAACGTTGATATCAACCGTGGTTGTCGATGTCTTAGAGATTTGTTAAATCTCAGACATTCAGAAAATTACGTAAGGGATCCTGCCAGCGCAGGCTTCGTGCGAAATCGTCATTGACAAGCTTCACGTGGTCGCTGCTAATTGCTTTTGACGTATCCGGGAGATCAGAATGTAGTAGAGTGAGTTATAGGAAATATCAAGGACGAGAAACAGTCAAGGTGAAATTGTTTTGAAGAAGTTAAAAAAAACGAAGTAATCGTAAGAAATCGTAATAAATCGTTCCACTATTCATTCAGATTGACTAGTTAGTTGCTATGAATTTAGATGCGTCAATTCGGATGACCGAGGCTTTCGTTAGACCACGTTGCTCCGCCTCCCGTGACAGCAACTTCACCAACCCCATTTGATAACCACCCGGTCCATTAATTAGCGGATAGTCCAAAGTCACTCAAAAGCATTGATGCAGGGTCCGGCTTTTGGTTTAAAATCCGGCAGAGGGGTGGTGGACGCCGCGTCGATCTGCTCATGTGGCTCGGGTCACAACGTTCGCCAGATACTATACGCGGAACGTCTTTATACGCGGACGGGGCCACGCGATACATTTGGACATTTTCGCTATCGGTTTGAGCTATCAGCGAAATGACCATTCGCCACGGCTGTACACGAACGCAACGGATCGGCGAAGCGGACGAGAAAGAGAGAGAGAGAGAAACAGAGGAACGGCCACCGCCAATCTGTCGCTGGCTGCATTAGCCCGGGGGGTTGCCTTTTCAAAAGGCCACGTTTGATGAGGCGCCCTCTCACCGGGGCGGCGCTGGTTCGCGAGCGCGCGCGCGCCCGCTCGGATACTTTTAAAGTAAATTAGCTTTTTAGTTTTCTGCGCCTAAAACCCGGCGAATATAACATGTATAAAAGGAAGGGCTGCTCGAGCGCTGGCCGAGGGTTCGACCGCCTCAATAGCTGAATAGAGCTCTCCCCCTCCGTCCGCTCCGGTCCTCGCGATATCCTCGTGTGTGCGCTGCGCCGACCGCCTAAGTCGACCGCGGTCTACGCGCGTCTGAATGCTTAAAAACAAAATGCGTTGCATCCACCGAGCCCTTTCCCTCCTTTCACCCCCCTCCAGAGTCTAGTCTATGAAAGAGAGGTAACCCCCTTTTCGGGGTTGGAAAGATCGAACCGCTCTTTCTCCGCCGATCTACCGCCTCTGTTGACTGTTCGCAAAGTCGCAAAAAGTCCGACCTTCTTCGTTTGCAATCCGACTCTCTGAGTAGACGTTAGCTTATACGGACGATACAGGCGGTGGTTGGGGTTTTCGTAGACCGCCGTCGAAAAAAGTCGGCGTTGCGAGAAAAACACGCGGCCGACTTCTTTTTCCCAGCCGAACCTGCGAGCAAGTGGAATGAACTGTGGAAAACGCGCTTTTGTGAGGTTCGAGGATGAGCTGTCTGCTGGTTTTCCAGCGATGGTGAACGACCCTTTTCCAGATTAGAATCAATTTTTCCAAATGCCCAGAAATACTTCTGATGTGAACAGGACGTTCGACTTACATCGAAGATGGAGAAGAAACGAGTCTTTGGAAAGAATCTCGCAAGGGTCGACGTTATGGCTCGTCCAGGTGAAATAGAATTAGTTTGTTGCGTTCGATTATCACAAAGAAAAGAATATCGTATACACAGATTTGTCTCCGCCGACGAATGAATCGCATATTGAATCGACCATCGGTCCACACACACGGTTTAGATTGTTCGCATCGATCAACTACAAATTGCTACAAGGTGCTAGCAGTTCGGAACAGATCTCGTTAAGGTCAACTTTCCTCCGATCTGGGAAGCGGAGGGAGAAAATGTACCTAATCCAGATTCCGTGAGTACAAGCGGGTCTCGGGTAATAAATAATCGAACGCGGAGAAGGATTCGAGGAAAAAGGAAAAGAAGGAAAAGGAAGCGGCAGGATGGTGAAAAACGGCGAAAAAAAAAAAAACAGTTAAAGGCAAATACTCGTGGACTCCCCGCGAGGCGACCCCGGGTGAACTTCTAGCAGTCATCGCGGGGGGTCTTCTAACGAGCCGTGCAATTAACATTTTTATTAGACGGTTCTTCCGAGCCGATCGGTTGGATGCTCCACATGCGCGTCGATAAAGTGGACGACACGAAACCGCTTCCTTCCATCTGCGAAATTAATTGAAACTCGGTCCATGGCACGATGTGCCTCGGTCCTGAACTTCTGAGAACGACTCCTCGCAACGGGAACCGCAACAAATTGCTTTTAGAAAATACACGCGCTCCTGTTCACTGCCTTTAAGTATTAGGACAGTTATGAAAAAACAAGACGAAGATGAGAAATCGTTAGAAAATTACTAAAACCTTTAAGGTTTGAGTGAAAAAGTGCCATATGGAGAAGTAAATAACTGATCTTAACGTTCGTATCGTTACGTTCTCCGTGATATTTGTCGTTATTTGGTTGTAAACGATAACACAAGTTCGTTCGCCTTTAACGAATTTTGTACAATATCTGGCTTACTTGTCGCGTTGTCGATCTTTCGTTATTCGAATCCACCAATTATCTACATGAATTCATTTCATGCTATCCAATGCAACGTACAAAGGTTCATTCTAAATATATACGAACAGCCGAGTTGAAATCCAATTATAGAAATGTCGGCTCTTATTATATTCGAACGAATAAAAACTGTTGAAACAGAGAAATACTGAACTCTCATCCTTGTAACATAATACCTTATGCGTTATACGATGCACGTAATACGTTTAACGATATAAACAAAATCCTGGTATAATTACAATATGCTAGACTAATAACTGTTGTTACAGCTTTGATTTTAATTTATTTATCATTAACTGCGATCATGCACTTCCTGTACGTAATACGTAACGCTTATCTGTTCATCTTTCTATGCAAACGTACGTAACTTTCTCTATAGGGTAACATTTTCTCTAAAAGTTGCATACAAATGAACTCATTACTAAGATCGATGACACCTTCCACCAACGATAGAGCATCGGCGTTATCGTGTTCGATAGGAAACACGCGCACGAATGATCTCACAGGCTGCAATTTTATTTTGCACGTCCGAGCCACTCCATAGATTGTCTCGTGCGAAGGTAGAGAGAAAGAACGAAGCGAGCAAAAGTGCAGGGCGTAAGTACGATTCTCACACGAACAGAACGATGCTGCGAAGGGTCAAACGAATCCTCGTACTCCTACTTGGGCCACGGCTCGCCTATCGACGCTGCATCCCATAAAGCGCTTAACGAAACAAACAAAAGGAAGATTATCGGCTCGCGCCTCGAACCGGGGCCGGTCGGCACGAGTTACGGCTGCGGAAGAGTCACGGTTCACCGGCTCCTACGAATCCAAAGCCCTCGAAAAACTTCCGCGATACTCTTTCGCGCCTTCGAGATTATGATTATCCAGCGGGTTATCCACGTAGTAGAGACCGGTATCCGGTACCGTGGTAAGGTGAAAAACAAACAAGGGGTTATCGTTCACAGAGGGAAGGTGTATCGCGTAAGTGTGTCTTGAACACGTCTGACGCGTATGCGACTGCAACAGGGAGGAAGATACCGGAGAGCAGAGACGAAGATGAAGCCAGTGGACATGGGATAGAGGGAACGAGGATGGTCGTAGAGGGAATGGCGCCTGGCAGAGCGATGGATCGGGCATTGTTCGGCATTCGATGCGCATCGGTGTGCTACGTGCCGTACGGTGATTTGGCTAACCACACGTTGTTGAGCCATCGGCGGCATCCAGCATTGTTTGCTCGCTTTGATGAGGCCAATTCGCGTTTCGCTTTTGCGTTTGCGTTTCGTACGGGATGCGCGCATGATTCCGACCCGCTCTCTCCGACCGTCGCGCCGGCATTTATTCGCAGCCTCTGTGTGCGGATTCGCATCCCGCGCGCACGATGCACGCCGTGCAACCGGTGCACACGGGGTGCAGACGCAACCATGGGATTCGCTGTACGAGTCGAACCGCGACCCAAGCGCTTCTGCACCATTGTTTCGGAAATTTGGAACACGCGCACGCGGCTAGAGTCGCCGCGGCATATCGCGTAACGCGGTTTCCGTTTACCCGACTACGCTCTGCCCGGCTGAATCGGAACTAAATGACCTGGAAAAAGGGGCAGCTATCGCTACGTTTCGCGGATCGAGATGCTGCAATTTTTTCTCTTTTTTCTGTCTTCTTCCGTTTAGAGAGAGAACGTTGTTGCAGATTCGCTGAGATTTTTGATGTTGAAATTATGCAATTTGTTTCATGCTGTCGATCGCGGATAGCTTGGAACGAGTGTTACGCTATGTGCGAAGATGTAAAGTAAAATCTATGAGAATATTGGAGTAGTTGCTTGCGACATAGTTATCGATTGAAAAATTTTTAAAAAGTTAAAGGAGAGACAAGGAAATTTGAATCCGCGCATCGTAGTTGTCATCGAGGCATCGCACCGTAGAAAACAAAAAGTTATCTTTAAAATAGAGGAATAAGAAGTAAATCCAGCACGATATTTGATCGCAATCTATAACAGAGTCACAGGAAAGGATCGACGCAGCTTGAGACTGGTTTACAGAAGAGATCCGTGTGTGCGTGTGTGTATGTGCGAAAGAGCAAGCGTGCAAGAGTGTTGTTGCATGCGCGTACGGGGCTGCGTATGTCATTAGTGACCCTCGGGGTGACCCCGGGATTCGCTCTCACCATACCGGGCTATCAACACCGACCACCGTGCGCACAAGGCTCCATTACGCCTTTTCTAACGATCCTGCCTGCACGACACTGTCGCAGATTATAGTTACTCGCCACGAACGCGAGTAGTACGAGGTTTCCCTTACGTTTTATCACGTGTTGCCGAGGTAATGGCAGGATATGTTGCGGCGGAATTGTTTCTTGCACTCCCGAGGCTGGGGCAGCCGCGAGTCGTACTTCTACGTTGGGCGAGAGCGCTACCAGTTTCGTAGCCTTCGATTAAAGGCCAAAGGATATTTGAGAACAAGTTGCTTCCAAGTATTTCGAAACGATGAATCTTATCAATTTTTCGATTTTCTTTAACGAAAGAAGAAAATAAACGAGCACATTTATACCGAGATTTCGCGTAGAAAAATGAAAGATCGTAAAAACTCAACTCGTGTAAAATTTCACGTAAAAATAATTCTATAGATAGTTGCAAACATACAGTGTTTGTATTTACTCCATAGGAATCGCTGCCTATTCGATAAGCATGACTGCACGCAATAAAAGACAAGAAAGTAAAAACCGTTCGCTAACAGCAAGAAGAATAAAACATAGAAGCTAAAGACCCTCGACTAATAATAAGAATTCTGACACCAGCGGGCAAAACGACTGCTGTCATAGTTGCGAAGCGAAGAAATCGTAAAACGGAAATTCGCCAGGCAGAAAGCACACGAACGTGTTTCGAAAAGTGGAGAAGAGCACGATGCGACGCGTTCGAAAGTGGCGAGGAACACGAGGCACATCGATCGATCCGGCATGGGACGGCCGTCTGGCGTGGAAGAGTGCACGTAGTGTACGCGAAAGAGTAGGCTCGCCTCCTCCAGCGAGAACTGGTAACTGCTGCCGCTATTAAATGCAGACACGAGCGAGCACAGGCCGGAAATTGCCTAATTTCCTGAGTGCGCACGCCGATCCGTCAACCTGACGTGACGGGGACGTAGTTGCACGAACACCGTGACTTTTAATGTCAAGCGTCAAAAGAAACTCGCTGCCAACTATATGGACCAACTTTCGTCTACGTAAACAGGTAGGTCCGCTCGATCGTTCCTCTACGATTCGGTTACCCACGGTTCGATCTTCCGGAACTATGTCAGGCAATTGTGAAAGCATGTAATTTGCCACAACTACAGTTTACACAGGCTTTTTGTTTTTATTTCTGTATAAAACGGCGCACTTCGTTCGCTGGCAAAGGGGAGTTGTTGCAAAGGATTTCATGGGAAATTAATTGTTTAGTTAATAACGTCAAGGCGTATTTGCACGACACGAATTCGATTATAATCGTGCGTAAGATTAATTTTTAGGTCGAGGATACGATATATCATTGTTCTTCGTAATCGTCTATCGTATCTGATATTATTAGCTGTTACCTACTATGTATATCTAGCGAAGAAAATATTATAAGACACGTTGTTAATCCTCTCTGGATCCTTTGTTCCAATGGCTACAACACAAACACATTTATCGATCCTAGATGCCTTTACCAACAACTATCCACACCCAAAATCTGCAAGTACCTACTCGATAAGTCGACGAGCTCGAACTGTTTAAACACAAATTCGAATTTAACAGCCAGCATTACGCATTAATCCGTGGATCGATAATCCGTATGAGGCAACAATGATTAATTAGCGATCACGGAATAGTACCTGTATCAACATTTGGTAAATCCGCGTGCCGTGTACCGCGATACGGATACGACGATGTTTGTTGAGTGAATTCCGCCAAGCGGAATGTATCGAACAGCGACCGACCGGAATGTATCGAGCAGCAAGCCATCCGGTCGATACGCAGTAAGCTCCAACCGCGAGTGGCTATCGAAGGAAAGATTAGGCGTTCGACGTGGGTCGCCGGTGATAGAGAGACTAATCCCGGGACTTAGTGCAGCTCGTGTGAGCAACGGGATAAGGTGACAGTAGATAGGAGAAAAGCCACAATTAAGAGACGTCAATCGCGCGAGAAACGCGTCAAGGTTCGTTTGCACCCACATCGACAGATCGAACAAGATACAAGTATAGGTCGATCCCATTTTCGTTCAAAGCCTCGCGCGCATATTGAATTTAGAACGATTTTCGGCAAACTCTCGGCAAAGATTTTTCGCCAGTTTCATTCGGTTCTCATCTAACATTCTTTTCGTTTCGGGCACTTGGTATTTTATTTCAAGAGACGAGAACGAAGAAATAACATTGAAATCACACGTTGTGGAAACTGAAAAGCGATCGAAGCTTTATTAAATCGAGACATTTACCTACCTACCAACGGAGAAAATAGTTTCTTTCGCTTCGCGGATCTATATCACGAGCCAAGGGTAAAAATCACGTTACACTCGATTAAGAGCGTAGGCTGTAATAAGGAGCTGGAAAGGACTAATTTCTGGCGATTCGTTGAAAATTACGAGCGAGCAAGTCGACGAGATCGGTACGGTTTAGTCAAGGTAAAAGGAAAAGAAACGCGGGACGTTCGATTCGCATAAAAAAGCGCAACTATGCATAATTTTTCCAGTCCAAGTTTTACGAGAACTCGTGCATTTTTAAAAGGCAATTTCAGCGCGCCGATTCCTCCGGCCCTCTCGCCTCGTCTCACCTGCGGCGGCCGCACTTTTCTTTCAGCGAACGGTCATTTTGTTCGAGTAGACGTCCGCGTGGTCACGATCCATGACGAAGAAGCCCCGTAAGGAAATTTATGCGCATAGCCACGAAGGTGTATACCCGAGCTACCGACTAGAACCGAGTGTCCGTGTGGCTGCGTGCGCGCGTCCGCCAAAAGATATTCCGTAACTCGCTCTCCACTCGTTACAAAAGCCGACGCTCGCGATGCTGCTAATGTTACGAGTCAGTCAAAATACGAAACTATTAATTAACGAACCTGTCAAGATGTTATCATTGAACATGTCAAGCGTTTGTGAAATCCGTCTTTCTAAATCCTCCTGCGATCAATATCGTAAGAATTAGAGAATCCGATGTTATAGTTAATAACAATAAACAGCGTGTATTAGACAACATTTGTAAACACTATCTATAGATATTATTTCTTTCTCATCGAACTTAACTAGCGAAACTATGAGAATGCATGGCAAGAGGGCTGTAGAAACTTTAAATTAAGTAGATGTATAGGTTTATACGCAGTTATATTCGATGCCCACCGGTATTGCATCTGTTTCTTACGATTCGATCTCACCGCAAGCTCGGAACCCTGGCGTTACGCAATTCGCACAGAGAGTCGATCTCTTTAAACACTGGAACAAATCGCTGTGTATTTCAGTCAGATATCACACGAAAAGCCAACATTCCTCCCATGAAATTGAACAGAACTCGGACACGGTAACGCGACACGGTGAACGGTATACGCGAGAGAACGGTGCAGCAGCACGTACTACTGCGCAAAAGCGAGAACGTTAATCCAAGGAGGCTGGACACGTTTCTCCTTTGAAGCTCGGCAAAGCAAACAAACAAAGAAATTCCTTTCTATTTGGCCTCCAATTCAGTTCCCGATTCAACATCGGAAATAGCCAACGGCTTGGAATCATTGCTATCCGACAGTCCGGTTCTGCTACATGTCGCTCGTGTGCCGTACAGCCGTACAGCGGCAGACGCGAACCACATGCGCCGTGGACAGCGCACTCGAGTGCTTCCCCCACTAGCAACCGAGTGGGTGGAGCCAGTTATCCCCACCGTGCGACATCTTCCCCTACGACCCCTCCGGTGCTTTCCCCACCACGCGAACGTCCGACCGTGCGATCGTGATCACCGACACAGACGCACCGGCTGAGTCGAGAGGGACAGAGGGACGGTTCGTGTCGTTCGAGAGTCCCCTTCTTTCCCGTGTCGTCCGCTTGCTGTCCTCTGGTACCGGGGATCCACGCCTTCCCACCTTCCCATTGGCTCGATCTGTCCCCGGGCTCTCTGGTGACACACGCCCATTCGCGATCGTTCTCCAGGAAACGGTCGGCAGGATCGACGTTGGTTGCTCCTCGGTGAAAATTCTTCGCGAGATTGCACGTATTTCACCGGTGCGGCGTTTCGCCCGACATCCTTTGACCGCGCCGGCAATTACTGGTTTTCACGGAAGAACAGGGGGTGAGAGGGGACAGAAAAGGGTGATACCTAACGTACACGCCGAGAGCTCGGAATTTTATCGTGCAAACCGTCCTCCGGGCGGAAATTGGAAATTAGATTACTCGGGGAACAACTCGATGCTCGTACACCGCGGTACTGCTCTGCTGGGTATCGTCGGGGAGATTGAGAAACCCAGACTTCGAGAATCCGTCGTGCCGCGAATAGCATCGGTGGTTGCGGACTCTGCTCGGATAACTCATATTGACTGCATATGTATGTACTTACTTGGGTATTCTCTATTTCCTCGTTGTATCGTATAATATGTATCTACCCGTATATTAAAAACGTTTGTACCAAATTTGTATGTGGAAGAGATGGGAATGATATTAGTCGCTTTCGCTAGACATCGTCTCGCAAGTTCAAATTTTGGCATTGACAAGAGACAATTCAGACACGTTGTCAAGCATGGTGTTATGTATTTCACGTAGGTATCAATTTATATTGACACGACTCGATGATATGTTAACGTAATGCAACGACGGAGTAGCTTTCAAATTCGCACGAACAGCCCCGGAAATAGGTCTAATTTTCCGAGGATCTCCGTTACAGCTGGGCGTATCATCGTGTAATCTAAACAAGCCGGTAATCGATGTATGCGTTTGACGTGGGCTTGTTTTTCTTTGCCCTACGATCCGTAGCCCCTCTATTCCCCTTCCAAGTTACGATCGGACAGCTGGGAAGCGTGGCCCGATTGCGTAACGAGGACCCGCGCTCCCCGGCACATGAAATACCATCGTTTTCGCTCGGCTTGTGGGCTATCGCGCGGAAAACCGCGCGTTATCGCCGGACTCGACTGCAGAAACGAGGCTGAAAAATCAACAGCCACGCTTAAAGGTCGCGGCCGAGTTCACCGCGGACATTTTTCGGTCCCGATATGTCACTGTCAACTAGTATCGGTTGCGCTGACGTGTTTCGGTTGCATCGGCGATGGATTTTTCCCTTTTACGTCGCAGTTGCAAGAGATAAGACTCTGAGCGACAGGGATATGGAATAAAGTCGTGACAAAGTTATCGAAAGTAAATTAGCGATTAACGACGATAAATTTGCTAAAAAGATTCCTATCTAATATAAGGAAAGCAAAATTTTATTCTACCACACGGAAATATATATAAAGCGCAGCGTAAGAGATTAAGTTCCTTTAACGCAACTTGATTGAAACGGCAGATCTATCGCATCTTCTATTCAGCTTACGAGATTCGATATGTGCCGGAGAAAAAAAGAAACGGACGGACGACCGAGATGAACGGAAGATGCGACTGCGATAACCACGATGGAAATTGAATTCTCTCACCAGTCATCCTGCTGTGAAAGTACATACGTATACGCATGCCAACCGTTGGGCGATCGATGTCGAGAAAAGGGAACCGAAGGACCTGTCTCTATTGTCTCGAAACCGGAGCACAGGTAAACGCGCGTAAGTACTTACGTCACTCGTCAGTACTGTTGTAATTGAAGAATACACGGGAAACCTTGAACCTACGATAAAAACGATGGGATAACTTAAAATAATAACTATTAAATAATTATCAAATAAAACGAAATAAGAAAGTATTCAGATTCCTGAATGTGACAGCTTTGTTTAATTGTACTAGGGAAGCTTTGCTTCCTTGGTATTACTCGAATCGCGTAGGTACTTTTTAAATAGATAGGTATAAACAGCGTAATGAAAGGGATAGGTAGTTGAATTTCATCGAGCTTTCTTTAGTCCGTTGCGTAACATGCGCGCAAGTCTTAGCGGCTACTTAACGTAGGTTAAGCTCCCATCCACTAGACTGTCGAGGGATGCCCGTTGATCTAGTTAGCGAAATTGGAATTGAAAGCGTGACTGTTCGACATTACGATAATTTATCACTCAAATAAATGTTCGCTCGTGGTGTTCAGCCATATACAAGTATCAATTTACATGACGCAACGGATACGTAATCTGATATATCGTGTAACGGCGCGCACAGAATCGCGAATGGCCGTTCTCATCGAAACAGACGCCGAGGGTAACGCAGAATCGGAAATGATAAATTTCTCTCTTTTACGTGCCACAATTGTAGGTGCTTTCCTTATCGACTACTCACGTCGAACGCTCACCGCAACATCATTTTTAACGCGTTGGTTCTATGCGTTGTTTTATATACATATTCACTACTTTATTAACAATTTCATTACATGTTGTAGACAATGGAACGAGACAGGTACGAAGGTAAATAAATTACATTAAATTAGTTTAGGCGTTCGAATAAGCGACATTTGTTAGTACGAGCTTTAAAGTTGCTTGTCTCTCGTTTATTTCGAGCAAATGGCTATTCCCTTCTTGTTTGCCTTTATATATCTTGCTTATATTAATGCTATATATTATGCTATGCCATATATTAATGATGCTTTAATGGAATGGGAGTGTTCGTTAACCTCTCATGCTCGATATTTCTTTCCGTTAAGTTAGCGCCACTCAGCGAGTAATTACGCGCGGACAAACTCTTCAAATAAAGCAGCTTATTGAATTTATTTGTTACGTACGATTTAGCATGATTCAAATACCAATCTGTCATCGATATTGAAATTAATAATAATTCTGTTTGTGTCCTCGCTTAACCTGTACTGCGTATAACGCGACTCGGTTAACATAGAAATCTAGATCTAGTTACTAGAAAGTTACTTAACGAAATGAAAGAAAAATAGTACTGACCTGTAAATTAGTAAAGATACAGTAAGAACGACAATCTTTATCCTGCTAATTTTGTATCACATTTGTATTCCAAACGTAATCTCTATGCATGTACATATGTATATATATACATTTCGAATATAAGTAGCATACGTACATTAGCCCCGAAGTTGGGCACAGATAATTGTGTACCCTTTTTTATCGACATAGATCGATTAATTGTAACTCTTTGGTACGTAGCGCTACGTAAGACAAAATACCGCGAAGCATAGTTCAGTTTTCCCGCGTCGTGTCCCATGAAAATTGTTTATGCGTTATTCGCGTTCTTCATCGTACGATTACACAGTGTATTTTGTGCATAACCAACGAAGAAGCAAAGGCAGGAATAAGAATGGAAGAAAGGAACGAAGATAGTGGTAGTCAATTGCCCCATTGATATTTACTATGTCCATCTTTTCTAATGGCCAACATAACCTAAAACGCGAGGAACAGGAACATAAAAACTAGTCGAAATGTTAAAGTACCTACGTCTCAAAGAAATTAGAGTATCAGTAACAAAAAGAGGCGAAAAAGACGAGGTTTGGTAAGATAGACAGGTTGGAGTAGGATTGGTTTAAAGAAGCACGGTTTATCGGGAGATGGTAAATGGGCGAAAACACGGCGGAAGAACGCGTAGACACATCGCGAGAAGA
Organism: Bombus fervidus; assembly: GCF_041682495.2. Lineage (NCBI taxonomy): Eukaryota > Metazoa > Arthropoda > Insecta > Hymenoptera > Apidae > Bombus > Bombus fervidus. Next base: position 19,830,780 of record NC_091517.1, read on the forward strand.
AGTAGTAAGCCGTGAATAGAAGTGCGCTGGTAGATTCAACAAAAGGTGAACCCACAAAGTGGATCTAGCCGTATAGGTCTGTAGAAGGCGGGAGGTAGCCGGCCAACTCCGTAGGTAGAGATATATCGGAGCTCGGGCGTATTCGGGCAGGCTCGTGCGTTCCCGCTGGCTGGTGGTGGCCGCGCACCTCCGCCAAGTTTCACGCTGCGTGGAACGAAACTCGTACGCGATCAGCTCGACCGAGGCAATCCGGCATCCTTACGTATGCTCGTTGCGTTCTTGACCGATATGGTGTTCTTCTCCCCGTAATTAGTGACCCTGATCGCGAGATAGAGTCGATCGCGAGAGCTAACACCGCGTGTCGCGTGAAGAGAGCTAGGTTCGATCCCCGGACGGTTCGACCCCCTCTCGCTGTCTGTGACTGAACGAGAGCGAGCACGTCGGTTGCCGCTGGATTCTCGAGGCAGTGTACCGTAAAAAGTTCGCGGAACACGGTGAAAACGCGAGTCGTCCGTTCCTCGCGCGTACGTATATACACGGTGCTTCACGCTCGACGACGTTTCATCGCCTCTCACTATTGGAGAGGGAAAAAGAGAGAATGAAGAGAAGCTCTGAAGCGTGTCTGTATCGTTGACACTCTCCGTTCGTTCGCTCGCGCCGAGAGCTAGCTGCAAGTGACAACCCTCCGGAGGAAAGCCTATCTCCTTCCTGTCCACCGACGCTTAGCAGGACCCTTGCGATTCGATGCGACTCGTACGAGCGACAGTCGACGAATGACGAGAAGGAAAGGGTCCCCGATAGGGCCAGGTAACGATCCGACCAAAGGAAAATCGGAGTCGTAGGCGGGGCCTAAGGTCGGGGACACGTGACACGGAAACTGTCACGCCGCCCTTGTCCTCCCCTCCTTCACCCCCTCCACTCGACCGAAAAGCACCGAGCCAGCTATACGAGCGCTGCTTCTACCAACCGACAGCGTGCCGTCGAACGCTTCTGTTCGTTCGTCGAGTCTTCGCTTCTTTATTTCGATCTGTTCCATCGACCAATTTTTTCACATTGGATATGAAAGCGCACGCTCTGCGATCCAAATGCTCCTGTAAGAACACATGCGTTCGAACGACGCCATCTCGTTTCTCTACGCCTGTCACGTTTAGAATTTTATCAATGACGCATCGGAAGCAGTTTTAACGATACTCCAAAATAAGCAGCAGGTACACTTATACAAATATATGATATTTCGTGACACAAAAAGTGGGAGTCGCTACAACATCGACAGTATCTGAAAGCTGACATATTCGCCTCACTGACGACTCTCTCCTGTCCAACCGCGTGACACCAAGGACGATCATCAAGGATTATGATAATATTTGATTCAAATTCGATCGTAGCTCGCAGTCACGACACTTTCGACGATCAACCTTTTCATTATCCGTAATCCACGTTATTCGACCACGATATTCAACATACCTGGTTTCCTAGTTTCGAATGATGCTCGTTCGAATCAGTGATCGCCATAACACGTCTGTGGTCAGTTTACCGATGGTTCGACCGAGATTCGACGCGGTCGAATTCGCGGTTTGACGCGGGTCACCGCGTCGCCGTGAACGTGCAGAAGATGCAGCAGGGTAGCGTGGGTGACGGGGACTCGGCCCCGAGGAATTCACCGAAAAACTCCAACTTGAGCGACGCCGACGGTCGTATTCGAATTAAAGTCGAAGCGCCGGAATCGACGGAGGTGTTCGACCTTAAACGAGAACCTCAAGACGAGTACCATACAGTCCAGCATGATTACCATTACGACAGAAAACCAATCGTTCCTCCAACGAAGCTCGATGGTAATTCCGAGATCGTCAACCAATGTCAGCCACCACATCAAATTTATCCGCGGCCTGTTACAACTGCACTTCCGAATTCTTATGGATTCCCACATTTTTATGGACCGTCAGCGATGCTGCCTCCGTCGTTTCATGGCGCTAGACCATCTTCGGATCGACCGATTGGGAAGATCGACGAGCATGAGCACGAACAGGAACGTTACAGAGTGCCCGTGTCCAGTGTGGCCACCAGTGACAGTGTTTATCTGCATCATGATTCTCATAGATACGAGATCGGTGATTATCACGGGAAAGGATATTCAGGAATGCCTTATGCCGCGTTTCGGCCTTCGATGCAGCAGCGTACTGCGGTATACGCTAGTCATCATAATAACAGTGGCTATAGGGTTGCGCAGTATCAAAATAGGAAGCGCAAGTGGAGCGGCGCTGCGCTCCGTGGAATGCCGCCGTCGATGCCAGTGAGTTTCCTTTTTTCTTCTTTGCTTTCGATTACTTGCAATTGATCTGGTTTATTGAATCGCCAATGCGTTATATGCAATTCTATTACAAAGAATGAAATATTGTTGCTACTTACTTTTAGCTTCGATAGAGAGATTTAGTTAATGTTAATGTTTTCCGCGTCCCAGTAATCAATAGTTTAATCGTAACGACGTTAGATTTTCTAGAACCAAATAGGATGCGATCGTTATTTTTCTGTAATAAACTAAGCGTTCTAATCCGTCTCTTTTAACTCAACTGGCAAGATTTATCGAAATATACAATTTTGTTTAAATGATACACACTTTTTGGTGGATACAGTTGTAGAGACATATAAAGGAAACGCTGTAACAATTTTTTAATTATGACTATCCACCTATGGTGGTTGCTATCGCATTATCCGAAAACGCAGTTCCTCGTGTCTCGATACTCGTCTACGCGAAGCGCGATCACTTGGTTCGCTGCAGTCCGAAGTGTAACTCGTTAAATATCGACACGCAACCGAAGAATACCTTTTGTCTGAGACGCGGAAGCAGCCGTAATTTTACTTGTGGAAGATTTTTAATTGTATTCGACATTAATAATGCATTGAACGCCACTTTCTTCTGTTCGGAGCTCCGACGCACTGTAAACAAAAGCGAATCGCATTACGTAAGAGAAGCGCGTTTAATCGAATCCGCGGATATTTCACTGACATTCTACATGAACGCGAGGTGGGTAGGCCTGTGGTCCGTTGGCACACACCCAATTTTCGTACCACCCAATTTTAACACAACTATCCAACCAGATTATACGAGTGATTTCTGACTTTTTGTGAAAACGATGCGATGTAATAATACGGCGTAATAATATCCTTGCAACCAACGTGTGAATAATATAACTCGCTACAACGATTACCCTCGTGAACATAATTTGTAATAATCTCTTCGTAATTCTAACCCCAACGTACACAGAAAAGATCGTGAAGTTTTCTTCGATGCTAATTCGCTACAAGCTAGATGTTCGAAACGTATTTTATTTAATTCCAGAATCGAATGAAAAAGCTAGGGCTTGACGCGGAGTTGCTTGATAACATACTGAATTTGCCTGTGATTTTTATACGAGATCGTCGACGAGAAATACGAGAGAAAGTGGCGTGTAACTCGGGTCCAAGGAGGAATCGTTACCGGTCACGACGCGTTATCGTCGCACGACCTGCGAAGAGTGCCCCGGGTTCCTGCTGGTTTTAATGAAATCGAATGAAAGTTGGCGATCGTTCGGTCAAAAATTACGCCGATCCATGGTCGAAATTACAGTGATTACACGCGGCGTGTCGGTTTGGCCCCTCGAGGGGTGGATTCTCTGGCCGAACCCGAACCGGGACGCGGCGAGGCCCATTCAGCGCCGACCGCGCCGATCACGAGCGAGAAACGGCCGACGCGGAACGGTTTGCACAACGATTATTATAATATCGGTGGATTAAAATAGATGCGCGTGTGGCGGACGCGTTTTGCCGGCGACTTCTGGTCTGGCCGCGATCCGCCAGCCAGCGCATTACATATTCTATGGTTATATAATGCGTACGAACAGCGTGGTTACTTTACAAATTACGCCAACAGCGGCACGGCTACCGCACGCTTCGATTAATTCAAATTGCCCGCGCGCTTACCCCGCATGAATTAGCTCGGCGTGCCCTTTTTCCTCCGCCTAATTGAGACCTACGAAACGCGCATAATCTGTAGAAGGAACGTGACTGGAAGTGGGTCGCGATACTCGCGATCGGACGTTCCTTTGGGTCAAAGGATAACCGAATCGCTCGATCGCGCAACGTCCGCTTCGACGTATCTACGATCTATACGCACGTGTTCGTGTTCCGTTTGTTTGTTGCTTTGCTTTATCTGCTCGTGAAATTTTTATCTACGATGTCTATCACGGGTCATTGATGGAACGAGTTCCTACGACATCCGCATCCTCGTATTCTCGTGGAAAAAATCGAGTTACTCAATTTGCACTAACTTAACTCCGCGCTATCCCAGCTTTCCATTTTTACCGATTTTAATTGGTCTCCGGGTTTATCACGCGACCAGACCAGCGTGTTTCTCGACGCAAAGAGAAATTACAGCCAACGGCTCCAGAAAACGAGAATGAACTACGAGCTGGTGTCCGTTTAGGCGCCCAATGATGGTGAAATCACGCCAAATCGGGCCGAGGCGCGACTCTAGCTGTTCTGTCGACCACTTCCGCGCCGAATTTGTCCAGCCTGGATGCAACCAAGGTTCTCTCATCTGCATACCGTTTCCTCTCTCTAACGATCGTTCATCTTCCGCGCCGGGACGCACGCACCTGTATCGAGATAACGCGGCGTAACGTATACCCGCGGCGAATAAGGGCATTGAATCGAAGCCGATCCCTACGGCTTTCCTCGGGCTAGCTCGCTCGCGGACTACCGCGGATCGGTCTATAAATTTCGTACCGGGAAATCGTGCACCTGCGGCCGCACTCCTCCGAATCGAACGAGATCGAAATGGAATCTGTTTCTGCGAGTGCAACGATCCAGGAGATTGCGGGACTTTTGTCCTGGCGCGTTCGTTATTCATACGTTTTAGTTGGAAAGTACAGTGTAAAGTAAAATGCAGAATATGGTAGAACTAACGCGTGTAGGCTAATAACTAATAACTAAGCGTGGAACTAATTTCATTTTACAAACAGACTGCTTATATAATAGTAAAGGCGTAGAGAGAGTGTAAAGCAGTGGTTAGAGGGAAGAGTAAAATATACATATAAGGTAAAGAAGAAAAATGAGAGAAACATAAATCCTTCACCTAATTTTTAGATTTTATACGCGATGCTGTACACACATCCAGCTTGTTTATATATTTTACGGAAAGTTCGCTGGAAATGTGCGACTAATTAGCAAACACAATTAATTTGTTCGGAAACTTGCGCAGCGACCACGTCGTACGTATAACACTATATAACGATTATTTTTGCTTCCGCGAGACATAATACTGTATGCATCGAATTATGAAGCAAGACGCAGTTATCGCGTTGCGAGTCACCATAAACGAGATAAAACATACACTTTCAAAGAAATAAGAAATATTTTTTCACGCATTCGTTTCAATCATTCGCACGCATACTAAGCACTCGTTTTATATTCGATATTTGAGAAATTAAAATATGTTTTGTATGCCTAAAATTTAAAGCACAGGAGAATGGAATTATATACCCCTGGAAGATAAAAAAAAAAAAAAAAAAAAAAAATACAGGTACAATGTAAGCACTCGACTTCGGATAACGAAATATCTTTCTTTTCTATTAAATCTGGGCTACGACCTAATATCGATACAACGGTTCGTTAAACGCGAAATATATATAGGTATAGTGTACACGAGCTATCGACAGTTTATTCGGAAAGTCGTGAGATAATCGGAATTCCAGCAGATCCAAAAGTAACGAGAGATGGAAGCAGCACGCTTCCTCAGAGAGATGTACTTTATCCGTGCATACATTTACGCGGACATTGAAGCGCGCAGCCGGTGCAACAACTTGTCAGTCGGCGCGTACCGAAAAGGTTAAAGGCTGCCGGAGATGAGTTATATAGTCAATTGGAATCGATCACGAGTCACCAGGCATTACCGTTGTTCCCTATCGATCCCGTTACGGGGCATGGGACGCCCACTTAATAATTTCGTTACGGCCAAGGAACCTGTGTAACATTCAATCTCAACTATTGTGCCGTCAATAAAGAGGATTACGGAAGTACAACTGGAACTCGTTTTACGGGGCCAACGACAGTTAGTTCGCCTTTTCTCCTCGCGAATCTACCCTCTTGTTCGATTTTCATAATCATATTATATATACCTGCGTCTAATTAGGTATGCCACTAACTGTAAAACATCGTGCGGCGCGTACAAATCGAACTCGCTGGTTGATACGTCGAATAAAATCATCTATTCTCGGGCCGCGACTCGTAACTTGTACGTAACTCGTACAGTTTGCATCGTGTAAATAACGCGGTGATGAATATTCATCGGATGTTTCGCAATTACGACTGATATACTTCAATCGGCGATAAATTAGAGGAAGCGTTTTGTAACTTTGGTTCATATCAGCTGCGCGATATTTAACGCGAAACCGCGTCAATTTCCAAATAACATCGTGAATAGATCGAAACGAGGAAAGAATTACGTAGGTTGGCGCGGATGGGCCGGGACCCGGAGCGATTCCGCTCGCCAGATGCGATTTACAAGCCGTGGGCCCAAACGGAACGCGTTTTTCTACCTGGACCCTGTCCAATTGGCCGCAGCACATGGCGCTGCGTGATGCGCGCGATTCGCCTCGTCTCGTATCCACGCGAAAACAAGCTTGTGCAACGCGCTTTCGCCAAGCTTTAATTGAGTCGACGAGGAGAAAGTTTTTTTTATGCTCACGATCCAGAGCAAAAAGAAATACAGGGATCGTTCATGGTTAACGAAGAGACTCTATAATCCTGGGGATACAGTATGTGTTTCTACTAAGTTCGGTAGATACGTTTTACATGGTATTCCAAAATATTGGATTTACGTTTCAAAATCACGTCGTAATATGTTTGTATGGGGTGTCTCGAAGTTGAGCTGGAATGCGTTAAACTAGACACAAGTAAGTAACGGGTTTGTGTGAACGAGTTGATGCATCGAGGAAGAACGAAGAACTGGACAACGATGTTTGGATACAGTTAGACAAGCATCTAATATGTTGCGCATGATAGATGATGATAGAGGTTAGGTAGACGTTATTCTCCAAGATGGATAGGGAAGATCTGATTCTTTAGTCTGGGGATATTATACAACTTTGATATTGTCGTTCGTTATGTACTGGGAGTTTTAAACACACGAGCAGTTGACTAGGACACAGTCAATGCCAGAGATTTATAGACTAATATATTCGTATAACGACGTAGGAATCACGTTCACAATGGCGAATAATGCTTTGAAAAGTAAAACTAAACGAACGTACTGTAGCTCTTCTTACGTTTATATCGATTCGTCGATCAGTTAGATAAGAGCGCTAACGAGGAGTCTGACGTCGATTAAAAATGTATCGAGCAAAACGTTAGAGGTATAGCAGGTAATATTATTCGTGATTATAGTGCATTCTCTATTATTTACCTATTTCGTTTCACTTGCAAGTGAATGAGAAACGGTATCTGATGATTCACTTTATAGCCAAACTTTACCTGCCTACTATTGTGCTACTGAGTAGTCGAACCATTTCATTCGACGATTAGATAGTTATTCCTCTCGAAATCAACGTAACCGCGACATAGTAACGAACTACGTCCACGGTAATTTTGTGCTTTGTACCGGTCGATTCACAGCCGGGCCGTGATTCTGACATAAAAAACGATGCCGCGGTACTCTGCGGCTCTGAGTTCCATTGTGCCGGCCTCCGGCGGAGGCTGCACGCTTTTCATCGTTAACAAGCATGCTAGACAACGTTTGTTCGCTGCCACTCGGCGGGGAGCACGCTGCAACTTTTCTGCCGTGACGATCGTCCGAAGAATCCGGAATTGCGAACCGCTCCGGCTTTTCTGGATCGTAAAGCGATTTAAGTGCGCGCGGCGAGCCTCGCGAACGTCCGTAGAAGCGGACGTATGCGGATGAGACGACGAAAAACGACACACCGCGTGACTTTCTGTTTTCCAATGTAAAACGTTGCTGTTGGAACACTGCTCTAACCGTAACTCGTGGCAAGAACTCGAATAGCAGCGGAGTTTATTTATGGTTTTTCTTCTAGTTCGTATTTTCTGGGTCAAAAGTACAGACGCGCTATTTAACGAACTAAATATTAAACGGTAGAAATAATGTATTCCTGGAAAGATCTTCAATCAATGGTCCGTAAAGATCAAAATGATTAATTGCTAAAGATCGTTCGATTCACGAAGTATCGAAACATCGGTCTACTTTCTTAATTGCGAATCTCGTATGTAATTTCGTGACGTTAATGTAAACATTACTACAAAATCAGGTCGTGTCTTGATGAAGGTATTTAGTAGCGCTTACGTGTGTTTCCATTGAGGATCGTCGAGTTAACGACAAGCGGCTCGCGACAAAAAGCGTGCACAGCGTTATTACCGCGAAACCCGGCATCCCGATGATACGGTGCGGAGCTGCCAGTTTACGCTCGTTCGCACGGCATCCCCCTTCGATACGGCGCGCAATCGCGTGGCTCTACGTGTCACTTTGTAGCGCATGAATAATTAATGGCCAACGTTTATTTTCCGTGCCGCTTTACGGCCCCGTTTTTTCATTTTCCTCTTTGGCTTCTGGCAAATACCGGATCGGCCGACAACGCATTTCCGCCTCGGGAAAAAACCACGCGACTGATTCGCCTGATTGCATCCGTGTAATCGCCATAATTTCGTTTTGCGTGAACGTTGCTACGCCTTAATCGTATCACTTTCTGCCTCTATTATGTCATTTTCTTAATGAGGTAATCTTCGCATCTTACAAATTCACGATGAATTTCTTTTGACACGTTGATTCTCACCTTTCTTTCAATTCTGAGACGTGTCCGCTAATTAACTCTTTCGGTAGTCTTAAACGTCGTTTTAGGAAGTTAATTTTGTTCTTAATAAGAGAACGTAGATTACGTGATTTAAACATCTTACGTGTACTATAAGCTGTTTAGCATGTTGCGTATCACGTATTAATGGAATTGAATGGCAAACAAATATTTACGTTTATAAGAAATTGAAGAACCGGTTGAACTTAAAGTATCTGTCTATTAAAAGCAAGAAAATCGGATCGGAGAAGACCAAACGAACCAACGTAGACAATTTCATCGCACAAACGGTTCTATATGTATCCGGAAGATTCGCTTCGGATAATCGAAATGTAACCGCGAGGCAGGATATATCGAGCTAGGTGAAGGGGGATGGTTACGTACTTGCACGTATTCCACCTTCAGTGAAAGTAATAAAGTGTACCGTTCTCCTAATTACACGAATTTTTGTCGAGAAACAAGCACATCTGTCGTAAACATCCGCCGCAAGATAACGACGCTATCGTGCAACATTAGTACTGCAATAAAAACCAAGCTCCGCATTAATCCTATCTAAAATTGCATCCTACGAGAAAGAAAGTAACTCCTCCTTGGTCGTGGCAGGAATTTATTTGGCAAAACGATACAGGAGATCGGCATTACTCCTCTGCTCGAAGACTATCGCCACCCTTTCTGCAAACAACCGGCACGTTAAGTGGAGTTAATGAAAAAACGGTGCAGTTCTTGAGGAATACGGCCCGTCTCTCGAATGGAAATCATCCGTTACACGGCTCAAGCGGCAATTCAGCGTGTGGTAGCCGAAAAAGTGGGTAGGTAGACAACAACCCCCACGTCGTTATTAAAGGACGAGACGTTGGCTGTGGACAGGCGAGCGATAGGGCGCGTGCGCGGAGAAACCGCAACCCCGAAGCCGCACGCTAATTATTTATTCTTTGTTATGCTTTCCTTCTTCGTGTGGCATGGCGTGGCATGGCGTGACGATTCTCTTTCTTCCTGTCGCCACGTAAGTACAATTCGCCTCCACTTTTCGTTCGTTCTATTCTTCGGACGCCTGTCGTCTAATGGCTTTTCCGGTCTTCTTTTCGAGCCGAGATTGCCGACCAAATGTCTCCTATGGTTCTTAGAGCGGCATAGACAAAGACGACTTCTCTTCTTCTTATTGCCAGTCGCTATTTATCGAAGTTTGTAGGAACGTCGTGGATGATTTTTGCGTTTCGATCTTTTCAACGGTTTCGAAGGAAGCTCGGATTTGCTTTGTTCCGTTTACGCGAGAAATTTGTAATGGTAATGCGCGAGACGCAGCGATGAGATCTACTGCGATGAAGTAGGTACATCACGGATGACTGCGCGTAATTGCAAGAAAAAAAGGAAAAAGATAATTCAGTTTCATGCAAATGCGACACGTCGTTAGGTTGAAAATTGTCTTGAGCCGATGCGACCGGATGGATCGTTTTCTCCGATTCGTTGGCGTATCGACCGCCTTGAACTTAATCCCCACGGAAGGAAACACACGGCGCATAATTACATCTCAATATCGTCGAATTAAATTTCAAAATCCTTGGAATATCCTTCTGCCGGTCATTATTCACGGCAATTATCATTAATTTACTATCTGTGGCAAATAGTAATTAAGTTTTTGTTCCGAGCTCGTGGATCGGACAAACATATGTCGATACGCTCGTACGCGAGATCACTGTGCATTTTCCCATATGTATTTTTCTCAATTACGAAATTTTTTCTTCGTTTCTTCTTCCTCTCCACGTGAAACGTCTCCCCGATGAGCCAGTGGCCGGACGGATCGGCAGCGAGGTGAGACCTCGCGGAAATTCCGTGAGGACCCGCGCATTCCTTCAGGATCGATCGACACGCACGAATATTTTCACATAACACGGAGAATTCTATCGTGCCTGTCTATCGTGCCCGGCATTGATGAACACCACGACGTCATACGGGATCACGCGAACACGTGTCTCGATGCTTTAACCGCGTGTAAATGCTGCTCTCGAGGGACGAGTACTTGTCTATGGGTGACAGGTTGCGTTTCGATAGTGAACTATGATATTTTCCTTCTTTCTTTTCTAAGGAGTTTATATTCTAACAAATAATTTTCATATTAAATCTACTTCCGCATTGTAACATATCACACTGTCCATGTCGAACGTTACGCTTCCTTGTAAACTGTAAATTTCTATTTTTGGAAAGTACATTCACCGACCCAAAAAGTTAAAGGTTAACGAGCCAACACTTACATTAAGCACTTATCTGCTCGCTTCGGAGATACCAGATTAAGTACCAACAGGAAGACACAGAACCCTCATAGAATATGGACAAAAACCTACATCTTATTGATCACTGTCATTCAGTGGAAATAAAAACGTTGGTTCGAGCGAACGGTTTCGTGGTTGAAAAACGTTCTCGAGTTTTGCCCATCGACTTCCTTTCTCTTTGCCGACTTATACGTACTTATCGTAAATATATACCTAATTCTATTTACAGTTAATAACGTAGGAGGCTGGATGGAAAGTGTCCTTTCGAGGAACGTTCCTGTAATATCGGCTTGAATATCGACGACACGATTTCTTTTCGTAGAAAATTTTGCTCTGTAAGATCAGGGACGCTCGAATAATTTTGAAATTAGACAAAAACTTCATGATTTTACGGAGAATATTATTTTCGTAATCGATTTGATTTCTTGTCTAAGAAACGTAAATGGGAAAAATTGAATTTTAGAAGAGAACGAAGTTAGTCCTTTACGATATAACTAACTGATAAAACCACTGTACTTAAATATGTAAAAAAAAAATGAAATAGTCTTTCCACGGGTTTGATAAATTTGTCCGTAAAGAAGTTAATGGAGGCTTATCTTCTTCCGCAAAACGGTGTCCGCCTCGAAAAGGGTGCTTCGCGTTCGAGCACCATGGACAATGCACGTTACATTGATTCTTTACGAGGCCACTTAGATAGCGGCGGCGTTGTAAGCGCACATTGAACGTTATTGTAATGCGGGTAACGTTGCACACCGACGCCGATTATGTTACAAAGACACGGAACGGCCGCTTACCGGCTTAGCCTACCACGCTTTACGATCGCTGACACCTACCGACCCGCCAGCGATCGTCGGTATTATGATCATGGCCATTAAAGTAATTGATGCTATTTAGAGGAGATACGCTTCTCGTACAAGTTGACCCCGTGACATCGAGAACCGCGTCGCGTGAATGATTTCGATTTAAATAATTTCGACCGAGGATCATTCTGATCGCGTTTTCGCACGAACGGAACAAGTTTCCACGTCTAAGCTTCTTTGTTTATATGCATTGCAGGTTGCTAGTACGAGAACGGTGTAGCGAGTTTATAGTCGTTGGAATAGAATGCCGATGCACGATACTGCTAGGATTTCGTGTCATTTTTATAATCTTTCGACTATTTTTCATTCCTGTTTCTCTTTAGAAAATTGTCTAATCTTGAGAAAATTGATCCTTCGATAGATAGCCACGAGGAATAAGAAAAACAGTGATATAAACAACATTAAACGTGGATGGCATTTCTATTTCAAGTTTCTGTCAAAGTATTTAACAAAAATTACATTTCCAATTGTAAAAATTGAATTTGTCAAAATATATCCTCGAAAGAAAGGAAGGACTCTTTCATCGAACAATTCCGGTTGCTGAACGCACAAGCAGGATCTCGATTCTCGATGGCACGACACGACGGTCCACTTCTCACCGTAACGAGCAGATATGGTGACTGGTCAAACACGACCCAGTGATTCTTTATGGGCCCATTAAACGCTCTCGGACTCATAGTCGCGTGGTAAACATTATTATAATCCGACTAGCGTGGCAGGGCCGTGCCGATTACTTTACAAAGGCACGAAGCGACTGCTTTAGGGTCGCGATTCCGCTTTACGATCGCTGACACCTAGCCTTGGTCGAAGCGGATCGCGTACGCGCGCGCGATCGCTCTCAGATATTACGAGCTCGAATATTAAAGTAATTGATGCCACCATAAAACACGAAACAGCGGTGTCTCTGCCGGTTCCTCGCCTCGGATCGCCCCGCGGTGCTCGATTTAACGCGCCAATATTTTTTCCGCGCCCTTTCGTGGAACCTGATGTGTGGATATCGACGCTTGTTTCCTGGCTAAACGCCTGTTATTATTTGTGCCAAGATTTTTCATCCGCTGCCCGACCATTATTCGTTTCCTTTTTTATTTTTCCAAAAGACTGTTTGCAAGTCAACTGGATTTTATATTCTGCAAGAAATATTTCTGCAATAGTTGTTTCACGCGCAATACTATTCTTCTGTTCCGTTTAATGTTTCATTCAACTTATATTTATTCTTTTTACGTTCGAACAATGTAGATATTTATGCATTTAACATACGATTAAGATTAATAGTTTCGAAGTCTATGATTTATAAAGCAGCCAAGTTAATTTGAATTGGCTACATAATGTAAGTATAGAGATACACAGCGTGTACCATCATCAGATATTCATGTCGATTGGAGTATTTATATCAATTGCAGATCGATAGCCCAACTAGTACATTTAATTCGTTCGCTTCCGATATATCCGTCGCTGTCATCAGTCGTACACCTTCTCCCATGATTCCTTTGGCTGCTACCGTGGCTGCTATATTTAGAAGACGGATTCTCCCTACGGAGTTCATTCTTCCCGACGTGGCGAGGGGTTCTTTGTTGGCGTCAAACGTGCTCGCGTCGTATATGAACGTCGATTAACCCTTCGCCAGATAAAGTGGAAGGTATACCGCCGATACCCTCTTTGAGACTATAATGTTTTTCAGCGATCGTCGTTGCGCAATTTACTTGGATTTTTAGCGTAGACAGCGTAGGTATATTTAATCTTTTTCTGTGTGAGTATATGCGAGCTATAAGAATTTGTTTTTTTTTTTTACTTCCAAACGATAATAACTTCGTAGCTTATAACGTTTGCAATTACACAATTAGTTATCGATCGCTATTTGAAACGCCGATCGCGAACTTGTACCTTGATAAAACTAACAAATGTACGCAATTAAATGTAACAAGTTAGTTCATACTTGCCACGCTGCCTGAAACGAAGCAATTGCAAATTATCACTGGCATCTTAAAACACGAAAAGTATCACACCGTACGAAGTGTAGAACTCGTACAGCGGTAGACTTAAACGTTTCACCGGGAGGGTTGGCGCTTCTTCGCGCGGCGGAATAATAATTTCTGATCTCCGCGAGTCGGTCGGAACGACTTCATCTCCCCGGGGCCGGTGTTCATCGCGACAATGTCTACCCCGCGGAGGCGCGCTGTAGCCGGAGGATTTAAGGAGCGGGTAGATCGCGTAGGCGGCTGCCTGCGGCCCGGTGTAAACCGAGCTTTACGGCGCTCGTGGCCCCGTCGATCGTGAGATCGTATTAGAGCGGCGCGTCGGCGCCGAGTTTGGCTTAGGTCGATGCTGCGTGTCGAGGGGTGTCGAGGGGCCAAGAATTGTGCCCTTCTTCTCGGTGTATACTCGAGGGTAGGAAGAAAAGGGACAAAGAAATCGAGAGGAGGATCGTATATACGGTACGCGAAAGAAAGGTAGAAGGGAGAAGAAATAAAGAGAAATATAGAGTTAATGGGAGAGACGGAGAAATAGATCGAAGGAGGAAGGTAAGAGGCGAGAGACAAGAGAGAGAAAGAGAGGATCGAAGGGCACATGGAAGGAACAGCGTGTAACGATGTATCAAGCTGTTGCGCCCCTGGCGTGTCCGGCAATGGTGGATCGTCGCTTTGAGCTGGACCGCGCCGCTTCGGCTCTGCATCATGCCTTTACACGCTCCCAATGCCCAAACGAGGGACGATAATGCCTCGCTCTCGTCTTGTTCCCGCGCATAGACACTATTAATTTCGTATCCCTCGCCGCGTGCGCGCCTGTGTATGACCTGTCTCGCGGTCTAACACACGGAAAGACAGAGAGCGCAGGCCCGTTCGATTGACTCGTTCGCCTGGATATATGCCGTCCTTTTTAACGTGCATCCGTGATCCCGAGGTTTTCAAGCCTCCCTCGAACGTCATTACCGCGATCACGTCCTTTAACCGTTGGAAATTGCGTACGTAATGCCGGGTAATTCCGGCGTAGACACCGGACTAGGTGTCCAGTTCGCAAAGGTCTATCGGTGGTGCGGCTACATAACAGCGAATTGGAATTTAAATTTCTGGCGATTAGAGCTGGGTAATGCGTTTTAATGAGTTTTATGGTCTTTCGTTCGAGGCATCTATCGCCAGACGGACAAATTTCTGGACGGTTTGAGAAGCGTATGGAAATCATTATCGATTTTTCCAATGTAAGATTGCTCGTTTGCGATGATATTGTCTAATTTTTCCGATACTTGGCAAGAGAAATTCTAGTGATAAATTCTGGTAAATTACGCCCGGCATTTTCTAATAATCGTAACCGTTCTGACCCTGACGTTATGCTATCAGGCATTCATCTTCTCCTATTTTCCTTCTATCGTTATCCGTTATTTTTGTTTAATAGCATTTCTTACTTATCTTTTCTGTCTGTTCGATAATAATTTTTCACGCATGGAATCAAGCGATATAATTCATTGGTAGTTTGTATCAGATTGTATGTGTAAAAGTAAATCTTCTGTTTGTGTATTAAAGTTGATTTCAATCTTTCTAATTAGTATTCTTTATACACATTGTGTATTTAAACTATATTGCGAACGTAACCCATCAAGCCGAAATAGCTCAGTTGGGAGAGCGTTAGACTGAAGATCTAAATGTCCCCGGTTCAATCCCGGGTTTCGGCAATTTGTCTTTTTTTCTTTTTATATCTTTTTTTTTACTCACAACTTATTTACTAATATTATTAAGCTTTCATAATGTTATTAATCTT
Source organism: Bombus fervidus (assembly GCF_041682495.2). Classification (NCBI taxonomy): domain Eukaryota; kingdom Metazoa; phylum Arthropoda; class Insecta; order Hymenoptera; family Apidae; genus Bombus; species Bombus fervidus. The sequence goes on from NC_091517.1 coordinate 19,846,491, forward strand.
AAAAAAAAAAGGAAATATAATTTCCTACTTTATTTTAAATTTATAAGTCGAACGCGATATTTGAATGTGAATATTTTAATCAGTTATCACAGGCAAACGAAAAAGAGTATAATTAGATATATGTATATAAAATAGTGGTTATTATAGAAAATTATAGAATTTAGTTAGAATTTAATCTTGAAGTTAAGATTAATAATCTTTGGAAGACACAATGTTTGCGTTGAGATAATATTCAGTGATGTTTATTAAACAGAACTACAGAACCTGATGTATACAAGCGAGTGATATAATTAACAACGTATACAAGAATTGTTGATTGTTGGCCAGTTACTTTCAGACTAGACTTAGCTAGTAACTCATGATCCCTTACATACTTTGAACCCCACTCTCTATACAGTAATGAGTATGACCTGTGTAAGTGTCCTGTTCAAATGCCTGTGCGGGTATCCGTGTAAGGGTATTGTGCCTATGCGTGAAATATCGTTGTATTGGAACAAATTATATAAAAGAAAGAAACTAATCTCTTTACGTGTTAATAGCACATCTAACAGTCACGAAGGCAACGTGACGCATAGTAGTTTCAATATTTAAAATCTAGTAATCGTGATTAATCTGGCACTTACTCGGCTCGTCCTTTTGACTCGTTAACGCGGCTAGATTAAAATTTCCGTTCGCCTGACTGCCTTTTGCGCGGCAATAAATTCCATTAATAATGTTGCATGATACGCTTTGGCGGGTTAAGGTCCGGCTAGGCCGCGGCTTATATCGAGAACGGTACATAATTATTACGTGGAATGATCGCGGCGTTGCGTGTGACGTTGTAACCCCCGCGCCTAAACTGGCCGGCCGATAATCTCGCAGTCCGGTCTTGTTCTCGAGCATGGATACTATTAATTTCGTGTCCCTCGCCGCGCCGCTGCGCCGTGTTTTTCGATTGACTCGTTTATCTTGCTTTCCGCCGATTTCGCTGTAATTAGAAGCCTTGATGGGAAATTAATTCGTCGAGCCGGTTGCAGCATCGGATTAAAATTGTTCTTTTGAACGAGGCACGTATGGTACGTACCGGCAGTGCGAAGCTGGGCGGAGTTTCCTTTGTGAAAGTTTAAGTGGCGATTGATTTCTTTCGTTCTTCGAGTTAAGAGGGAAAGTAGGTATAAAATTCAGTGACTCACAGGTGTTTTTACCAATTAGTTTGCTTCGAATTGGAATTCCCAAAGTAACGTTAAATTGCACTATGAAATAGTTAGCGTTCTAATACGCACGATCCTTTACGCGATTGATCTTTGTTGCATTAGCATTCACGAAACTTTCAAAGGCCAAACAAAGCTACAAACTGGCGTATTACTTCAAGTGCCCCCCTGTGCATCGGCACGCCATTGTTTTCGCAAACGCGAGTCCACGGCCCGAAACAGAAGCGCAGGCGAATACGTAACGACACGTTGACAGGTGCACGACCAGTCGTTGGTGTTTCCGCGCGGCAGCACGCTGCCGTGGACACGCACGTGAACGCCCCCGGCCGATGAATGCGTGCAGGGAAACGCGTGTACGGTTCGCACGTGCCACGCACGCCGTTACGCTTGGAAAGCTCCTGACAACGGCCTCCTTCGATCGACCGTTCGTTCGGAAGCGTAAATGCGAGTCGCTTTATGTCTTCCAGCCCTCCGATAGATCCCTCGTCGAAGATTCACCGGACGTACGGTTGATTGGTCGAGCACATTGGTCGGCCTGATTTCCTGGAAAACGGTGCCAATTTGCCGATGAGTTTTGCCGCGTTTGCTCGATACCTTGCTGATATTCGTGACTGCTCTGGCTTAGGTTTTCTGTCTCTTGTTGCGTGATACGACTGTACAGCAAACAGCGTTTTGCTATATGGTTTTCAGGACAATTATGTGATGTTTTTAGATAGTTAAAAGCTTGTGTGTAATAACGTGGTTTTAAAAAATGGAGCAATAAAGAAGAAAGAGAAGAGAATGAAAAGAAAGAAAGTATACGAGATACTCAAGCGGTAAAAGTTTTTCAAATGATTATCAAACAACGGATAATCTTGCCTGTAATACGCAAACCACTTGCGATATATCTTTCAAAAATGCATTCTTTCGAACTTTAATTTTACTCTATTATATCTTGCAAGAAACGATCCAAGCAAACCCTAACAGAACGCAAGACGTTGGGTATCGAGGGGTCAAAGAGGACGGTACGGTGGGAATAACCGCAATTTGACGTAACATGATGCGGGGAATAGCGAAACTCGGTCCAGAGAAAGGCAGGCAACCCTTGCAGATTCGGTCGGGGGGTCACAAGGGGGTGGAAAAGGGTCCACGAGACAGAAACCCCGGGAAAGGGTATCTGTTGTCATGGTCCCTGATGCTCCATTATTGATTAAAGATGGCTGACTGGCTGGATGGATGGATGGGCGGTGAAGTCGTGACGCCATTTTAATATGCGCAATTATAATGTGTACCCAGAGCCCCGGGGGATGATACGGGCCAGGTCAGGGAGGTGAAGGACGCGTCGCGCATGTTGTCGGTGACCCTGCTTCTTGAAACCGGTTCGCCTTCTTTGTTTGCACCGAAATCAGAGGGGAATCGCGTAATTGAGGAGTTAATTAGGACGCGTTTTCGGTGCTTTAATCGAGTTTCCCGTTTCTAATCTATAGTCGTTGGCGAGATTCTCGTGTTCGTCCCTGGCGTTTTTCGCCTCTTCTCAACAGGTTGCATGGTTTTCCTATAAAAATAAATGGGTACATCTTGGAAAACCTTTGCGATCGTTAAGGTAGCATAAAAATACGAATGTGAAAAGTGGAAGTTCGTTTAAAGGAACCAGAACAAATGAAATATAGAACATATCGCACAGGTATTTTTTTCAGTGGTAAACATTCGATACCCGGAATTAACACTAGAACTACCGATAGTTAACACGAAGCTATTTCCACCAAAACCAGTGAAAATGACTGGTCTTTAAAAAATACGTAATAATAGAATATTTTTATTTTTATTGATTTGTTATTTTCTTACAGAAGGAATTCCATGTTACGTAGTATATTTTTGGTATTATTAATTCATCTGGGGCTATGATCCCTAAACGAGGGTCGACACATTTATAAAATTGTCGAATCAGTCATTTCGACTGCTGTGGTATTTCTAGTATTAGCATCTAGCGATCTAGCGATCGATGACTTGATCTGATAACTTCATCATATTGAATGATACGCAGTAAAAATTAAAAAAACGCGTGGGAAGTTGTACGAAACGAGGAAACTGGTTAATCGAGGTTCGATAAACAGATTGCAGGGTCCTTTTACACTTTGACAAGTACCATTTTAACTGGTATTGGTATAATACAATATTATTTCAGTTTGAATACATAAGAAACAAAATAAAATTCATTATATTATTCTTTTAGTTATCGTTGCGAAAGTCATTACATCGTTGAGGAAAAAAAAATATAACATGAATTAGGAATTTTAAAATAAAGTTATAAAACCAATCAATTTGACTGGTGTGGTAGTTCTAGTGTTAAGTGAATTCCTGTTGCATAAGTAAGATCGCGTTAATAGCGTAATACGAACTGCAATTATTTTATTGTCAATTATTCGTGGATAATGTCGGTAACTTTACCTTTAATTCGTCCTCACCCTGAATCTGTTAACAAGTAACTGTCTAACCTTCGCTACGACCGAAGAAGCGGAAAGAAACAACCCTATTCTCGGCAGAGGCTTCATCAAATTTACACGAGAAACTTTTCCGTAGGAGAAAATACACGCGATACGTTCTCTAGCCAATCCGTTACTCCGCGGTACGGCACACGAGTAGAAAGTTTGTTACATGGGGCGGTGATTGCACGGAGGGGATGTACGCACCGGTATCAGGAGACTCGTGAAGAGATAACAGCGACGACAGCTCGTTAGCGTCGTGCGTCGGGGTTGTAGCGATGTCGCGAAGCTCGATGCCCGACAACGACCGACCGTGGGCGAACATGTCGTGGCTACAATGCCCGTACGTCTGCCACAATGCCCGTAATAGGAAAATTAATGTGTGTTGTGTGTGGTCGCTATGTGCACCCTGGGGCGTTCGCGAGATTCTCGATTGTATTGTTCACGTACAATTTGGTCGTATAATCGATTAGTCAATGGATTTTGACTTATGTCGTTTTTGGTTCGCTCGTAAGAATCTCTCTGAATCTCCAGTGTCCCTTTGATATTCTTCTGTGCATTTTTTCTTGTTTCCTCGAGGGATTCGAAACGATTCAGACGTGGATATTCGATTAATGAAAAAGAGGGTAGGAAGTATTTTTAAAAATCACAGCAATTGTTTCGATACGAATAAACGCTAGTTTTATAGTAAACAACTAATTAGGAGAAAATTTCTTCTAAAGAAATTTTCTGATGTTGGGGGAACGTTATTGCTAGATTAACATTACAACCGGCAGCATGGACGTAACGATGGAGTTCAACGTTTCAATTTCCTAGAAGGTCTACTGTATTCACTTCTTGACATTTTAGGAAATGTCGTTCTTTTTGAATTACGCAATGAAAATTTTACGAAGGATACAAAGGATGTTGCGTATTTCCTTTCTCGAAAGATTGTCTAATTTAAATTCCAAAATTTTTAATGTATAACGTAAGCAGCGGATGATCGATCATTCCTACGTTGTTATTTAAAATATCACGTCTTCGATCGCTGGAAAGGTTGAAAAAAAAGCGAAAGAAAGCTCGTTAAAAGGGAGGAAGCAATAGTTCCGCCGCGTATCAAACGTTGCGCCCCATCCCTGTTAAAGCGGCCGTAAACAGCGAAGCATTAATACAATTCCGCTATTTAATTCACATCGCGTCTACTCACCCTCTTTGCAACCCGTGCCGTGTATTTCATGCGAGCTGCAATATTAATCCGCGTTCGCGTGGCGTGCTAAAAGGCAGAGAGAAAATTCTCGCGAACCACCCCATGTGTGCTCTCTCTTTTGCGTTCGCGCGTCCATCAAAAGATAACGAATAAAATGGTAAATAACGATGCGAATGTTGGAACTCGAGGGGAGGATCGTCGATGACCGGATTGGTTTTTCCTTTTCCTTCTGTGTTTTCCTCGTCCTACTACCGCGTTATCGTATTTCTTATTTAAGCCGAAGCATGTTGTAAGCCACCCGATGGCGCGGCTCGATAGGTCGCCGATACGAGTCGTTCGAAGAAGACGTGGCTCGTCCTCGTGGAGGATAATGACCGCTCTCGCGGTAATAGCAACTGAGAACTCCTCCTGAAAGCCTATCGAACGGCCCCTCTCGCGTGGAAATGCGTCTAATAAATATGTCGACCGTATTGCACGCGAGTCTCTTTTCTCTCTTGGAAAGTGTTTTTCAACCACAGGGTATTCCTGCTTCTTTATATTTTTCCCTCGCATCAACCAAGATTCAGACATAGCACCGCGTAACCAGTTACCATTTTTAATTCACGGAAAGACACGGCACCGTGTCATCAGTTACGAGTGTGTTAATACACGTAAACGAACACGTATGTTCTCTACGCTACTTATCATCCATTATACGGTTTGAAATTTTTACCAAGAAGTTAGAACCTGCAGCACCGCGGAGGTTCGCGGAAGCGGAAATGTCCAATTCACCGCAGGTGACTTTTATCGGAAAGACCGCGAAGTAGACTAACCAGCGTGCGTTCGTAATGCAAGCTTCGAGAGGGCCGCGTATTAGTAGGTACCTTTCTCGCATAAACAGTCATTTATATGCTCACAAGCCTTAATAGCGGTAATATATCCAGTGACCAGCGCGTTAATAGGCAATAAGCGCGAGGCGACTCACCAAGTGCCATTTGCTCTCCGGGGAAAATTCTTGTTTTCCTCGAGACGGAACACGGCTCGCGTTCGAGAAAGAGCAATACAAAGTGATCAGAGTCGACTTGCTATGTATGACTCACATGCAGTCGATTGATCGCAGGTGACGAGGCGAAGCCGAGCGTTGGCGCTGGCGCTAGAATTTTCCCATGCGTACCTCGCCGAAGATAATAATTACGTTTCACGTCGGGAAACGTCAATCTCTCTGTCTCTCCTTCTTTCTCCGCGTTAGTCCGTGGCGATTTACCATCGTGGATACGTCTTGAATTATTATTGCGTTTTCTCCAATGGATAATTTGCATTGCCGTCCGTTCGCGCTACGTCCATTCCGCGAATGGAGAATCGATGAGCGGCGAGGAACAGCCAGCGAGGGGATAAACTTGTCGTCAACCGTGTCTTCGTCGTTTCTGGTTTTTTCCAGTCGAATACATACAACGTTGAACAGGCTGTATTTATAACAAGAGTTATTTTTACGCTCGTACGTTTTAAAGATATTTTTTAAGGTTTGTAAAAAAAATCGACGACGCACTGTTAAAATTTCAAGCCAAGTTTGATTTCTTTTGAATCTTACTACCGTCTGCACGCTGCTAGTTATTCACTTTTAAATCGTTCCAATTAGTCTAATTTGTTTCGTGTTCGCGATAAATCTTGCTTTAACAATGAGTAATTTCAACACGTTAACGCAACCCAACATAAACATATCCCCTGTCCATCTTCGCAACAACCTCAATTACCGCCCTCTGCCATCTCGTCAGACATCGAAAACAATTCAGCTAGCGGCACGCGAGCGAAAAAGAATCTCGGTCGATGAAGATAATCTGCGCCGGCGTTCGCCACGAATTAATTCGTGGCCGCGGTGCGTGTCAAGCTCGTCCCGTTGTCGTCTCGTCACGGCAGTGGCTTGGTCGTTTTGTCGCCAGTAATTACGGGGCACGGAGGTGGGCGGCGCGTAACGTGTCGCGCGTTTCGCTCGGCGCGAGCGCGGACGTCGCGTTACGGCGCGCGCGGAAGTGTGACGCCGCGACACGCCGCTCTCCATCAGATAAACTCGCTTAACTGGCCGTTTAGCCCGGCTCGATTGAAAACCGTATAGCTTGCGCGATCGCTGCGTGTCACTGCACTGCTTCGCACCGTTGCGTGCGCGTCAACCAAACGCCGAGTCTCCTTTTGTCCCGTAAATTTCATGCTTGTTACTCGCGTTTAACCTTCGTTGGCAGAAGACGGTTGGCTCACGGCCGGCGGTTTCGTTAATCGTCAGCTTTTTATTTTTCTTTTCGTGGAGGCCGATGATGACTTCGAACACTCATTTTTGGACTACCGCGCTTAGGGTGAAACACGATGACTATGAAGAGTATTTGTACGTACCTTTCTTTGCCCAATGAAGCGTTTTTTTTTTTTTTTTTTTGTCGGAGTCGTTCAATTTCCGTATTATCAAACTTTGTAGTCACTCGCAAAGCGCGACTAAGCGATACGAAGTGTAACGTGCAGCCAAGGAAGAGGAATGTTTGAAAATAGACGGGGTAACGATCGTCTCGAACGCATCAGAACGCGAAGATACATCGAGAGTTTCACCAGCCCGTCGATTGTTTTTCGTGGCAGGGAAGATTAACGCTGCCCGTCACCAGCAATGTATTAATGACGCCGATGATGGAACGGTACGATGATCGTCGACGTACTTACATGTACCTCGCACGGTTTTCTACCCGTTGCATGCCGTACACGGCTCTGGGGCTAATTATCACAGCTGTCGGAGTCACCGCTTCCAGATCTCCAAGATATCCATGGGTCGACGATCAGCTACAAGGATGACACGCTTAATGTCCCTTTTATACGCTTATTTAGTTTGTACGCTCATTGCCTTTGTAATCCCTTTCGTGGCTCCAAGGCGTAAAGGTAGATAAACTAATGGTCGAATTTGGATCCTTCGTCTGTCACGGATGTTATATTTTTCGTACGATTTCGTCGCTTAAACATCGTTCGTAAACTTGTCGCTATTTACGCTATTCGATTTAAAACAGTCGTAGACCTCCACAAGGATTTCAAAGTGTCACGTTTATCCCAGCGATCGGAACCGCGTGCTTAAACTCGTATAAGAGTCTCTCAAATGACTGGCCAAATGACTTACACGAGCGAAACGAAAAGACCGCGGTATGCACGATATCTCGCGTATGATCGACGCACGACAGGGGAAATATCCCCGTGGAACACGGTATACGCGACATTATCGAGTTACGAGATCGGTCGAGCGTTTCGGCGTTCGCTTCGCCGTGTCTCGCCGGAGGTCGAGGATGAACCAGCCAATGCATAGATCCCGCCTTTAAACGTATGCGTCCCGTCTGAAGTTATGCCAATGGTAGCGTGTCCCATCGAAATTGTCGGCTGTCGCAAGATTGCAACGTTGTGGGCGCGTAATGTTCGATAAAGCTCGCAATTAGTCGGCGCTGTCCTCGACGCAAGACGCCGGGATGGAGTGGAACGTCGGTGTTCTTGGTTGGCTGGAAGAAAAGGGAGGAAAGGCTGTAATTTTCACTTACGTTGGCTTTCTGCTTCGTGGGCTGTCTTCGAGGTGGTTGGGACGCAACGTGTGATCAACGTGACTGCTTCGTCGTGCCGTCGCGTCGTGACGTTCGAGTTGAACAGAATCACGGAGGATTGAATCGTGGCGACCCTGTGGCTGGAAATTCTTTCGACGAAAGGACAAGTCAAGTCAAGTCAAACAAGTCGAATCGTTGTTTCGTTGTACGATGGCTATTTTTAATTTCCAACACGGTCGTGTTGAACAGCGCGTTACATATGAAAAGAGTACGAAGGATGAGATTACAGAAACGTTGAAAGTAATAAAGATAAAAAGCAATAACGTCTATAGATGTTACGAAGGACATTTGTGTACGTGTTTTGATACAAAAACCGAGGATCGCTTTATTGGAATTTCAGATAAGCATAAACTTCTTATTTAACCATCTGCGGAGTATGGTTTTAACGACGTCGGTGATTAAGCGTGCAACCTCTGCTGTAAGCAATACTTTATTACGTGCACGCATACTGTGTGTAGACTCGACCGATGGACACAGTACATACTTGAAAGTTTCCGCGAAAAATCAATTATCGCGCGCCTCTAAGTTATCGATCACGCGTCTTCCAAATCACGAAAAGTCGTTTCTATCGCTTCCAGTAATTTATCTGAATCGTAATTCTGAATCTTCGTAGTCTCTCGCTGCGTATGGTTTTACGATATTCGTCTTACGACAGTCGCAGATGCGATCATCGCGAGATTCGAAACGATTCCGATGTTTTCAGACGTACGTAAAATATTTCAGCAACCTATCATTTGCTCTGGCTATAGTAGTTCGCTTCAAGTGTTTTATTCCCATCGCTGTACGACGCAACTACGCGCGTATGCAGTCTGCTTGTTTCGAGGTCGTTCGTTGATGAAGTAGTTTGGCTCGCGTTTATCTCGCTGGGCCATCCTTACTTTGTCATTACGCGGTGCGACCGCGGTTGGAAATTTTCGTGGCAACGCGTCCACCAGCTGCTACGTCTGAATCACGCTATTCTATGGAATATCGTTATTGTCATCAATCCTGCTCGTCTAGTCATCGTAATAACGATCTCGCGATCAACTCGCGTCGTCAAAAATCGTTTCAAGCCTCTTTCGAGTAATATCTTTTAATTTCTTCCAAATTACCGCGAGACATTCTCCAAATTACCACGTTTCCACTTGATAACCTCGATTACGCGCGAGTACTAGAGAAATCGTTGGAAGACCGAAGAATTCGGTTTACATTGGAAGATCCGGGAGACTGTCGGATAACGCGAAAGAGCAAATGTTCGGCGAGAAAGGAGGAGATGTAACGAGGCAACGGAATCCAGCCTTTTTCTTCAATGGCACGCGTTTCTTTGTCCAGGTACGAGGAATCGGCGACGATTAGAGAGAGAACGGAGGCGCACGCTTCGCGTTGCGAGCTACGTGTCGCGATCCGATACGTTTTTACTTTTTTGTCACGGATAGAAGCGCAAAGACGCGAGAACGCGTGCGGTGGGCTTGATATCCTGTGAAATTGAGTCCAACGAGCAAATTCCTTCCTCCATCTTCTGTCAGATGGACAACTTTTTTGTAGATTCGAATCAAAGGTAATAAAAATGTCGCTACGTGGCGGTTGGTCGACGCGTGCTGAGATTTCTATTCGAACATCGAAACACCGGTTGAACATTGGTGTTTTAACGACCCGCGTTTCAAGTATAAAAAAATTCATTTGCCTTTTACTCTGGTCCCTCTTTAATCGATACAAAAAAAGTCGTAAAATTTGAAAATCAAGCGGTTCACTCGCGAGGTTGTATCGACGTTTAATTAACTTTATTGGAATCGTTGGAACAAAACAACGCATCAAATCGACGATTACTTCCTCGTGGCCATCGAACGAACATCGACGTTCCCGTTTCCCCGATCGAAATGATATCCATTCGGCCGCACGAATCAATTTGGCCGATCGCGATCGATAACCATTCGCTCGCAACGTGCAATCTGTCCTGCCGTGTAATTATGCCGTGGGCCCGTTTAATGGTTCTTAAGCGACGAATATTGATCGTGCAGGAAGCGAGGGGCTCCTCGGGTCAAATTGCTGGTCGAGCGGTGGATAAATCATCGAACAATTTGATCCATTAATTTTCCGTTTTTTAAATCGACCTCAGCTGTGTGTTCCGCTCTTAATACCATCGACGAACGTTCTTATTCGACGATCGTTCGTGCGAGAATCCTATACCGTTCGGCGACGACTTAAGGAGAAGTTATTCGCGGGTTCCGAAAGAATTACGTCGCGATGCACTATTTTCGGGACACGAACGGTCCGTACATCACGATTATGATCGCGGCGCTGTCGTAACAGCGTCGCAGAGGGGACGCTGATTAATCGGAAGGTAAATATTTTTCCAGGGCTCGATAAGATCCACGCGATGCGTCTACTTTGGTTACGGCTGCCGATGCTGACTCGCGGCTCTGGAATCTGAAAAATTCCGCGCCACGCTTCCCCTAACTCGCACGAAAATAGGCCGTCGATATTACACGTGGCGGACACGAGTATCGACGATGCAAGTATCTGTCTTTACGTCGGTCCCGCTAACGGCCTGTTAAAGACGCTCGTAGAACCGAGCATCGACAGTCGAGGATGGTTGATGGTTAATAAAAAAAAACTGTTGTATTATGATGTCATTGTTGGCTCGTTGGCTCAGAATTAGATTCAGGGTGGTAGGATTTAATGACGCATTTATTGCGTCGTATAAAATTGGCCGATAGGTACGTAGGGCGGTGCACCGAAGACGTTCGAGGTGGCTATTGTCACGTATAACTTTCGCAGCTAATTGTAATTTGAATTTTCTTCGTCTCGTTTCACGATCGAAGCTACGCGAAGCAACGAAGGAAGAGATACAATTGTCGATGCAGTCGGCTCTGCCGCGATCCGCGTTTGCAGCAAGGTCGGTCGAACGATTTCCGTTACGAGCCGCGTCTACGGTAAACGATTCGCGCGGCGCACAGAATGGCCGTGGTAAACAGAAAATAACAGAAGCTTCGGAACCTCGGACGAAGTAGCGTTAACTCACTAACTTTAGGAGTTTGTTATTTCGGTTTTGCCGTTAACTCCCGCGAGCCAGCGACAAGAGACATTCGCCAGACCACCACGAAACGGTCCATCCGCCTCCTTCCTCTCAGCTCGGCCGAGTTGCCGACTTTCCGGCGTGTCCAATCGGGTCCACCACCGCTATCCTCGTGCTCCAAAATAACCGAAACACGCGATATTACCGCACTACGTGACGTAAGATCCTCGTGGTTCGCGCGGATTTCTAGTAACGACGGATCAACTCCGCTGCATCAACGATACGCACGGTCGAGTTCTTGAAGCGACGTTGACGTTGCATTCTGCGACGTTGAGTTATTTTAATTGTTTCTCCGTGTTTTACCGTGCGTGACGTATAAGAATGATCATCGTGTTAAATACGGCGTAGTTGATTCTGCGCGGCAACAACGAGATAAATGGATTTTATAATATTCGGATGGCGGTTTTGGGACCGATCGTTTCTTCATATTGCTGGATTTCAGATTGAATTTAGTTTCTAACACTTTGCAATTTTCTGTTGATAAATGGTTGAGAAGAAAAGGACGATATTAATACAGAATATGGGGCGGACAGCACAAACTTCAAATTAATGTTTCAATTCTTCTCTTCCTTCTAAATCGTAAGATCCTCTTGAGACTACAAGGACTCTGATTATCCAAAAATTGATAAAAAATTCCTCGACTCCCCTTTTGATACTCTACCACTTGAGAAACGTAAAACGCGACTTCGATCAAGGCAACCCTCGACAAAAGACGACCACTTGGCGCGACGTTGTATCTCGTTCTGATCGCGCTACGCGGCCATTTTGTCGAGGTGCGTCAATGGGAATAATCGCGTGGAATTCGTGTCGTCCGCGGCAGGACGATCAAAAGGTCTTTACGTACTACGGTGAACGGAACACCGTGGCTTCTTTTCATCCTCCGCCTCCCACCTCATCCCGGACTCCTTTATAAGAACACTTACAATGGACCACACGCATACCGGTGACCTCGAAGCGAGTGCGCTTCTTACAGGGTCAGGGGCATGTGTCATCTATCTTGGGGAGGTTCATATTCAGTCGGTGACACTAATGCCTGCTCTTCGTTCTACGGGCAAGAGCTTTATCTCGCCGAACACGCGCGACGCCCGCGCGTTTTTTGCCCGAGCAATCTGTTCGATGACAGACAAACGGCCTAACTCTGTGGAAAAGCCAGTTTGGAAGATTCGTCGATCGTCTAAAAGAATTCGATAAAGTCTACGATCTTTTTACGTAGTTTTCACTCTTATCTTCGCGATAAATTGTCACGTAAAACGACAAGAATGGTTGTCTGAATTATGCCCCTTTTTTTGACAAGCTTCGTTTTTCTTTCTTTCATTCTTTCAACTGTAATTATGGACTTTCGAGTGGCCGGTCGATAGGTTGTCGGCTTTTCGAAATAAATCAGTATTTTTTGTCACAGTGATGTTAATGTTACGAAAACTTACGAGGAGGTTTAATGACTGTTTACGACTTTGGGATCTGAATGGTGACGCTGTTTGTGACTCGTGCCTTATCAGGATGTGCTTTGATATTCGAGATTTGATATTCCAGCAACGCTAACACGACCCTAAATATAATTTTCTAGAGTATGATTACGATGTTCTTTAGAATACAGCTAAGCGATGTAAATAATTGTATTACGTATTAATAAGTGGAATTAATGTTGCAGTGGCCAACGTGGTTTTATCGGCCAGACTTCCCTCTCGGTACATCACTACCCACCAGTCACGTATCAAACGCCAGCAGTGTTCCTACTTCGTCGCCTTTGTACTCCAGGACCCACTCGCAATCGGAGGCTCCCAAGGCTCCTGACTTCCTCGATAGCAGTAAAATTCATGGGCAAACTCCGACAATATGCACGGTAAGACGAACCATACAATCCCCTCCACGTTTCTCAATATTCGTACAGGAACATTTAAAAAGCTCGACATTCAGTGATCAACCTTTTCCTCCGAAATTGCTATAACTTTACCATTGATCAAAAAAGAGGAAAAGTTAATATTCATGCACAAAGAACGTTCCGCCCTGCGAATTTTAATCGAGGAGAAATCAACTTAGAATCGTTCTACCGTACCACTATACATTTTAAACGTACCCCGACCTCGATGCATCTTTTACACGTAAAACACACCGCGGTAGAATAACCAAGCTGCATCACTCGCGATATCATGAAAATCGCTGGCGTAAACGGGCCAGTAATCGCCACGAGCATCGACATGCAATTTTCTCAGGCAACGCGTAATTCGGAATTACTAATTTCACGAGGACATTTTTGTACGCGCAAGCAGGTGACATGGAAGAAATTCGGATGCAAACACGATACGAATCCCTCGTTTTACACTTAATCAGCCGTAAGTAACATGCAACACGGTCTTCGCCACCTCTTTCAATATTCTCCCCGCGCAGGAAGCTTTAAAAATAAAATATGCGCGCAGACGCGATGAGCATGGATGTCGCGCAGGTTGCGCACAGTCGAACGGGAAATTAAGTTGTCGAAGAGGTACCGCGAGCGGATAGATTGAAACGTTGCATTGAGCGCGATCCTGTGATCGATAATAGGCTGCCCATGACGGCCAGGAAGAAGCGAGCGAGTCTCGTTACGATGTCGTTATTAAAATTCCCATCGGGCAACGCTGTCACCTGCGTTGAAATTATCGGCTGATTGATTGCTGGCTATTTTTGCAAAATGCGCATGCCGAGGCTCTCGTCATTTTTATGCCACCGCGTACCACGAGCAGCGTGACGCTTGCGTTTCAGGAAAGCAAGATATGGCTTTCTGAGAAACGCCTCGTCCACGGAATTTCTCTATTTACGGCGCGACGATAGGTCTAATTGCGCGGTTACGTTTCTTGCTACGAAGTTGACAATTGCACGAAAGTTCTTCTCATCGTCGAATTATCGGTTTCAAAAGTGTACGTACGTCTCACCGCGTAAAACGTCTTTGACGCGTGGAAAGAAGCTTCGAGTTGCTACCTATATGGTTCGATTGGCGACGGGGATCGCGTCGCCCTCGTCGCTCGACCACGGAACTCATTTCCGAGTCTCGGAACCAGGGGGTTCGATTTAATGGGCGACGACATGACACAGAGAGCTGCTGTCGATCGATATTCAATTTACAGTTTTGTGACAAAACGGTGGACACGGTGGAGAGACAAGTTCGCGGAAGCGAAGACCCCGATCGTCGGTCTAAGGGGGCGTTCGAGTCATTTGTCAAGATCGAAACGACGCGACGCAACGCTTCCCCTGAAACGATGAAACCGCGTGGGCGTGCGTGGCTCGTTAGGGCGCTGTCGTGGCCCCTCGTTAGCGGCGATGCGCCTGCAACAAATGATTTAAATATAATACTTAATAATGCCACACCGTGGCACCGGGGTGTATTCAATGCGCCGCGCACTTTTGTTTCTCGATTATTATTATCCCGCCGCGTAAATCGTGTCCCGCGATATTAATGGCGCGTACGGAGCGAGCAGTCGCGGCAGCGATCAATCTCGTTGTCACAATTAAATGCACCGCAACGCCGAGCCGAAGAATAATTTATATCCGGCTACCCACGTGAAGAACGAAAGCCGGAGAACTCGAACGAGATCGCGCCCGCCTGTCTTTCTACGTTGGAAGAATGGCAGCGATGCTTTTCTGGAAAAAGTCGTTTAGAGTGGAGTTCGCTGCTGGTGAACGCGTGATCGACACTCGGTTGATCGAGGCTGAAATTGTTGGTAACGTTGCGTCGATACGACTCAGTGGGGTCGATCGTTTGAAAATGTCGTTGGAGACTCGTGATCGATGTTGCACACCCGTTACAGAATAATTTAAAAGAATGAAAAAAGATTAGATAGTAGAAAGTGGAACACCTTTCTGCGATGGACATATAAAAAATCGTGCAATTAACTTTCCTATTAAAAGTAAGTAAATGAAAAGAATCTCCAACTATAAACAGTTAGTGGCGGCTAAATCTACGATTAGCAATGATATTGCCATTACATGGACATCGGCTATCACAGTTCAATTTTCACTAATGGTATTAGCTTTTCTGGCTTAATTTAAATCGCTGACTCCCATTAATCTGATAGAAAAAAAGCGTCTGCTCTCTCTTCTAGCAAAAGGGAAGCGCGTGCATCTCGTATCCGCTCCTCGAGTTTGATTAATGTTAAACCTCGAGTCTGATCCAGCAAATAATTGCCTTCCAGATTAATTGTTTTTTGATGGACCACGGTTGCCTGTGTTTTATTTATATTCGTTCTCGCGACCGTAATTGAAAGTCAAAATGGTGGATTTCACCGGTGCATCGGTACGGTGGCCATTGTAAGTAAATATTGGATGTTTAGGAATCGCGTGCGAATGTAATCGATAGCGCGGCCAATTTATTTTGGAAAAACTTGGACTCGATCGCTTTTAAGTCGAAACGCTTCGTGTGTGATCGATCTTTAACCTTTCTACGTATCTGTGCGAGTACCTACGTATAAAGGCCGACACGCATGATCTTTCGTTCAGTTCGCCGCGTACTTGCACGGCCACCTTTTATAACCGAGATCGTTTCTATCTCGACTCTAATTTGCCATTGATTTATGGGAACTCGCTGCTTATTCCGCAACGTTCGGCTCTCAGGTAATTTTGACGTATCAGCTGAACTTGTCTTCGAAGTACATACCCGTGCTTAATCGGCGTATTTGTATTGCGTTTGTTTAGATATTTTTGCTCGTTGTTGGACCGTATAGGATGGTTCTAGAAACTGGGTTGGGCTTCGACTTTGTTCTCGGTTGAGATCGAAAAACACACTCGCGGAGAATGATTTTTCAAGATTTGCCGATACTCTCTCAATGCGCAATAAATTAGAAGCGCGATGAAAATAATTCGGTACTCGAATGAAAAATAGACTGTCCGCCTCTTAAGGTCTCGCGTTCGCTTATCCTCGGTTGCCACAATTAAATACGAAGCTGAAGATTCCTCGCATAGATACATTGTTGCATCGGAAGTGAGGATGCGCGACGTAGGGTGCACTTATCGGCGGGGTCATTATTCGTTGGCGTTCGTGCATTTATGAGCGAACCACCGACTAGGTACCCATGGTTTGCCGCTTTTATTTTTCCAGATAATCCATTTACTCGCGTCTATGCATCTGGTGTTTATCCCTGGCGCAGTCGTTTATTAGCGAGCAAGTAAGTAAGACGATTTACGTCGAACGCGTTTCTTCGGCCCGTTTCGATTTCGCTCGCGTGAAACGCGTGCATTAACGGGTTTATGGACAAATCATCCGTTCCTCGAAACCTCCGTCGAGCCTATCGACTCGTCTTCGTTTTAACTCGTCTTCAATTTGCCGTCCTGCCATGCCGGTCGCGCCCCCTTAAATTTCATCTCTACGTTTCACGCTGTTGGCTTCTTCGTTCCTTTTTCCCGTCCGATCTCTCGTACTTAATCTTCAACAGGTATCGTTTGGTCGTAGGCTAGTTTTACGTTAGGTCATTTATTCCTTATTTTACTGCTGGCTATTCAAACATTTCCAAACTCGATGCTCGACAATCTACAGACTGTCGAGGGGAATAAGAGGAAGAAGAATTTTTATTGGTACCGGGAGTACGTAACGAATCGTGTAATTAGTAATCGGTGAACAGCGGGTGCTTCACACTCGTTCTGGCGAGCAACGCCCACGCGATCGGTGGAGTTGCGAAAAGTGGCATCGCACGGTATATAAATTCGATATTGCCCAACGACCGGCTCGTTTCAGCGGTAGCTAATTGCAGTTGACGCGTAGAAAGTGCATGATAAAGGAAGCTAATCTCTGCCGCGAACTGCATCAATAACGCTACCGCTTACGTAAGCTAACACGTATGGTAATGAATAATATATTAGCTGTCGAGCGAATTTTGCGATCCACCGCGAAGAAACGGCCGGCCGTTTCCGCCTGGCAGAGGAGGAGACAGATAAGGAAGATGGAGCCGCTTTCAGTTTGTAATCTAATAATAATAAGAGCAGGTGAAAGCGCATAGGTGATTGCGAACCATGGCTGGCTAAACTTGTAAAGCGGTGCTGCGCTTTTTTCTCCAGTTTTAGAACCTCTTTTTCCGTAACATGAAATTACCTTGTGAATCTGTCTAATCTTACGCCTATTACTGCTTTTATCGTTATACTTTTTCCGATAGTACACCAATAATATTTTTACACGTACGAAAAACATGCTCTCCGATCGAAAAGATCCGATCTCTACGCGTCTCGCTACCCGTTCGCCTTCTCTCAGTCAGGCAATCGCCTAATTACCGCTTAAATTCACGTTACACGATGTCAATTACGATTTCATGGAGAGCAACTCGACGACGTACAGTGGCATGGACCGAATGGAATCCCGCTACCGACGACCAAGAAACATGGTCCGTAATAAGGGACCGTGGAAGGGGGAGAAAAAAAAATCATTAACTAATCATTAACTGTAACCGTTTACCGGTCGCGAGGAGAGATTCAAAGAGGGGCCGACGCGGTGACGAGGCATCAAGGCGACCGGTGACCAACCGCTAATGACGATGACTTTTTGCTGGCCATTTTTTTTATCTGCCTGCCGGCCACTTTTCACCGAGCTCCGTGGCCAGCGACGCGATCTCTAATTACGGTTATTACGAAAATATTTCGCCGGTCGGCGCCGATCGCCGCTTCCGTATTTTTTTTACGCGCGGATTACGAGCCATCTTTGCGTCGCGTCGCGTTTTATATTCCGTTTCGATTCACCGCGAAAAATCGAATCGGCCCAGGGGCAAGAATTTATTCGATTGGAACGCCGTTACATCGAGCTTACATTTACATCTTGTCTGATCTTTAAAGCGCTTCCATGTCCTCCAACAGCGTGCTGACTCCGAGTAAGTGTTTGCGTATCGAGGCTTGAAATTCTACTGAGATTTCGGTGTAACATTTGTCGAGGTAATTTTTATTCATCGTAGGCAAGGACCATAGAATAATATTTTCTTTCACACAAAAATTAGTGAACGAAATTTATTTCTGAAGGAAACATTTCTCGAGGAAATTGCCGCAACATATTTATTTCGTCGAAAAGAGTTTCCTTCTCGACCACACCCTACGACTTTCGACCAGTCAAAGTCTCGTTAAATTCAAAGGCGGAGAGCGCTGTTCGTGCACGATTCTAAGCGATCGACAACGGAGATCGGAACGATGCAACACACGAGGGGGACTGCACTCGGTCGGGGGGATGTTCTTTCGCGTTCGAAAACGGGCAAAGTAAGTAGAAACGAAGTAATTAGCGTTTCGAAAAGTTTCGTCGGACTGTCGTATCGGTAGGGGCCGTGGAGCGAGCGGGGCGGAAGCTAATTGCGCCGACGTTTAATTAGATCGTTTGCACCCGCGGCCCGCGCTGCCCTTCGTATCAAACTTGCCCTGTCCTCGCGATACGGATCAGCCTTAATTCACCGACTCGCCCGTCTGCCCTGTTAATCCCGCTCCTACGGCCGCGGAACCGCTGCTAAATTTAGCGCGCTCGTTGATTCGCCTGCACCGACATTACGCACGCGCGACCATCGATACTTCCATACGATATCTCTCTCTCTCTCTCTCTCTCTCTCTTTTCTTTGGTGTATATACTACTTTTTCCATCTATGAAACTTCAACCTTCACGTAAGAACCGAGAGATTTGATTTTCGAAAGATGGCAAAAAATGCATCTCACGTCCATTTGACTTTCCACTTTATCACGTACAAAGTACAGTGCAATCACATTTAGTTCTTCTTTGAAATTTTATGATTTTATTTCGTCGA
The DNA here is from genome assembly GCF_041682495.2 of Bombus fervidus. NCBI lineage: Eukaryota > Metazoa > Arthropoda > Insecta > Hymenoptera > Apidae > Bombus > Bombus fervidus. The sequence continues at coordinate 19,865,701 of NC_091517.1, forward strand.
TCAACAGTCAACTTTTCCACTCATCGACTATAATAAATTCAGCTTTTTCCCCCGGCAAAATGTGTCCGGTCACGTAATCTGCTTTTTCATGGTCGCACCACGACCAAGAACCTCTCGAGCAACGACAGTGTCTACCTTATTAGTTATTCGACCGGTCGCCGGCAAAAAAGCCAATAATTTTACCGGTGCCAGCCCTAACGACGAGTCGCTCGACAAAAAGCACAATCTATCAAATTGTCACTGCTCTTTCTATTTCATAGTTACGAGGCCTCCTAATAAGCAATCTTCGATGCGGTACCGTAAATCGACCGAACGAGTTCCGGCTGGTACCGATTTCACTGACTACCATACGTCGGTGGCAGTCATCGAAATTTCTGTCTCTGAGTTACGCGTGCGCAGCTTCCAGCGTCCTTGATTGAATTAACTTCCAATTAGAGTCGATTTTAGTTGACGTTGATAGCTGAATCCGTCACGGTCTTCGCGATTCGAGCTCTTAACGAACTCGGCATTACGTATACCGTGATACTTGAGATTAATCAAGAATCTTAGTAAAGATTGATTAAGTATTGAGTTTTCTGATATTCAGCGCTCGATCGATCGTTCGATTTTTCAAATACGCGGCGTTCTATCGCGCCAAGTTCTAACAACGTATCGTAACTCTGACCGAAACACCGTCGTTGTCATCCGACTCGAGCTATCGAAGATTCTTTGTAATTTCGCGTCGTTTTATCCACAATGTTCGGTTTGTCGCTTCGCCATCGTCTACCTGTTTCTCGTGTCGAAACCGTGACACTCACGTCACGAACAGCTTTTATTTCCGAAGAAAAATCCTTCGAACAAGTGCAGCATCCTCCGTCCGGAGCCCACGACCAACGTCTTTCATTCATCCTCGCTCCTTTTATTCCCGACCAGTTCCTGAAAGTTTGAATCGACGTCGTCGCGGCGAGTACGCACATCAGTCAATGCGGCCGCGGCCGGTTCAACGTCCTTCTTCAGCGTTCATCAGCCGGCACAATCAGCCTAGACTCTGGCGATCAACGCCGTCATCGTTCGAACGACGAACAACCGGCGACTAATAATCTCTCGATCTTGTTGTCCTTTTTCTCCCACCGCGCCGCGCCGCCACGCTAATAAGTCATTTCGTCGAGCGTTGGATGTCGCCGCGCCGCTTCGTGAACAAGTCCCTTCATGGACTTTATGAACGATGTTTTCATTGCTGGAAGACACTTCATCGTGGTTCGTTAATTATTTCCGAGAACCGCAGATAAAGGGTACGAAAGAACGTTTCGACACGGGATTTCGTATTCCTACGCTCATTTCCGTCTTCCAGCTGTTTTTCACCGACCATTCTGTTTGCTATTCCTTTTTGCCTCGCGTTCGATAGCTTCCTGCTAATGAGACACACGCCGACGATCGTGACTAGCCATTTGCCATTGATTATTAGCTGGCCTGTATTTGCTGCTCGATTACGACGATGTCCTATCTACGAGATCGACCACGCCTCCGTATCGATCGCTCGGTAGCTGGCCAGTTAACCAACAGTGTTTTAAACGTTATTTTTTAATTTTTCCTGGTACAGCTTAAAGTACAGTTGTGCGCGATCAAGGACAAGCCAAATTTACGAGCGTGGATATTAAAGCGCGGTAGTCGCGAATCGTTAGTCTTGCGTGGTTTTTGCCGTTTGTCTCCATGCGTGGCTCGTACCTTGTGTGTTTAATCGCGTCGCGCAGCGCAGCGCGAAGAAACGCGCTGATTGCCACGAGAACGCAGACCGAAGACCGACGTCGCTTTTACGAGGCTCGCGTGTGGTCGTTCTAAGCTAATTGTACGTTCCGTTGAGAGTACGTAGCTTGGAAAAATCCGGATTCTCGACCGCCCAGAACCGAGCGTACGTTCGAAGCGGTGCTTTTAAAGGGAAACGGACTCTCCAAATTGCGAGGACAGCGCGGAACGTGACACTTGAGTGAGTAATTGAGTAATTAGCGACTCGGAGCATACGTATAAAACGTCTCCATCGTTTTCAGTCTTCCGTGCCACAGCAACCAAGCAGTGTTGCACTTTTTTCATATAACTGTTAGAAAAAGGTCGAACGAGAAGGGACGCGCGCTGGCGAACAAAGAGGAACGGACGCTTAACGTTAGCTTAATTTCGGGAAGCGATTACTGAAACGAGCGTCCATTTCCCGTAGACGATTTAATGCGTTTTCTACACCGTAGTTACTTTTAAATCGCTTCTCAGACTCAACTGTCTCTTGGCGCGTCGCTTCTATCGCGTTCCACAGATCGAAAACTTGTCCTCGTTCTTCAACTTTCGCGATGTATCGTCGCACTCGAAGATAGACACCGAATCCACGCTACGTCTGCAACACGTTTGTTCGCGCGAGGGCCACTAGAAATTCAGGAGTATCGCGTGACAGACCGTTTTAGCATGGTGGTCACGTGCAGCTATGTTTATGCACCGATAAGCCTCGGACGAAAAGCCCGCCGCATTTAGCTAATAACCTTTTTCTCGTCTTGGCCTGATCGAGGTCGCGGGTAATAATAAGAGAAGGGGGGCGGCTCGTTGCGTAATTGAACGGGACCGTGGCAGCACGCGGATCCTTTCTGACAGTTTCGGCAGTGAAGAGAAAGCGGACGAACGAGAGCGAGCGCGGTGGCATGCGGAGGAAAAACGCTGTTAGCCTAACGGCATGCGCGGCTTAATTCGGGCTTTATTAAATTTGCTACGACCCCCGTAATTTCGCCGGGTATCCTCGTTCCTTATCAGCGGAAAGAGGGCCTCTCGCCGCGGAATCTCGCCATCTACCTGCGCCTTGGGTTACTGTCCATGATGAGACGGTATGTACGTACCGGCCTACGTGACACCATTAATAATACGCCGTGCGTGCTGCGAAAAAAACAAGCGGCAGCGGTGGACTTATGGGCTTCGACGTGGCAGCAGAGATCGGTGAGAAATTGGTGGACGATGAAGAGGCGGAATGTTACAGTTCGATAGAATTAGAGGAACGTTTACAGGTAGATTGGAGATTTCCTGAATTTCGCAGGTGCAGCGGCTCGCGAAAATATTCCAACGTTTGTAGAAATATTTTACCAATATATTGCTCGTTATTGTACGATGTTATTTTGGAATTTCGTTGGCGTTGTAACAAGATTCCGCTACCACGATAATGGACGCCGCGACGCGACACGGCGACCGATTTCACCTTGTCCTCGCGATTTCCGTTAGGATTTTGTGATTATCCTCGATGGAAGGCCGGGAGGAGGAACGCGGAAAGTGGTCACGTTGCTTCTTTTACAGATAAAATTATATTCCGCGGCGGATAACTCGTTGTCGTCTCATTACATATGAAATTTGCGCCTGAGCAAGATTCTCGGCTTTAATCCGCGGAAAAACGTGAAGCCTCGCTAACTGCCACTCTGAGATTGCGTCTTGTTACCTGCAAATGATTGCGATCAATTTAGAGACGAGATGTTTAGTGTCGTGGGCGACAATCATGAAGTGGGGGGGGGGGGGCTGGTGGTTTTTCCAGTCGTCCAGATTGATTGCCTTCCCGAAACACGAAATTACTCTTCCACTACAGGTTAGGTTTAAGATGATTCGCGATAAGAGAAAAGAGAGCGGTTTAACAGAGAATCGATGAACATTTTAATGTCGCTTTAATTTCGAACGCAGCAGAAAGGTATATATCGTTAATATTTAACGAAGAAACGTAATCGAATCTTGTTTCAATCTGAAGACCTTTGAAACGAGGCATCCTCCACCTTCGTTTCCTTCTTTTTATAAATATGCATGTCGTCGGTTCGTCGAACAAACTGCAAAGGACGCCGATCGGTACAAACGAAGGCGGTCAGTTAGGAAGATAACGAACCGCGGACGAATCGCAAAATGGTCGAAGGAAAAAAGGAGAGAACAGAGGACGGCTAACAATAAGGGAAGAGACAGACGTCCGTGTGCAGTAGCGAGGGCGCGGGAGTAGGGTACGTTAGCTGGCACTCCGGACGGGGGAACATCTGCGCCCTTAATTATTTTACAGATTTAGTAGATCGTTATGGCTTGTAAAATTACTGCCAATTTCACGGCCCTAAACTTATTTTATCCGCGCGTTAGCTGCCTATCGGTGCATCGCCGCAAAAGCTTTCGAAGGATATTGGGCATTCTTCCTGGCTAAATTAATGGCCCCTTGTTTATGACTGCATCGGCACCGGACACGCAACGATTCCGTCGCGAATTCCCGTAAATACCCCCGATAATAATGCGATTCCTCGTCTGCTTCGCTCTTCTCTTTCGTTTATCTCTTCTTCTCCTCTGTTTCTTCTTCTTTTTCTCTTTTTTACTTCATCCCGATCTCTCCCGCCACTGTGCCAGTCCAAATCGAAGCCTCGTGCTCTCTTTTCTCGCGAGTACGCTCTTTCTACTCTTTCGCCATTCCCTCTGCCTCGTCTTCCGTCTTTTTCCACCTTCTTCCATCTTCCTTCCCGTAGTTGGTCGAACGTGGCTCCTCTCACGGATTAACCTTTCTTTCTTCTCTCCCTTGCTTTGGGACGGTAAGCTGCGTTTCGATCGTTAGAGGATTGAAATCGATTTTTATCGCTCTTAGTATTTTCATTTAGGGCCTCACCTACTAGCAACACGCGCGTATTCCTGCATGCACGCGCTCCTCTTCGAGATAAATGATCTTCTGCGAGTCGTTCGTTAACTGATTAAACCTTACCTTCGATTATGTTCCGTAATGATTTTCTGTTCTTTCTAGAAGATACTTTTTACCTCGTAGAGTAAACAATCTTACAGATTATAGACGTTTTCAACGATTTACGTGGCGATCGTGAGTTAGGGGCAGCCTGAAGAGGACAGAACGTTCCAGGGAATCCCAACACGACGAAGAAAAAATGCTGCGTATCTGGTGTCGAAGTTGCGATTAAAATTCACGTGCGCGCGTCCCGGATGAGAACGGAGACCGAGTTTCCCTGCAGCGTCGCCGGGATTCGTTTAATGGTCGCGCGGCTAATCGACCGCGATATCTCTGGTAATCGAAATCGAAAAGCGAAGGAGAGCGGGAGGGATACCCGCGGACGAGGACGCGCGACTACCGGATGCCCGGAGCCCGGCCATGAATCACTGTAATTTAATAAATTACCAGAGCTGCCGTCCCGGGGCAAATTGTAGCATAATCATTCATTAGTAGGTCGTGACTTCGCGTCCGTGTGGACGAGAGCTCGACGCACACAGCCTCCAGTTACCTCTTAGGCCTCCTCCGGTATCGATATACCGAGGATTCTGTCATTTTTTATTCTGCCTTTCTTCGTCTTACCTCTGTTGTTCTGCAGCGTCGTGTCTTGCAGATTCGTAGATCGCAGTAACTTACAGATTCTTCCATGAAGCTTTCATTATCGATTCTTCACTCGATATTGTATCATAATTTTCCATTTGACACCACGCGAATTAAACGCCAGTTCACTTTAACGATGCGTCTTTCTACGTACATCTGCCATTTATATTTTTCAATGATATTTATCGCGCGAAGAAACCAACTTGACGCTTCGAGCAAATATCAAGCGGAATTTTAATCGGTGCAGCGGAAAAATCGCATTCGTGACTCGTCGCGGCTGCTATGAAAAGCATTGGAACGATGGCCATAGATTTTCACATGGGTTTTCGCACGAGATTTTTTCATCGTGAAACCTTAATCGTATCTGCGCTGGCGAAACTCGCGGCGTCGGTTCGTAGTTCGAAGGGGGTGAGCCGGGTTGTGTATCCCAGCCCCTTGATTTATTTGCTGGGCGCTCGGAGCCGAATTTTTTACCAGGGGAATAAAATATTGCCCGGTTTTATAGAAATAGATTCGTCGGTGTAACGGCGTTTAATACGCGTCGAGGGCCTCCACACTCGGTTACAGGATCCGTCGATTGATTTGTTCCCGAAAATTGAGCACGGGAAACAACGAAAGATAGGAGCGATGTAAAAATCGTAGACAGCCTCGCGTTCTCGATGGAAAATATTTTCGTATCGGTTTCGCGTCGATGGTGGAGGTGCCAGGCTGAGCGTTGTAAACGTCACTTGTAGCGGGACGATGGGTTTGGTCCGACCGGATTTAGAAATTTCGCCACGCACATATACGACGTTTCAGCTTTGCCGCGTTCGTTCGCAACATTCGATTGGACCTTTCGATATTGTATCAAGAGATATTATCTTATCTAAGGCTAATTTCATATAACCATTTCGAAGATTCGAAAGTTCAAAGATTCAGTGTCTCTCGTATCGAAGAAGATCGTTAAGAAGTCGGTACGCTTCAAAATTGTCTTTTGCCAATTCATCCGTTTGTATAAGAACTTTCTCTTACATTGCTGTGTCGAAAGAAAGCTCCGAAATTCTGGGTCCTGGCGTGATCGATGGATGGCTGATAGCTCAATTCCGTGGCGATCGGCTCGCAAGCGCTCGTATCCGGCAGAAAAGCTGGCAGCTCTGGGCTATGTGGTGGCGCGCGAAAAGGGTGCCTGGGATCGTGGTCGCTCGAGAAAATTACAGAGTTCATTGTTTCGTGCCGGCCCTCGGGACGAGCACGAGCAGCACGTCCCGTTTCATATTTCCCTCTTCGTCCCTTTTTTCACCGCTTTGCGTACGAAGATTCGTCTGGTCGTTGGTCACCGCAGAAAATCAACGGGTAATCGTACGTGTCGAGATCTGTCGCGTATGTTGGCTAGATCTTTTCATTGCGACCCGTCGAGATACGATGAGCATTTTGCAAGAAAAATGGAATTCCTGCACGGTGATTATCGTAAATTTGGCAGATTAAACGCGTTAGAATATCGAAATCAGCGACAGGGTAGCCTTAAAATTACCTAAGCTTCAGAATTTTTTAGAATAAAGTAACGAATCTGTTTTAAATAAATATGTTTCTACGAAAAATTTCCTTTCATATCGGCAGAAAAGGTGAGACGAGGAAATAAGAAGGCAAACAACTGACATCGATGTTTATTGGAATCGCGAATTACAGAAACCGGAGGAGTGGGTATTCGACTCGTGGCATCGAGAGGGCCTCGATCGACCCTCGATATCGTTCGTATCTTTTTTCCTTGGCTTCTTCGAGGAATTTAAAAGGATTTCCATCGGGTATCGATGATACTCGACGAAACGAGGAGGCGGGAGTTTGTAAACTTTTATCGAGCTATCGAAACGTTTGCGCTTTCAAGACACTCGAGCTCGGCGTTGGCTGTCGTGTGGAAACTTAAGGAGGACTATCCGGAGAACCTCGAGGATATCGATGGGGACCGTTTCCTTCTTTCCCTCCTTCTTTTCCCGGTGTTTTTTTAAGCCAAAGACTACATTCTCGCTACATCCCCTCGAAACGGGGCTCCAAGCTTTTTATTACCCAAATAGTCTGCGTGGAATTCTAACGAAGCACCGGTCGGTCGTTGACCGTTCCTCTTAACGAATTAAATTTTCACAGGTCGAATTTCTCTGCCAGTCGCATCGATCTGTCTCACCTCCGTTACGTTTTATTCGATTTCTCTGTTAATTGGATTCTGTGGTAATCAAATCGTTCCGACATTTGTTGTACGTTGTATTCCAAAACGTCGATGTGATCCAAAATCTTATTATCTCGAAATCTGTCCGATATCTCGAACGACCACATCCTCCAGCGTGGCATTGACTCTAGAAATTAAGATCATCGACCATCTTCCCATCCATTTACGTAAAATTAACCACACGTTCGTTCACAGAGCAAAGAGAAGTCTCTTTCGATCGCTGTACATTAGTCGCCGGTACATTAGATACACCGTGCGTATGGTCATTTCTCTAACAAGGTTGGAAACTGCTGGCGCAACGACGCCGCTCGCAACGCGAGAGTTGCGCTTATTGGCGGATACAGTTATTCGCTGATTGCACGTTTCCTGGCGGTATAATATCCTAAATATCAATTATCGTGAATTTCTTCGGCGGTCGTCGCGCCGCACGACTTCCTCCGGGTCCTGGTCTCGAGTCGCGGCGCCGCTAATTGGCTTGCTTCTAATGAAAGACAGCCGTATCTGGAAAAAACGATCTAGAAAAAACGCGAGTAATACCGGGTGAGCCGCACCGGACTGGCGGATAACCCAGTTTAGTCCGTGGACGATTTGTGGAGTCGCAACGAAATTCAACCTGCGATTAGAACGTTGCGAGAATGTCAAGCGTTCGACCGAACGAGAGCCGGTGCTGCATCGTTGCATCGTGGTTCATTGTGTAGGAAAATTCGCAGATCGGTTCCCAGCTTCGAAGACAATAAGAACCATCCCTCGAAGCGAGTGTCAGTCACAGGTGAGCTACGATACGTGACCGATAAGATCGCCAACAGGCATTTCTCGTCGATTCGAACAGCTTGAAAGAAGAAACGCCGCTACTCGGCGCGGCGGGACGCGTTCCGATCATTCGCGAACAGCGAACAATACGCAAATTAGCGTATCGGTTTGCAAAAACAACACGGCCGGAGGTGGATCGGCGCAATCCATATCTATCGTACCGCCTACGTGGCGAGAAAGAGCGCAAAGGGTGAAAGAGAGAAAGAGCGAGACGGGGGCTGGCCGCGGGCCAGTTCGGCGTTTGTCTTTAACGAGGTACAAGGGAGGATGCGGCGAAGGCGCAGGTGTACGCTGGTGGAAGACGCAGGGCGTGGTTCTTCTATTCGTTAACGCGGACAGATTCGACGGAGGTGGAACGCACGCGGGCTGGCGAGCGACCTTTTCCGCGATCAGCCCGTGGGATCGATCTCCGTTGAAAACCTACCGGGGATTCCTGATTTCCTCGCCCTTTGACTATTCGCTACAATGCCGGCATTGTTCTCCTCCGAGCAAGCGTAACCTGCGTCACTTGCCGCGTCATGAGAATATTACCTTTCCACGTCGCAGTTGATTTCGTTTGTTCGGCCGGAGGATACGGCTGTAGAAAGAATTGCAGAAAGTCCAACGATGTATGGAATGGATTGGATTTAAGAGTTGGGGATTTTAGTGCAGAAATTTCCGTAGATTCACTTTTACGTTTCACTGTCTAAATGTAAGTATTAAGTTGTCCGAAAAGTATCTTTCTTTCGCCAATGTGTTTTTTACAACAGTGCACCTTTGTACAAACGTGAAACCAGGTCTGTGAAATATCACGGTGTTTATCTCAACAGAAGAAAATGGATCGTACGTAATTCGACAAAATAATATAAAAGAAAAAACGTTGTGCGTCTATTATTTCCTCATAAAACGGAAGAAACTTTTCCGACAACCTAATATTTTCAACAATTCCATAAAACTTTTCGTCCAATCATTCGTAATTTTATTTAGGATCATTTTCTCGAACTATCGTCTTTCGTGTATATAAACTGTCTTTAACTGTTGCTATCATATCGAGTAGGAAGTGCAGCATGTCAGTTTCCCGATTTAAATCTGATCCATTTTAGGCGCTAGCGATGGGACTCGAATAGCACGATCGTTAGCGTCATATCTAATTTTAAACGAGTGACGCGTGTTTCGTTTTATCATTATTATACTTATACTTAAGATATCACATTCATATGTTATATATCGTTTTAAAATGGCGCCACATATCGCGATCCGGATCTGCGATCGCGTTATTATTCACACACCGTAACTGACACCTCTATCGATCGATCAATACGAAAGCATATCAATACGAGTATCACTTCTTACCTGTTTATTACCGTAACTACTGTAAGTATAGCGTTGTGTACAAGTTCAACGAGTTGAAAAATTGATATTCATTATCGCTCCCCTATATTTCCCGTGTATTTCCAACGTAGATCGTGCACTAACACACATTTTCCAACGAAATCCTACTTTCACCTTGAAAAGCCTGTTGGTTTTTTCAAATTCTATCCAGTCACGAACATCGATACGATTCGTTACGAAACGTACGTAGTATGAACGAATTTATTTATCTATCCATAAGAAATACGATAATCGATCGTGATGGCGATTCTTGAAGAATCAAAAACGAATCCGAGCATTCGCGTGGGAAACGCATCATCGTCGCTGATAGACGCTCGGCGTCGAAGCAGCACCAGAGGAGCCCCATTGCCCCGGGGCTGGGGATACCGCGGGGCGCTTAACGAGCTCCGTCAAATTCTTTTTTCAATGGCTCGACGCAATTAGACTCTGTCCCGTTGAACGAGGGGACGCGCGAAGAGTAATGACGCCACGCTAAATTGCACGTGGCCTGAGCTGTCCGTCCACGATCGTCCAGGACTGTCGAACTGGCCGATCCAGTCGCTTCGTACGCGTAAACCGACGACCCGACCGATCTCATTTTTCCCGCGTGTCCCGCTGACAAATACGCGTCGCCTGTCTCGCGTTTTCTCAGCCCTGTTAATCACGTAGCTTCGTTACGCGTTCGTCGTGCAAATATCGTTACGACTTCTTTCACTAGCGTTCAACGTCGTCGGATGATCGTTACGAGTAAGTAGAATCGGGCTGTCCGATGTTGAGAAACGGCTATGAAAATAGAAGAATCTTACACTTTTATTTCAATTTTGGTCAATTTCTCGTTTCAACGCTTAATTCGTCTAGGAATCTGGCTGGTCTCGATGCAGCGCTAGAAATTTCTATCTTTCGATCGGAATTTCCATTCCCTCGGTCCGCGTTAAAGCGTTCGAAACTCTCGTGGACACCGAGTTCTCGATCCCGGTTGCCGATCCGGCGCGCCTCGAGCATACTTCAACGCCAGCCGCTCGGAGCTCGCGATTTTTCACAAGCATCAGACCTCGTTCCCCGTAATTCTTTAATTTAATCGCGCAGCAAGCGCGCGTTACGCCGCTCACGGACGGCTTAATAGATCTCCGAGCATTAGCCGTGGCGACCCAACAGCCGCTGGATCGTTCGGCTCTTTCGTAAAGATTAACGCGAACGACCGCGCGGTAACGACTCCCGGAGAATCGTCATCGTCCCGCAGCGTTCGAGAAGACGCGACACGCGTCCCAAGCCATTTTCGTGTTCTCGATGAACGGACGTGCCACAAACTGTACATAATGAAGGAACGACCGATGCTGTGAACTGTACGTTTTACGCAAGTTTTACTCAACGTTGAACGCAAGTTTTACGTATTTTTCCACGTTCCTCTCTTCCCACTTTCGTCCGTTTAATTTCCCCATCCATAGGAAATCAACGATTTCATTCGCTTCTATCGCCCTTCCTCCGCGAAGTGTCCGTTAAAAGCAGCGAAAGAAAAAAAAAGGGAAACCCGAGCTCGGTTTTGTTTTATTCCTTCGATCGATCAATCAAGCCGGGGCTGACACCTCTCGTGGGAACCATTAACTTAAACACGATTTAATAGTCGCCGCGCGCTCGACTCGCGTCGGAATTTCTCCTGGATTTTGACGAGCGCTCGCGAATGCGCGCGCCTCTAATGTTCCCTTCGGTGATCGAGCAGATAAATTTCCGCGGCGAGGAGGAAGCAGCGGTGAATAATATTTTAGAATTTATGCCGCACCGGCTGGTCGAGAGTCGTCTCGTTTCGAAACGCGACGAAGAATTATAGCCGCGGTAGAGGCACGGCGACGGTGTTAATTGCCTGGTAATTAAAACGATACGTCGAACCGAGGTGTTTAGCATCGTGCAACGCTTTTGTAACGACCTCACCGATTTTTCTCCTTCTCTTTCTGTCGCAGGCATGCGACTACCAACGGCGAACGTTTTCTTTCTCTAGCCGCTGAGCAGAAACCACTTTCGTGAACGTATATAACCTTGCTTTTCTCTTTTTCGGAAAAAGAGGCGAACGAGATTTATGCCGTTTTCGTCGATAAGCTCGAAAAATTTATATTAGAAAGAGAGAAAGTAGAGAAAGGAAAAGTCTGTAGCGGGATATGCGTCTTAGGACGTTGCGATACGCAGATGCCTCACATAGTTGTTTTGCCACTGAAGATTAACACTATACGACGAACGTAATGTAATAAACAAACTCTGAACAAAGCAATTTCGCTGCTACGTGCAACCTACCGCCGGCGACAAGTTCAAACTTTCCGGTACCCCCCCTCGACTAGTATAAATAAACAACCAGATCCTCCAGACACAGTCAGTCGCACGAATTAATATCAGTATCGAGTCAGTCAGTCAGTCGAGCGAATCACTATACAATCAGTATCGCGCAATCTCATAACGAATATCATCGAGCGAGCAACACTTGCGATTAACTATGTATTCTACATTTCGAAATATCTGTGAATATAATTAATTGAATTAACTCGTCTCCTTATTGCTTTAACCAACAACACGTCTCACCGTTCACCACGAGTCGATGAGGCCGTTTTAAGAAAATTTTGAAATTTTTCCGAGCGAGGATATTTTCGTTTTTCAACGATAATTACAGTCTTCGATAATAGGATTCATTCAGAGGTCTGCTGTGTCAAAGGAGTATTCATTCAGAATTCTAACGAATCTGGCTTACATCTAGGACAGACATTCATTCATGGTTCAGAACAGTATCCTCGCTTCAGAGACGTAGCAGTCTTCGTCGTATCGTCGACTAGAACTCACCGCAGCAACGCTTTTTCTAGTTAATGTTGATATGTCATGGCAAGGAAAAACGGAACGACTATTCTGTTTGATTCGTTCGAACGCGAACGAAAAGTTTCAAAGCTGTTCGATTTCGAACAAAATTTAACTAATCATTCGATCAGCGGTTCCGAACGTCGCTTTACCCACGCGTCTGTGATAATCTCTCGACGATCCTCTTTTATACTTTTCTAAATCGTATGCAAGACGAGCGGTAGATCGGTACTCGATCGTTGTCGATCGGAGAAAGAACGAAGGAGAAAGGATGGAAAGTACGATCTGATCGAGCATACGGAGAAACGGTACCACCCGGCTTTTAATGAGCACTTCACCGCGTGTTCCAGCCTAGGTCATTGTTTGACTCTGTGGGTGGAAATTAATGCGCTCTTACATTAGCCGATCGGATAACCAAGGATATAATAAGATGTTTAAATATGCGACTTCACACCTGCGCCACCCCGGCCGTATATTAGCATTTTTCGCTGTCGCGAGAGAAACAATGGGCCTCTATCGTGACTTACCTTTTACCGCGGACGCGGAAACCACGGTACGCTGTTGCCCGTTATCACAATTCCATGGTATACGGTGCCGTGAGTCATTTTCCAGTGACCAGCCAGCGTTTCTTTGCGATCGCTTCGGGTTAAGTTATTAAATGGTAACGTATGGTGCTTTTGTGAGAAAAGGCAGTTATGTACTATCGCGTTTGAGGACGCGTGGGATTCGTAAATCGGTATATTGTTTCTCGAAAGTATTGCAGAGATTGGTTGGTCGTGCGGTTTAAATGACGAGATGTCTTGATATTGAAAACCGTCAAATATATTTTAAAATAATAAATAAATAAGTGCAAACAATATTCGCTAAAGACAGTGTACAAATCGCTGGTAAGATCGTTCGAGACTAACTGATAACTGATATTGAATCGCACGACTGACTCGCTTCTGGAGAACATGGTCGTCTAATTGCAATGGTCAAGGGAGTAGCGGAAAATTCAAATTCGTCTTCGTTTGACGGTTGCACGTAGCAGCGACATTGTTTTGCCTGGAGTTTATTTATTATTACATTATTGTCGGAATACAACGATATTACACGCATAGACACAAATACTCTTACACAGACACCTACACAGGCATTTGAACAGGACACTTACACAGGTCATACTCGTTACTGTATAGAGAGTTGGGTTCAAAATATTTAAGGGATCATTTGTTACTATCTACGTCTAGTCTGAGAGTAACTGGCCAACTGTCAACAATCTCCATACGTTGTTAATTATATCACTCGCATATATACATTTGGTTCTGTAGTTCTGTTTAATAAATATCACTGAATATTATTTTAACATAAACATCGTGTCTTCCACAGATTATTAATTTTAACTTTGAGATTAAATTCTAACAATTATGTATGTCCTAACGATGTTGATACTCCGAGGCAAAACATGATTTGAATTGTCCTCTATCTCATGTGCTGCTACAGTATTCTAGGATATTATCTACGTGTAGAAGTTGATGCTTCGGAGTGTCGTCTTTTGCGCGCTCTTTGCGTTCGGATAAAGAATATACCGAAGAAGAGTCTGAATAAATAGAAAAAGTATCAAGTAGTGTATCGTGTAATTAAACAAATTTTCATCGTCCATCTGAACGCCAGCCACGCAAAGACAGCGTCCTCCGCGTCGTGGCGTCGCGTCCACGCGGAAGTTTCGTGTTCCGCTTTGAAAAGCAGAGTTGTGCGACTCGTTCACAAACCGATTTCCTGCTCTTCTGCATCCTCGCCGATCCATCGTCCGGCGAGGTCAGCCATCGATCCAGCATCCACGTCCGTGGCCCCGCTAAAAAGAAAGCGAGCCACTGCGCGCGCTGGCAATAAGACAAAATGGCGCGCGGCCGGGGAGGCTTGTTAATTGCAGTTTAGTGTTCTTGCTCGTAATTAGGTGCACTGGAGAGCATCTGGCCATGCCGGCCGGTCAGGCCTGCAGGAAGAGGGAAAAAGAGAGGAGGAGAGCGCCCCTCACCACTTCTCTTCGTTCCTGGGATAATTACCGCATCGGCATCGGCCGTCATACGTTCCTCCACGAGCTGATTCTGCTACCTGCGCCCCCTTCCGGCCCGCTACGTGCTTAGATCGCGCTTAGATGCGTGATTCGCGTGTGAGCCTGTCCGTTTGCAATTAATCGAGCCGAGGAGAGCCGTTCATTCGCGAACGATGCTCTTGCACGTCGACCACGTAACGAGAAGCGGCTTACCGATCCTTCTCGGTGTCTCGATGGAATCGCACGGTGTTTGGAAATTCGAAGCGTCAACCTGCGGTGTAGGAAGCAGTGACGTTTGCCCGTGGAAATTGATCGATCGAGAGTTGTGTCGCAGGATCTTCGAAATTTTCCCTTCGCGACGCCTGACGATCGTTCGAAGGAATTTTTGTTTCCGATACGTTGCTTTTTAGCTTGACGTACACGTAGGAGATTAAATAGTTTTGAGAAGAAACGGGATTCGCGGAATTTCATAGGAGAAAGACGAGCATGGTTCGATGGATATAATTTGCGTACGACGCGAAGTCGTATCGAGTTTACTCGATATAATGGTCAATTAAAGATAGGATAGAGGCCAAAGATCTCAAATGGAGTTTAAGAAGTTTAGCTCGTATAACGATATGTTATAGCGGAAAAAGGATTATGTACAGAACAAGTTTTTCAATTACGAAAAACTGCCTCGATGCGTAATTGAATAGCTAAAGCCCAGTAGAAACGAAAGTTCTCGTCTGCTAAGAAATCAAGAATCATTCTAATCCCATTTTAATATCTACGAACATTTTCCTATCCAGTTAATCTAATCCTTTTAATTACCTCCAAAGAAATTCGTATTTCCTCTTTAACTGCAACCTATATTATGCGGAATTTAACTTCGTCATCTCGCGCTACTAAATATTTATTAAGCCTGATAAAACGATTCTACGATTATTCAGAGCATATTTCGCTCCACGTTCTCGGAATATCATCGCGAAATCGTCGCTCCGTTTACGCAATCGCGACTGTAAACCAGCAATTTCGGAAGTGGTTCGGCAGCAATCGGTGTGGCATAGTAGCGCACGATAGTTGAGCAACGGGCAGCTTCTCTTTCTTCCTCTTTCTCTGTTTTTCGTTCGATCTGGACGCGTGTTCTTATGCTGACGCGGAAACGCGCTCGCATGCCGATGCATTTCGATCATCGGTATTATCGGTCGGACGATCGACGCCGCGCGGACTTTCTCACGGGTCTCACGGCAGGGAAACGACGCGGAATCGACGCGACTCGCCGCGAGAGAGATGCCTAAATTAATGCTCGTTACCGTGCCGGTACCGTGTTTGACGAACCTTTGATCCCGCGCGGTTAATTATCGAATTAAATGCCACGAGAAACGAATGGCGCGCGGCGTTTCGCCGATTTCTAAACCGTCGGGCTGATACGCGTGCGCGAACACGTTGCGCAACAACGACCCGTCGATCGTTCTCGCCAACGTGAAAAATGATCGACCGATCTAGAAGCGGTTAGCGTAGAAGAGGCGGTCGGAGATTCGAGGAAGTTGGATGCTGATGGAAGATTGATCGAAGGTTTTGCTGATGGCTTCTTAGCGAGAAGCGAGGGGATGAGCAGATGGGTGGATGCGAAGGGTTGACGAAGAGAAAGTTGGACGACAGTGTTACACCAAGTTGTTGTTACGAGAAATTACGGAATTTCCTAAGATGGGAATTTTCTGCTGTGTGATGTTTGCACGCCACTACATGCACTGTATTATAAGATTCGATCGAAGGACATTTGCTTTCTTTTTTCGTGAATGACCAGATCGCGTAGACTTATCCACGGGTCGCCGGTTTCAATCGGTGGGAATAAAGCAAACGACCAAAGAGATAGGAATCGCATCGACGATCTCGTCGATTCGTAATATCGTAAGCCGCGGCGATTTCTATGTGCATGTGTATATACACGATATATAAAGGCATATATATCGCATAGGTGTGTCACGCGAGTGCGATTACTGCTGGGCTATAAGCCACGGATTATTTCTCGCAGTCCCGTTTTTCCTCTTTCACCGGACTCCCTGGCCTGTTGCGTTTCCACTCGCTTAAACTCGAACGTTCACCGATGCTCTTCCTCTGTTTCTTCCTTCCCTTTTACCATCTCTTCCTCTCGCGGTGAGAACGTTTTCGAAACGGTGCTCGCCATTCCGCGAATTTCCTACCGATTTATGAATTAACGCTTTAACTTCGTTCCCGTTTTTATCCATTCGATTCTTTTCGTTTTGTTATCGAACTGATAAACTCGTTCCTGAGAGATATGGTAACTGAGGAATGCCGTAGGTTCACGGACGAGATGATTTACGTAGATAAGATTGCAAATATTTGCAGTATGGATATCGTAGGTAATTTGGAATGGTCAGTGATTCTTGATTTCGTTTTATGGGAGGTTTTATCTCTGTTTCTGTGGGAAATTCTTGGAAACGGTAATTGGCCGTCGATTCGTGAGAAATAAACGGAATTCTATGTTTAAAAACAAGTCTAAAATTCTAGAGTCAAAAGTATTTGGAATTCGTAAGTGTTGCAATCTCTGGATTCGATCTACGTCAAAGATTTCCACTTAGAACGCTTTATTTTGATAAGGCTTGGCAATACTCAGAGTGCATAAACTTTGCACACACTTTTACGCTAGATCCACGCTACCGATATCGATTTTACTCGCGGCGAGCGTACGTAGAAATGAAATAATTACAGCCTACACTGACACTATAATTTCCTTTATTAAGATCCGTCTGGATAACAGGAAGATAGCAGGTGTTTAAAGCCTTCAACGAGATCGGCCAACGTCGATCGTTTCTTTCGCGGATTTAAAAATCCTCTTGACGCTAGAAACATTCGCCAACGTATAGGTGCGTGTAAAGACGTACGTGCCTGGACAATTCGTAATTTTCTTATCGTTAGTACCGTTCACTGAGTATTTCGAGCGAAGAGAAGCAAAAGATAGGGAAAGTAAGTTGAACGAGCCGGGCTGTTTCAAAGTTTTAACACGTATTTTCTTGCGGAAGACGTTCGAACGTCATCAGGGATACCGAAAATATAGAGATGTATTCAGATAAACGGGGGCAATTATGCGAACGGCATGAATAAAACTCTGGTTTCCCGTGTTGTTTTAATAAATGCAAAACTCCGGTTGAATATTCATGGCGTTGGCGGGTGGCTCCTTTTGTCGTTTGTACCTCGCCGTCCGCCACCTGAAAAAATGGAGAACCCACCGAAGAAAACATGCCGCCGCGCTATTTCATAAGCCGAAACCCTTGAATTCTAAGTGGCTTTTAAAACCTTGCCAGCCCTTTTCTCACGATTTCTCCAATTCTTCTGAAACCTCTGTTTCCAGATGTTTTCCTCCTATTGTGTCCATTGTATCTATCTTCCACTGGGAAATGGGAAGTGGTAATGAAATTTTATTGTATTTATCGACGATGACGATGTTTGTTTGCGAACCCTACTACGATGAACGGTTACTCGTAGAATTAATTCTCTGCGATTCATCAAGAGGAAAAAAAAAAAAAAGAAACGGAAAACACGTATATATTAAAAATGCGTATTGTCAGAGCAGGTCGTGCTTCTCCGCGCACCCTTTCCCGCTTTGTTCTCGGCAACTCGGCGTTATTACAGGGCTCGGTATAATTTTCTTTATTATGTAAGGTCGTAACGAACGTTTCATTAAATTGCAAACGAAGTCGCGCAACGACTTCTTTGTTAAGCTCGGTTTCTATCCATAAACAGGAACGCGAGCGTCGTGCAGCTTTTATTGATGGTATCGCTACTATTTCTGGCCGGCCGAATGTATGGTTAACCGTTTATCTCTTTCGTTGGCCGGTTACATGGCCGGTCATTAAGCGGAAGATTAATTAAGTTAAAATCACACGTAACGGCCTCGGACGCGGCTCTCGTGGCGCGATTCGCCTTCGTCGATGGTTTCCCCCTTAATTCGACTGTGAGGCGAACGGCAGAACGATCTACGGCCGATCTTTTCGCCGCGGATTAATGCCTGATTAATAGACGCAATCATTCAGCTGTGCGATCATTTAATGATAATTAATAAACACGCTTTATTAGACGGATAAAGGCCTCACGCTAATGAAACTTGTTGACTTGCTCGCTGAACATCCTGTATAGATAAGGGATCTGCTGGGTAAAGCTGGACAATAAAAATTTCTCGTTAGCTCGTGTTATGATTTGTAGAAATAACTGATGTAAGGTTACGGCTTCTAAAACATCGACTTTATCCTTTAGAACGTGTTCCTTCTTCGCGTAACGGTCGAATAGTGGAAAAAACTAGTTCCAATTAAACAGCGTCGTTGCTACCTTCCTACATATTTCCAGAGTGATTCGTTTCTACAATTAATCTAGAAGATCGATTATTTGATAATATCTTATTCGATGGAAACCGATGTTTTCCGGTGACCGCCACTTTCTAACTCGAGAAACGTTTCGCATCTGCAACGAGATTAGCGTCTACGTAGCTAAACGTGCAAAGAAACTCTCGATAGCTTTGCATAGAAGAGAAGAGAAGCACGATCGCGTACGGGGACCTGTACGCCGTGGCTTATCGATAACGTGACCGGGCGTAATGCTCGCATCGCAAGCGGGGTTGGTGCACGCGGGATCGCATTATCTGAAATGCACAGCTGCCGACTCCCACACGTCCGGGTCCTTCGTGGGATGGTGGGAGCGGCGTGTTGAAGGGACCGGGGGCACAAAACAAAAACTCCAAACCGCGATACTGCATCGCGTGATCACACGTGTGGCATGTTAATACACAATAAGAAATTAAGAACGCGGTTGCATTTTCTCTTTTACCCGAAAATCCTGGGCGTTCGTTGGTTCGTTGGTTCGTTCGTGTGTACGATTGTTGCCGAACCGCCCTGCCCGTGTTTCAAACTCGTCCGGCAGAGAATTGGCCGATAAAAAACGACCAACCGCCGTTAATTTGGTAATTAAGATAATTCCGGCCGCGGAACGGGCCGTTTCGTTGCATTGCGTTCACCCTTCTCGCCTGTCCTGCCCGAGCATCCGCAGCAATTCTCGTTTGCATGCTCGTTTCGTGCATGCGCTTTTCGCGATCGCTACATATTTGCCGCTTCTCTTCTTTTTTCCTTCTCTTGACGATTTTCACTCTCTTTCGTCATTTTTTTCCAGGAATAATCGAAAGGGTTACGTTTAGATGATCGTTGATCGGTTTGTAAGCGAAAGACGCGAGAAAGATATTTTAAGTTGAAGCACGGTGTTGCAATTTTTAAAAGTTCCTTTTTTACCTCGTATTTCGTTAACTAACGTGCTAGTTAAATTTGCTACTTGTTGTCAGAGACATCGTATCTGGGATCAACTTATCGCCTGTTATCATTTATCGATCTCACGAGACGCGTCGTCGCACGAAGATCCAAGTTGTCTCGTGATCCGCTAATTCCCTAGATAATCGTTTGTAATCGTTTATTCGTATAATTAGCTTACTACCCGTGGCGAAACAAACCGCAACTGCTTCCCATCGCTATACGTATACACGTATCCCAAAAATTTGAAGTACGATTCGAAGGTTTTTAAAAGTAAACGAATGGGTGAGAGGATAGGATAGGAATTCTGAAGGATGACGCAAGCGTAGACGATTTGATGCGACGTTGGTATGTTTATAAAAAACATTTATATATCGCGTGGACCTCTTCCAAAGCTTCGTCGATTACTTTCGTTCCTTCTACGCCAGTTATTCCGTTAACAGAAGGCTAACAGAAACTAACGTTAGGTCAAATCGAGGAGAAAAGTGAAGAAACCACAAAAACCTACCAAATTACACGGCGACAAAGCCGAAAATTCCGATACCGACAGACGCTTCTACCAAACACGAGCCCAGCCTACGCCTTCGGACGACGCCAGAGAAGATTGCTCGTCTAAACATCGTGCAGCGGTCGCGATAATGAACGACAGATAAGAACGACGTGACGTTCCCTGCGCAGACTGGAAAAGCTGGCCGCATAATGAGACCGAAGGATACGCTTTGGGCAAACAGAGATTCGTTTAGCGCTGTACGGGACAGCTACCGGTTCGATCAAACAACGCGCAACAATGAAAGAGATTTTTCGGCGGCGCGGCACGTTCGGAGAAAAAGCTGGCGAACGAGGAAGGAAATAGAAGAAAAGGAAAAAAGGAACGCGGCCGAAAAGGCAAAGCCCGGGAGCTCGAGACACGTTAACGACCGCGCAGGTGCTAATTGCGGTGGCGGCGAGCCAAGGCCCCGCTCGACGAGGTTTCTCTACGACGCGACGATTCCGGGGACAACTGAGCTAAACGTTTCGGCAAACAATCCGGGGACCGAGAGTCTTCTGCCTGCTATCTAACAGGGGAAACTCTTAACGTTCACCCTTTAATCAATGCTCCGGGATCGACGGGATGTTGCTCGTGAACGCTGTCGACGAATAGGTAGGTCTTAACGAAGTCAGCCGACGAGTAAAAGTTTCTTCCACAGTGCTATCCAGTTTCTCATTTCCTACAGTGGGATTTGTTAAAATTGTTACACCGACGATAGAACGAGAATGGACGATATACTTTATTTTCGTTCTCAAAAATTCCAGCAACTCACCTTGAAACATTTAACGACCGAACAGCTGAGTTTTAAATAGCATGGAGTGATGCGGCCTCGATTTTTATAAAAATTCGTCTTTATTTTTCGAAACAGCGTAATTATTAATCAACGAGCGTCGATTACGTTCGTTTTTCTTTTCTTCGCGTGGTTAAAGCTCACCGTTGAGAATAGGAACAGGAAAGTTGGAAGTAGTATAGCTTGCCGAGAAAATGTCTCACTTTGTCGAGACGACAGCCGATATATATCCTCGGCGAGGAACGAACGTAACAATGCTTAATCTGACTTATGAGAATTCATCTCTAATCCGCGGCGTATTATGACTGGGAGGCCCGTAATACGTAGCGACGCTCGTGTTTTACAAATCGTTGCGCGTTTCACACTCACTTTGTTGCATTGGCTGCAGCGACTTACGCGTCAACTCGATAGCCGCGCTCGACGCTAGTCTACGAGACGTATGCGTGCCGAGATCTCGGCTGACGATGATAAAGCGTTCACACCGCGCCGCTGCACCTCTACTCGTACTGTTTCTGACCGATGGAAACCGTTCCCTTAAGAAATTAGTCGAGATTTGTTGTGACTGCGAGAGATGGAGGAGAATTTTATTCGAAATCCTTCCTATTAAACATCCAGGGAATTAAGCGTTTGATCGATCATTAGTTTAGCTTTGCCAAGATTAATAGATCGGTCGTTTTGTCAGAATTTCACCCAAGTATAATTTCCTATTCGTAACGTGGATTGATATTTGATAGCGAAGGTTTTTTTTTTGAAAAGTTGCGCAATGGATGCTCGGTCTTTCTGCTCGTTTTTCGGAACAACCTTCCAATTTCGTTGTATCAATTACGATCTTGTAATCTGTAAGCTCGCAGATCTTTCGTTTAAACTTAGTTTGGGTTAATAAATGAGTCTTCTGGCCGTGACATCTACGATCACGCGAATATACCGTATAAAGGTTCGCAGCCGGTGTCGTTTCGTGGTCGAAAATCGCGCGTGTGCTGCGGCGTGCGTTTAAACGAGCTATCATCGGAGAAGCGTATACAGGAGGGTTCAAACACAGCCGATCGTGTACAACTGTCAACGAAACTGACTGTCACGCGGCAGAGGCCGATGGCAAAATTTACATCGGCGCAGCCGCTTCTCCTTTCACGCCTTATACGAGGAATGACAGCCTCGTAATCTGCGTCCTCCCACACTGGCGCGCTCTTATTCCCGGCCACTCGAACTCTCTTCCTCTTCCATCCCTTCCGCGCGGCCTTTTTGCTCGTCTTCAACCTTCGTTCCACGTTGCCGTCATTTATTCCGGCCCGCGTCAGCTCCAACACGCCGTTCCTGGCCCGCGGCTTCGCTCTACGACCTCCGCTTATTAAAAACCCTGTAGAGAGAGAGGCGCGCGGTTACGGGAATGGTAATCGATCGGCCCGAATGCGCTTAATTTTTCTTGTTTCTTTGTAACAGCAACAATTACTGTCTTTTAATTAAAGATATAAAGAAAACTAGCGCTCTTACTTGCCAATGCAACGTCATTAACGTTCAAAGGCCGCTGAAGAAAATTCTGCTCGTTCCACTTGCGCGTAACCTAAATGTATTCTTCCATGCACGCACACCGACACTTACGTTTGGAATTCCAATCTCCCGCGCTGAAACGCCTGCATAATAACAGAAGCGAGAAAACACTCGTCAGCCTACTCGCGCGTCACAGTGACAGCTGGTCGGTCGCGCGATTGTACGCTCTCGGTCAGTCGTTTCGTAGCTCGACGCGCGTTCCACGGGAATCGACCAGCGTCACGCGCCATTAAGATCCTTGAGATCCGATCGCGCCATTAGCGACCATCGTCTATTAATTACTCTGCGATTAACGGCGATGACGCGCCGTCGTGTCCGCGCTGGTTCAACCCATACAGGTAATTAGCCTCGAGGAATTTTACGAGTTATCCGTCCTGCGCGCCTTCGGTCTCTTCGCCCGTCGCTTTACCTTCGGCTAACCCTTTCATCCGTGCGCCTCCAACGGTTCTTTTCTTGCAGGCAATCGAATCGACGTAGCAACGATTCACTTGCTGCGTGTTTTATTCTTCGAGCAAAGAGAAGTTCTTAGAGTTGTGTGAGTGTTCGAGACCTTGTCTTTCACGTATATGTATACGGTGCGCGGAAGATGAGGACCGATCTCGAAAGTATGTGTTTTTTACCGCGTATAAGGAGAGATGCATCGCTCGTATGTCAAAAGAAGCCCTAAAAGATGCGTTGCATGGCATCGTTGACCCAATTACGTGGCAGAATACAATGTATCCTCTCTTCTCGAGTCGATCCGGCTAAGTAGCTTAATCGTATCTTCTCTTACCCTCGCACGTGGTCCGTGCGTGACGCGCTTCTGCAATTGTTGATGCATACTGCGATTGTCGATCCGATCTCTGATCAGAAGACCAAGGCTTCTTATCAACTGCGAATTCGTCTTCAAACGCAAATTGGATGTTTTAAGTTGAAGGTGAACCTGCGATTTATTTGCACAATACGACGCAAAATCGAAAAGATAATGTATTAACGGGATAGAAAAAGGGACAAAGAACGAAGAAGGAACGACGTGTTCGTAATAAATTTCCCGGCAAACGTATAAATGCTTATCCCAACGAACGAAAGCAACCATTCTACGTATATGGGATTTCTTAAGCGGAGAAAGTCAGAATATCAAGTACCGACCGGGTGACAGCGTAATCCTGTGTTCTTCGTGGAACGGTTCCGTGACGGTACATGGAGATCACGAGGAACAAGGATGGACCACACACAGCTCGCGCTGTTATTACGCCGCACGAAGGGCGCCACCACGGCGTTCAGCTTGATTAATTATCATTGCCGCGTCGCGTCGGTCACATTCACCATTCAGCTTGTTCGTGTACACGACACCGTACCTCTATAAGGTATCGCGCTTCGAAAACTCAAATGTACGACGAAGGATTAGTTTCTTTTAGAATTAGGCGCAGCGATTTCGTACGTATCACGGCAGAATCGATCGAGGCATCTACGAAAGTGAACTAAAAACCCAGTAGCTTGTCAAACGTGCTTTGAATATTTCGATGTAGAACATGTACCTTCGTGAAGAGAAAACCTAAGAGAAGGACGCAATAAACAGACACGAAACGCCAGATCCTTCAGATCCGAGTCGATTTAATCGGCCTGAATCCGTTTAATACGCTGTCCAAACCTCGCGAGATCCACGAAGGGGAGCAAGTCGATGATTCGGCGGTTCCTCGGAATCTTCGGGGCACAAATTGTCTCGCGTTACACGCGTCGTTCATCGCGTAGACGTGGAGGATTCCGGTCTTTCACGGTTCCATCGTTAGCCGTGGGGTTCGCACCTGCAGCATCACCTCTCATTGTGCACCTGTCATGTTTCACACCCTTAAAACAACAATCGCCGTTGACCGTGCCGGGATTGCTCGTCGACGAGGCGGTCCTCGTCCGTTGTCTTCGCGCCTCTTACCGTTGCGAGTTCGAAAAATCACCGATTTATTTATTTATTTACCTAGGAGGCACCGGGGCGAAAGGAACGCCAGAAAGCCACCACTCGTACATTCAGACTAGGTGTTTACTCTGCCGAGGATGGATAAAGATCGCTTCTGTGCTGAAGAATCGCACGTTACTTTCACCGACCGAATAGCAAAGTCGCGCTGGAAACTGTTGGGAAAGTGTCGACAGAAGTGACAAGGTGTTTTCAGGAGAAATATATAAGAAATATAAGAGAATTTTACGGGGATTATCCCTCTGATTAGGATATCTTGTTACGACTAAATATCGAGTTTGATTACTGCGAGTACTCGCAACATGCGTCACAGGATTGCGTCGTAGAAAGCGAAAGGCCTGACACTTTTACTTAAAGAATTATTTACTTAAAGAATCATCTCCGTAGAATAATCTCCAAAACAATCTCACCATCGTTGATCGTTTGTAAACCTCTGTAAGCCATTGAAACTGAATCTCCAGCCATACCGCCTTCTGAAACTCACCAGATACATTTATCTGCCCGAAAAGCTGCACAAGTAAGTCGCGGAGTTTGCCGACGCGGCAGCTCGCAATCCTTTTGCAACTATTTGCCCCCGCAGAGCCCTAAACAAATGCGATCGGGGCCATTTAGTTAGGTTCGAAAAACAGGACGCACTTTTCGAAGGAAGCGCAACAATGGGGCGTCCTGGACGATTCCTGTAAAGAATTCCTCGCGAAGGAACATCTAAACGAGGAGACAACGGTCGCCGGAGAAGGGTTTATTTGTCAAGCAAACAGAAAATATGAGCGAGGCGGGATTGGGACGCGAGGAGGACACGGCTCTGTTCTGCTCGAGGAAGGGCCGAAGACTTGGGTGTTTATCTTGCGGCAACGGTAGAATATTCTTTCGCGAACGGCGAAGGGAAGCGTGCCGTTCACTCGCGATCGTGCTTTGACAGTCGCTGACGAGTTCATCAGGCCGCGATATTTGCATCTTTACGAGGTGTGCGCGCTCGTGGCTGCACCTGTATCGAACCACCAGCCGCCGAGTGGTTTCCGACCGAACCCCTGTCTCCGGGCGATCCTGTAACCCGGTTCGACCGACGTTTTCTAAGCCTCTGCCAGGCATCGCTTTGTTTCTTCGACTCTTGGAACCTACGAAGACCGAGCGTTGTTTTCTCGCTTGTCTGTTACGTAGACGCGTATACGACATCGTGGACTGCTCTTAGCGATTTGGCGATGCTTCTTATGCTTCTTAACCTATTCACGATGGATGACATACCGGTATACACGGCAGAGACGTGCTTGCTATGTTTTCGAGCGACGTCTGTAGTACGTGGAAGGTTTGTTTGCTATTACAGTGACAATGAATGATTGATATCCGTAAGAAAATTTAGTGACGTGCTTATATTTTTATTAATTGTAACAATAACTTTGGTCGGATGGAATAAATATCATTGAGAAAGAAAATTAGAAAGGAGTGAACGCGTGACGATACGATATATACCATTCTGTATAGAAACATCACACTGTTGAAACATGAAATGTGAATTTACATCTAAAATTTCCTCACATACGGTGATGGACACCGAATGATAGAAACATTCGTGCTATTATCCACCAACATCTGGAATTTGCATTATGCTCGTCGATAACCGATACGCAATAGCACACGCAATATGTTGAAAGACTCGAACCGAACAGGTGTCACCGATCCGTGGGAATGGTTTGACGATGAAAATACCTGTGTTCATATCCACGCGATGATGTCATGGAATGAAGCCGATGATCAGACTCGTCCGGACGCTTGTACGTTCTTCTTTCATTTCTATTTTCCCCGTATACTGTAGAAGCAGGTTCGTTTTATCGAATACTTTACCAAGCAGAAACTACCGTGATAATTCAGGATTAATTTATATTGTTTTTCGTTCGACGACGATCAAATACGCAGTTACCGCGTGGCGGATATAATTGTAGCTAAGATTTGAAGGAAAAAGTGGAATTTTTCTGCCAGCAAATATTTTGGATCTTTTCCAAAGCAGAGGGTTTTGTTACGACTTTCCAAGCTTCACTGAGTTTTCAGCAAATTTGGAAGCATACAAATTTCCTTTGTTCGTGCGTACACTGAAAATACTCTGAAAAAAACCTCGGCTCGAATCTGCTAACTTTTCTAATCGTCAGACCCGCCGGTTTAGGTCCGCCGCTGTCTTCCCAGGGAACGACGACACGAAATCTCGCTATACCTCGAAAGAAACTCTTAAGTTGAACGCATCGGTTCAGATTCATCGTGGTACTGTTTCGCGTCGGCCAATAACCAATCAGTTAATTTCCAATCAGTATCTATTACTATTCGAGTCTGGGCGTATTACGCGTTGACCTCGACTCGCGCTCAATTTCCGTCCCGTAATTAGATGGGGCAGCGGTGTTCCACATAAACAAATAAACGAGTAGAAGTCGAGGCGGTGCGGCGCGGCGCGTCTCAGCGTGGCGTGGCGTGGCGTGGCATGGCGTGGCATGGCGTGGCGTTCAGCGGACGGGAAGGAATCTTGTGCGCGTTCCCCTCGCTTCGCTCAGGATCGAATTTTACGGCATCCGATTGATTTACGCGCGCGAGACCGCTGCCAAGGGGTCAAGTCAGGCAGCGAGCGAGTCGCAGGGAGTATTTCTCGTGCAGGATGGAAAGCCAGCCGATTCCCATTGCAGTCGTTGATCGCGGTGTTGGCGAACGAACGGAATGGAAGCGCGGGCATTAACGATCCCGATGCGCGATGTCACTATTCTCCGGGACGCGGGGAGACGCGGACAAAGAGGGCAACGGAGACACGGAGCGAGGGGCCGAGAGGACGGGAGAGAGGTTAGCAAGTACCCTCGAGTATCCACTCGAAAGAGCTGGGTGGGCTAATTAGCGCGTTGCCTGGCAACCGGACGACGAGTACGATCTGCACTTTACTCCGTTCCGTCTCTTCTCGCGACCGCTTCTCTGTCGCCCTCTCCTCTCCTCTCCTCTCCAACCTTCTCCGCTCCTCTCCTCACCTCACGAAGGTTTCTTCTCGACTCTGGCTTTTCCTATCTCTGGAAAACGTTCTTAGACTTTCTTTCTTAGTTCTGTGGCTTTGAGGTCGATCGAACGAAACGAGGAGCTGGGTCTCTAGGGTTTGACTGGTTTTATTAGGGGAGGATATTTCGTTGTCATCCCTTTCGAGTTGCAGGTTAACGCGCGAATTTTTTACCAACTTCGGTCGATCTAATTTACGCAGGATCAGATAACATTTGTAAAGAAGGTTTATCGTATCGAATATCTTCCGTAACTTGTTGCGTCGAATATCGGCATCGTTTTGTGCATGGAAACTTTTGCGACACCCTGTAAACACGAGCGGCTGTGGCAGTAATTACAGTCTCGATAACTCTCGCGATAAGTGGCAATTTTTAATTCATTTTACATTGTAGACGATTAAAGTAACGCGCCACGATGTATGCAGTCGATTTAATTTTATCACTCGAAACATTCATTAATCGCTGACGAAATAAATTTGAAGAAGTTAATGTTGCTAAAGTATATGGCAGAATGAAAAGACACGATACGAATGAAAAGAATACGGTGAAAAACAGAAAAGAGGTAATATAAAATGGATATAGAAGATTTTGTAAAAGGTAGCGCTTCCAAACTTTTCCTCTTTAGCGTATATACGTATCTTTTTTTTTTTTTTTCGTTGTGAACAGGCGCATCGAGTGGCGCCCGTGCCAGGTCCGTCGACCTGGAAAGAGGTTTCCAATTAAACGACGAGAACTCAACGCCGCGTCGTTCTTCCCGTTTATTAACGATGCCAACGAGCGATCTTTGTTGCGTGTCTCGTTAATGCTCGTTACTTCGGGTCCTGTCGACGCGGACGCTCCGATCTCCGCCTATCGAGCCGCCGATTTAAATGCACGCGCTCTCCCTGACGACCATTTAAATGTCACGATTTAGAAAACTCGCGCTCAAAGAGAATTACGATTGACTCTAACGACGACAGTTTGATTTTAGACTACCTCCCAACGGTGAACGTAGTCTAGTTTGTTGCTGAACGCTATATAGGATCTGACCTGAGGTCTGAATAGTACACGCGATCGCTGGATCGATCCTTGAACGAAGGCAAGTAGATTTGATAGGTTGATGCTCGTAGGATTTGATATATCAATAGAATAAAATTTACAAATGAAGAAACAACCGATAAACTCGTTTCTTTAAAGTTAACACCTGAAGCCAATCGGTGTTATTTGCCACTCATCTGCCATCTATTTTGTATTTCTCGTCACTCGTCGTAGATGCAGTTTCGAAATCGAACATCATCCTCGTAATGCTCGACTATTCACGTACGAGACATTTCGCTGACGCGACTGGAACTCTCCGATCAAGGTTCCGCGTTTCGTAACGCGAAGTAATCTTGCGAATTCGTGAGGAATTGCGCAAAGATTTCAACGTATCAGATTGCTAATCGAGGACTCCGCGACTTCAAGTTCGATAAACGTCGAAGCTTTCTATTTCGGCGATTACTTACTCTTTCTCTCGCTCACCCTAAAAATCGATACGATTGACCGATGAAGGAATTCGAGCGAAATGCAATCTACCGATCTCGTGGAAGGTGCATTATTACTTCGGTTTCGATTTCGAATCTTTTCTTGTTGGTCGAAAGTCGCGTCTCATCGAGTCAAGGGACGACGGTGGCCGTTCGTTTAAGTGGCCGTCCCATCGACGCCTCCGTTTCGACTGGAACGGTGGCGAAGAATAAGGTTTCAGAGGAATCTCTCTTTCGAGTCCGGTGTGGCATCCGTTCTCGTCTGTTTTGTCGGCGCTTCAAGCTGTGAAATTGCTCCGACTTATCATTCGAGCTAACGAGTCCCTAACCGTCTTCACACTTCACACTCCGCACGTTCTGTCTATTCTCCGTAGCTTCTCCGCACTGGCGTCGGAACCTGTGGACCGTTTTTGTAAATTACTTTTCTATCAGGTACTCTCCGGAGTAACTACCATTCTTCTTCAAATATATACGACGCGAATCTCGGTTCTGCTTCGACATAATTCGACGATAAATGTTCCATGCTGTATGGATTTCTTAGACGAACTTTGTATATTTTTAATCGAACGCTCAGCCGTTGTAACCGTATCAAAGTTACACGAAAGTACTAAAATGGGAAATAGTAAATGCCAAAAGTCTATTATGCTTTCTTACTTCGACAAGCAATCGAGAAATTAGCAACTGGTTCGTCGAACATCTTTTCCAAAATGAGACTCGCGTAAGAGTTCTTTCTTGAATATCACCAGCGATAAATTTTGATTCCTCTCCTCGTTACATAGCATCCATCGTGCTATTACCTGCCATACGCTTACCTTAGAATTACGTACCATTCCTATCGCATTTCACGATGAATTTCGTTTCGAGATATTTATAAAGGCTCGCAGCCTGCAATAACCATAGCGAGTTGCTTGAAAACGGGCTACGTTTCAATATGCAATTTTAACACTTTCCGCGGTAGGTTGAATCGAAGGATTCCGTCGGAACTTTAAAACCAGGTCGAAAACTTCTATTCCAGTTGCCAGTTACCGGGCCCCGGCAATTGTGTGCTAAGTTCGTCATAATTTCTTCATTTAACGAAACCTCCTGTAACTACCGTAGATCATTCGTAACCCGGGGGTGCACGAAACGCGTTCGAAACACACGTTCCACCTACCAAGCACGGAATATCTCGTGACTTGTGCGCAACGCACTAAATCCCACCCATCGTGTGACCGTTTGCACTATCAAATATAATGGAGCTAAATTTCTCTACATTGTTAAACGAATTCTCCGTCTCCTCCATTTTGCTTCTCGTTAAACACTTTACACGTCTATGTTACCTTTTTTTTTTTTTTAAACCGTTTGGATTTCATACGGTGGTTCCAAATTGGATGTTTTACGAAATTCCTTGGTAAATTTGTAATACCTGTAAATTTGTGATTTTTGTAACTTACAATCATATAGAGCAGCGGTTCTTAACCTTCAGTTTACGACGGACATGCTTTAAATCATTTTTAATTTAACTCAAACCTTAACTCAAAAAACACTTTAAGTTAACTCGAAAATTTTAATCGGTAATGTACCTAATACGTGTAATTAAAACACGCATCGACTGCTAATCGACAACCTTTTTGAAGAGAAGAGATTCATTATCGATATATCGATACAAACGCCGAATATCTTTTATCCGAATAATACGACAATAACTTGCGCGTGTGAGGATTTCGTGGCAGTGGTGACGCCATTGGTCTCAACCGATGGAAAAAGAATCCTCGGACCGGCTTGTCACCCTTTGGACCGCTTTCGAGGGATGCCCATGCCGCCATCGTCTGTAATTTGTGTCCCGACCGACATCGATGGCGTTCATTGTTGTGTCTCATCCTACGTTCGTCGTTTCGGTCGCGGCGTTTCGATCCACGCATACACGCATCGAGGCACGCCTTTCTCGAAACGCGGCTTTTCTTTGCGAAAATGTCCCACGGTGCGATTACCGATGCGGTTTTCGAAAGAAATGACACGTTTCGAGGTGTGTACGAATATGCTGTACCTTCTGAAACGAATATCAGCGTATATTATGCTTTCGAGACAGTATGAAATGTGGTTACTTCGGGCAGGATTATTAGAATTTTTGAACGCACGCAAAATATGAAACTATGTTTCCATATATCGGATTCCATTTTCTGCTTTTAATGCATAACAAATGAAATACGAAATAATACGATTAAATTAAAAAATACGATAGTACGCGCGTAATATAAAACCGCAAGAAATAAAATTACCAAGCACTTAATGCATTTCATTGCTGATCGGATTTTCAGTACTCCTGCCAGGTTTAATATGCCAACAAATTTTTGTTTTCCATCTGGCTTTGTATTATACAAATTACGACATATATTTCACGGTAACTACGACGAAACTTTTTTCAAACCTTCGTGATTTTTAATATCGTAACAGCGCTCGACGACTACTGGTCGTTTTAAGAAGACAGGCTTGTCTTTTTTCACAAGATTCTATGTTATCGTCGCACAGTCAGATCTTCTGTCTAACAACCGTCTCGCTGGAAGTCACAATAACTAACAATGCAACGAGATTGTTTCGGTTAGCAGAAAATTCCACAGGGAACAAAATTCCGATTTCTCGGACACCGAAACGCTGCGGTAAACGGACCAAAGGCAGCTGCGCGTCTCGAAATAACGCGCGAGCAGTTAATAAATGCCATCTGCGAAATATCGCCTTCGGAAACGTCGCGGTGGCTTCATAAATGTCGATCCGCGAACTCGTAGCCACGACGTCTACGTCAAACCAGTTTTCCTCGGGACTGTCTTCAGCGTAGCGTCTTCGTTGATCAGCGTCGAAACGATCGAGAACGCTGATGACCGGTTGCAGCAAAACAGTCGACTATTACGAACGAGATCGTTCTCTTCCAACTGTTCGTCGTTGAGAACATCCTGTACGGTTTGTCGCGTTTGCAAAACGTCAATAATCATTAATCACCGATTCCTTCGTGTCGCTGATGGCCGCTGCAGCAAGGAACGCGTAGGATACGCTCGATGCTTCCTTGAATGGATACAGGTCAATTCAAACATCGTAGACTGTATTGTTGCTAAATTTGAATTATTTAATCGTCATCTCGTAACAGTCTATACGATATAGCATTACGTAAAAGGTAGATGACTCGAGAAACTTCAAATATTTCGAAACAAATATTTTGAAAAAAGGAAAAGGTGCTACGTAGAACGTTTGAATTCAGAAGGGTAGAATAAAATTTTTACTGGAATTTCTCGCTGTCACCATATAAATTCTACAGAAGCTGTCAACACAGCGCGACGCTATCGAATTTGATGCAACCTGGTCGATCGACATCACCGCGTCTCGTTTATCAGATTTGAACGAGCCTGTAGATGGACGAAGCAAGGGAGCCGAGGAATCCACGGCCAAGTCGTCCGGCTCCGTTACATCAAAAGCATATTCATGGCGCGTCGACATTGTCAACCGTTTTCACCGGTGACGCCTGAGAAACCTCAAGGGGTTTTAATTGCGCGAAGGTCACCGCCGCTCAATCGTTCCGGATGACTGTCGACAATCGATGTTACGGCGACGCGTCCTCGTGGAAGCGACAAGGGTGACGTAACGACTCGACAATGAAAACCTTGCGGGAAGATATGCGGTTTTCGATCGGCGCGCGTGGTTCATGGTGTTTCGCGGTCGTCTCCCAGCTGTCGGCCGTCCATCTCTCTTTTCGAAAGGATCGTTCGATCGGTACGCAATTTCTTATTCTCATTCTTCCACCGGTATTATTATCGCGACCGGCTCCTCTCCTCCTTTTTTTCTTCGCGTTCGAGAGGATTGACCTTTCCGATTTCGTGCGCCGTATCCTTAATTGTTGGTATTTTTCGACGTGACGCGTTTTCATCCGTCAACCGCTTTCGAGGATCGCGTACCTGCCTGCCTAATCCTCGCGCCTGATTCTTCTTCGAACGTCTTTGCACTTTGATTAGTTTTTATTTATAGCGTGATCAGGACGACGATGACGATCGCGCCTCAGATGGATAGACTACATAAGGCTTAACGAAGTAACTAGCCTGAAGCTTAACTTTTAAACATAACTTAGGTTTAAACGAAACCATAGAGTACCTCGAATTTTGTTAGCTTCTGCACAAATCAAAAAATCAGTCGAACAAAGTTAAAGTCGAGTAGCCTCGCGGCTACGATATCACCGGCGAAGCGGTCTGTGAAAAGGCGGCTGCAAATTACAACCGTTCTCTATCCTGGGCTAACGCGGGGGCAAAATTGCCGGATCGAAGAAGGCAAACTCTCTGCGTTCACAATTTTGCGTGATCGGTCGCGGATCGATCGTGTCCGGGGCCCGAGGACGGCGATTAGGAGAACGAACGCGCGTCGTCCTCGTCGTCTAAACTGAAAAACGATCTCCCCTTGTCGCCGATCGAGAAGCAGAGAGCAATAGAGACAAAGAGGAAATAACGGTGGTGGTGGTGGTGGCGGCGGCGGCGGTGGTCGTTTGGGAAGATCCTCCGCTTAGAGAATAGTTTAAACTGTTTAACATAATGGCCACCGCACGACCAACGCATCGCTCCGCATTCGGAGACCCAACAATTTGCCCGACTGTTCTCTAATGTCAACAGATTAGCCGTAATAGTGAAATTACACGTTCGCGTAATATCTCACATATGGAGTCACGTCGCCTCGCCCGTAATTCTCGTGATCGCGTTAAATTCCCCGTTCTTCCTTCCACCCCCTCGTGCTCTCGCACTCTTCCTCTTTGTCCTCTCGAGATCACCGGGCCTGGAGATTTTGGTAATGCTAGGGTTAGACGTTCTACACCGGGACGAGAGGTCAAACGGTTTTACGGGGCAGATTACATGCATTATTTTTGCGCTGGACGAAAGCCACGACGAAATGGCCGGTAATTCGGCTGGGACGTTCTTCGGTCCACGGACTCGAGGATCTAGGGACCCCTGGTCGGGGGGACATTTTAGGGAACCGTTTCATACTCCTGGTTGTGATTCCAAGGATTTTAGCGAGTGTGAGATAACGGTGTTGTTAGCGAGACGATGCTAACACGCCACTTGGACGATGGAGACTTTTTTCCGACTCTTTTCAATTTTAGGATCAAAGTTTGTGGAAACAACGAAGAAAATTACGAGACAGTTAATACGATAGGTATTTCTCGTTAATAAAGCAATACTGCATCGAGGATTATTCGATTTTATCGTACGTTAAAGAACTACGGACACGTGGATAAACCGATATCGATTATAAGTTGCTCGATAATTGATGGGTAATTGCTTAACCGTGAAAGGATCGGGTCTTCCTTAATGATTTCCAATGAAACTGCTCTCACTTTCGCTGGAATCGGACCGCAATCGAAAGTGCGAACTCCTTTGTTCAAGCGCATCAGAGCGTTAAGACGCGACGAGATTAAGTAACCTATTAGGACAGTCCTTTCTTTTTTGCATTCGTGAAATTAACATTATCAGTGTTTCATCCGCCACTCAGAATAGTGTGCAATATGCTAAATTTCATAGATCGAGATACTCGTAAACCTTCATCGATTCATATCTGTCCATTGTCACCGAGCCATTGGATGCGCTCATCCACTTTCCCAAGCACACCCTCGTTATTCCATTAACTCTGAAAAATACACTTTAGGTTTTCAAAATCCACCAGTAGCACCTAACCCTGTATTTCGTGTACCTGGAGAATTCCGCGGAACTCGCCTTTCTTCTCACGTCGTCGAGCTCCCAAAGAGGCCTGTGAAGGGTGTGTTCGAAACGTGGAAACGGATCGTGGAACGTGACGCGCGTCTTTCGATCCTCGTTGAAGCGCAAAGAGGAAGGAATATTGGTGCGAGTGAAAGCGTAGGATAGAAGGAAGGAAGGAAGGAAGGAAGGAAGCGGGTATATTCGCCGGATAATAATGATCTCAGGATCGACGGATGACGTACGACGGAGTCCCCGAGGGGCCAGGCCGGCGGTTGATCCATTGTTACGCTATCTCTCCTATTCTACTTCGCGTTTAATGCATAATCTATTACAGGCTTTTAACAATGCGAACCGAAGAGCCGGTGGATGCGAGCCTCTTCATTCAGGGGTGGCCGGCGAATCGATCTTCCGCCAGCCTAGCCCTCATATTTCACCAATGTTTTGACGTCTGCTTCGTAAGCATCCGTCCTAAGGGTGGAATCCGGGTCG
Source organism: Bombus fervidus (assembly GCF_041682495.2). Lineage (NCBI taxonomy): Eukaryota > Metazoa > Arthropoda > Insecta > Hymenoptera > Apidae > Bombus > Bombus fervidus. The sequence continues at coordinate 19,901,061 of NC_091517.1, forward strand.
CGCGATGGGGATCGTCACGGGGATGATTCGCGATGTCTTCGACACGGTTCGACGAGCCGAACGCGATAGTCGAAAGTGGGCTAAGCGGCGCGGCTTGAAAGTCGGCGGAACGACGCCGGGTGACGCAAACGCGGTCGTCGCGCCAGCGGTTTCAGGGTGAAAGGAAGAGGATTAACGATGGTGGAAGTAGGTTACGCGGACTTGACGGAATAGGCGAAGTCTGCGACGATACAGTTCGCTGATGGACGAATTTTTGAAGGTTTGATCGAAAGCGATCGCGATTCTTGTTACGGTATCGAGTCGCGGGTCTTTGATTTATGTCGCGATTTTACTATCCGAGGGAAATTGATTTTTGGCTTAATGAATGTTTAAACAAGCAACGTAACTCGAAAGAAATTTATCACGGCCAGGACCACCGACCGGGGGAATGTGCTTAAAACAGGACTAAGGGGCTGGGAGGAACGAAAGGCAGAACCAACACGTCGTTATACCGATACATCATACAGAACTCGATTTCTGTCATACGACTACGGGTCGTAACCGGATAATTAACCGTTAAGTACTGTAAAGACCAAAGTCTTCGGCCGAATGTTCTCCAAAAATCATCAATTCAGTCGTGCAGGAAGATCGGTCGTAGCCACGACCCGGTCATTGAATATGTATCCCAAGAAGTGCATTGGCCTTGGAGGCCTGCCAATAGATTAATAGCCCCGGAGTGATGCTCGAGATTTCTTCGGTATATATCGCATTACGGGAAATGACGCACCAGAATCCCCGAATGACTTCGCGAACGAGAAATCAAGGGGATGAGTAACGAACGCCAGTAGGACAAAGATAGAAGGAGGAACGAAGGAGCGGAGAAAGAGAAAGAGGATAGCGAAGAATACGAAGGAGATCGTGTAATCACCCTTTCTTTCTTCGGCCACTCGCCCCTTCTTCCGTCTTTTCTTTTCAATTCGAACTCGTATTCCCCCCTCGGTGTGTGTGTGGCCATTAAGCGATTCTGGGACAACGGTTGCCAGTTCTTCCCAAAGAAATCCTGTTACACACGCATACCTTCGAAAATAACGACATTGTAGGTATTCGAGAGGAATGGAGGATCGTCACTGAAATGAGAAGTTACGCGGATAATGTGTAGAAGGACGGTGGCTTTGAAAAATTGGTGTTCCTGTCGTTCAAGCGTTTCTACCGTAATAATAAAATTGTTATCGATAATTTGTCTTCTTCGTCTTGTTCGCTTTACTCGATTTCTCTTCTTCTCGGTCGAAGAAAATATATTTTATCCCATTAAGGCTTCATTTTATAGAATATTCACATCAATAGTTGCGAAAACATGAAAACGTAGCTAAATTACGCAGTGTATCAAAATAACCATTACGTGGTTTCTTTCAAAAGAGCCGTTTCTTCCGTAACTTCTTGTCGGTTGCAAGCAAATGACTCCGCACCGCGAAGAAAATCGACTAATGCGTCGACTATGCAACCATTTAGTAAACTACGCGTCGACGGTTGAATTATGCCACTACCACGACGAATCATTCCGCTAGAGGATATAACTGGATCGTTTCCTGCACCACGATGGACACTCATCCCTCGGTCTCGTTCCCATCCGTTCTCTTCAGTCGGAGATTAGCTACAAAGGCGATATTTTATATGGAGATTCTTGTCCTCGTTTCGAATGTCCTATGAATGGACGTGCATCTGCGCGTCTCACCTTTCGATCGATGCTTCCACGAGAAAAGAAAATCGATCGGGGTTAACCGATTATAGTGACAAATATCTGACTTTGGAGCGCTGCTTATCATCCGCAAATAAAATTAGATTAATGATGGAACTCGTGGTTGTAACACCGTACCATACGTAAGTAGAATTTTCCGAAGAATAGTTATTTAAATATTTCGCAAACGATACGCTTCTCGTTTATCTTTGCATTCGAAAATCCACCGCTGCTGTTCGTAGAATAGTCCGAGTACTTTTATAGTGCTGATAATATTTTAATCTTATTGTTTCTCCAGAAGAAATCGCACACAAAAAATCGTTCCTCGAATTCGAGCACTCGTCGAAGCGAAAAGATTGGACGCAGCGTTCTCGAAGCGGAGTATGGTGCCCAGGGATTCTGGTCGTCTCTCATCGAACCATATCAATCTGTTGGATATATCCGCGGTGGGATCGACGCGGCCGACCGGATTATCGCGGCTGGTCGTCATTAGAGAGCCGAGGAGGTCACACCTGGCGCCCCCAGCTATGGGCCTGGGTTAGACTAATGGGGCGGCAGATGCGGATCATCGTTCGTTCTTCCCGAATCTTCATAAATATCCGATCGATACATACATACATAAACGCGTTGTCTACGCCCTTCCCCGGGTCCGGGGCTCTAGCTCGCTTTCTGCTCGTTCTGTTCACCGAGATCCTATTGCAGATCGGACTCCCACTCGACTGGCCCGCAGCTTTCGATCGATTCGTTCGATCTTGCAAACAACCAGGGCCACAATTTCGTCCGATGCAACGATTAGGAGCCGGTCCGACCCTCGACTCGACACAGTTTCGCGCGTTTTTCTTTCGTTTTGTATTGTGCAAGGAATGTCGAGGATACCGGCCCGTCTGGTTACCTCGACGATATTAAATTATCGTTTGAGCTATTGGGGAATTTGTAGGGTTGAATCATTGGTCACGGTGGATTCTTCTAATCCTCTACGACGCTTTACGGTTCTTGCTTAAGAGTTTTACCGCAGGCGCAAGATAATTATAGCTACGTGTATATCTGGAAATTTTCTCGTCGAAAGAGATTGCGTTCGATGGAGAAGAAAAAACATTGAAAAACAATTTGCAGTGGATCGAGTCTGCCGATGAGCTACCATCGGATTTTTTCCAAATATCGACAAAAATATTTTCGTTGGCATCTGGCATGCGTAGAGCGCGGAATTTCGAAATTAAAGCACGTTATATATTAAAACATCCCCGACTCCTGCAATTCCTTTCACGCGTCGAACAAGATGGCTGTTGCTTCGTATCGTAACAAACAACTCTTCTAAAACGTTCTAACGCTTCATCGACTCAGCTATATACCGCGCACCAAACAATTCACCCTATATATTCGTCTCCCCTCGTCTGTCTCCTACTACCTGAAATCTCATCTATTACGATACTTTCCCTATCCAATCGTTCTCCAGCATGAAACACAACCAAACCTTCTAAACCATCCACCTCGTCCAATCACTACCTCCAACTGGTGAAATAAAAAAGTTTTAATGAAACCAACACCACGAAAACTGTTTATGTAACCGAAACCAATCAGCCTGGATGTTTCGACCGTTCGATCGCCAAGGTAACGCGCGAACGCGTTAACTGGATAGTGATCGATGAGCACGCTGCCCATCGTTCGACGCTGAAAAAGAAAATTCCGCGCTAAAGAACGAGGCAACGAGATAATAGTTTACGGCGAAGGGAAGGAAGAGCGGACTCCTTCCTCGTGGCACAGCCACCGCGGTGTACGCGGACACCGGGTGGAATTTCACCTACGAGTTGCCGCGCGAGTGGAGGCTGCACGCTAAGGTTTCGAGAGGACCTTGTTATTAATCACGACGCTGCCATCTCCGGGAGCAACGCTCGCTCGTTAGCCTGAGGGGGTTCGTGTGTCTGGGGGATGGCGGGGCCCCCGGGGGTGGCCATCTCTTAATTACTTCCGCGCCAATTAACACCGCCTCGAATAAAGAAGGGGCTACTCGACCGCCAATGGGAGCTCGCTTCTGAAAAAGCCAGTTGGCTCGGAAGCACTCGCTTTCGATTTAATATAGTGCCACGGAGCGTATCTGTGTACGTCTATGTGCGAGTGTAGGCAGGAGTGGTCGACCACTTTCGCGAAATCGATGATCGTCGGTGACGTTGCTTCCTCCTCGACGCGGCTTCGAGCGCGTCTAATGGCCGATTAAACGATCCGCTATCCCTTTCGAACGTTCGACTTGGAGGTAACGGCGTTTTCGTGTTCCGACCGGCGATTTTCAGCTACAGCGAATTTGCCGTGTAACGTTGATCAGTTCAACGAGGCGAAATATTTACGATTGATCGCGTGTAACGCGCTACGTCAGGTTGTAACTTGGTAGACGAAGTTTCAGCTTCGAAAATCTGGATTAGTCTGTCGTACAAGTTATATTTTTAATTTTACTTTGTCATTTGAAACTTCTTTGAAGCGTAAAATCGACGCTGCCATGTAAAATCGAGACGAGTATCGTCGAGCTCAATGAAACGGAATTTTCTGCGGGATCGGAATCGCGAGTCACCCCTTCGCGGCGATCGAAGAAAGGTCGGTTGATTGACTTCCCATGGGACTCCGCTTTCGGAAGAGCACAGCTGATCCCTTCTGGCTATCTAGACCCGTTCCCTATCTCTCTTTCTCCTTCGATCCCTTTGCAATCCTCCAAACTCCAGTCGAACGTGACTGGTTTACCTCGTCGCCGGCTGCGCGAGAATTGCGCGAGTAAATCACGAGGAGACGAAAAGCTTGTACCTAGTGGCAATCTTACTTTTCTAGCTTTTTCTTCGTCCGTAAGTGTCTGAAACAGTGTGTCTGGAATATCAACTGAAACACTGTTCGATTCGGTCATCGCCTTAACGAATGTGCAGGATTCTCAACGATCTCGCACTCGGCAAGAATATCCTTACGCATCTAATCATCGAAGTATCGCGATCGACACGATAAAAGTAATGCAGGTATGGCGGTAAAATATCGCGAAGATTGATAGTCTGCGTGGTCGCGAGGACCGTGGGAGTTGGGTTCTGGATATGGCGATATCGGACAGGATATGGCGGTGGTGGACGGGTTGAAAAGGGACGGGTTCGCAGGAGACCAGCACCGAGCAAGTAGAGGGTGAATCGAGTGTAGTTTGAGGGCGGGGTGCTGCCGGTGGATAAAGGAGCCGAGAGTGGGGTGAGACAGTGGCAGGGGAAGTTGACGGGGATGAGGTTGGCGATTGGCATTTAATTAGCGGCCGGATGACCGCCGCCGCCTCCGGATCAATACGCCGCCCCCGAGGGCCAGCGTGCAGGAGGCAGCGGCGATCCCCTTCCGACCCACTCTATCCTCTTTCCCTCTTTTAACCTCTTCTCCAGCCAACCGTCCACTCCTCTCTCGCTTCTCGTCGTCCTCCTACTTTCTGCCATCGTCACCCCATCCTCCGCCTCCATCTTTCCCACCTCCTCCTCCTCCGCTTCTTCCACCGCCACCCCGTCCCGGGTAGACCGAACAGAACCGAACTCGTTTGCCCCGTCGTCGGTGAAACCCTTTTCCATCCATCCCCTGGAGCCACCGGCGGAAGGAGGGGACCAACGAGTGCCTCCGCTGCTCCTTAACCTAACCTCCTGACCGAGCACCACGTGCGGGGAATATCCGGAAGCGCCTCGGTAAAATAAAGCGAATCGACGGTAAGTGGCGCGGATCCTCCTGTGCCGTGGCCTCCGGCTCGCTGGACAACCATCTCTCCTTTTCTTTTCTCTTCTTTCTTTCGAAGCAACCCCGTAGTTCTGTCTTCCTCTAACCACCCCATCTGGCTCGTCGTTGATCGACGAGTTTTTCCTCCCCGTTCTTCGATACACAACGATGCACCGACCGATGTGCCTGACTTTGCGGCGTTCGATTCGATATGATAGCGGTCCGGCTAACGTAACGAGTACGATCGTTACGCGCGGTGTAAAATTGCGTTTCGAGATGCAACGATGATATTGGAAGACTAGTCGAGCTGTTTCTGGAGGATTCGCGGTGTCGATGTACCGACGCACGTCGAGAGAGAGAGAGAACTGGGGGTTGGTTTCAAGCGTGTTCGAGTTGATTGTTCTTTGTAATTTATGTATTCGATAGCGAGTAATCGAGTACGGTACTTTAACGATGTTTTTTATCTCGATTTTTCTACCATAAATAGCATTTGACGATGATAAATGAAAAGGAACGCAAGGAAGTTGTATTCCATTACACAAAATCTACCACGATTTTCTTTTATACGAATGGTTGTTTTTATTCGATAAGCAATCGCTAGATCTCGTAACGCAGTCTAGTAACGGACGAACAACGAATTACTCGGACGACTAAACCGTACGAGTAATATCGCGGTCGTCGTTCGTATTCGCATAAGGTACACCGACACTAATTAATGAATTAATGTTCGCGCGTTACGCCAGCAACCTAAATAACAAAACGATTCGAAGGACATTGGTCTCACGATACGTTGCTCGGTGACGGTATACTTATGCACCAGTCATTAGCGTAGATCGGCACGACGCGTTACTCCAAGTAAACCACTTTCCTTTCTCTACATTGCATCCGCGTAGAAAGATACGTAAAAAATTACAACTCTAGCAGAAATCCAACTGAATAGACCATATGTTACCAAATTGTTTTATTCCACACGTATATTACGACTTTCCATCAAGAAGCTACACGTGTCAACCTTCTTTTTTCCGAAACGGGCGAATCCTTTTAGCTATGAGTCATCGATTTTTTAAACTTCTTCGTTCGCATATCGGTGACGTGTGAATCGACAACGAGCCGCTCTCGGATTTTCGCTCTCGTTCGTGCGAGGAGTTAATCACGGTAAACAGTTTTCATTGTTCCACAACGGGTTGAGACACGGTGCTCGTGCCAAATCGGTGTTTATGTTTGGAATTATGGCTGGTCGAGCAACAGCCTTTGAAAATATCGTCGCCGACCAACAGGGTTCTCAATTTCATTCTGTCTTCTCTTGCGTGATCTCTTCGAGTTACACCTGTAGCTCATCCTTGCATAAAGACCATAAAACATACGAAATACATCTACTTGTTTGATACGAATCTACTTTTTTTTTTTTTTTTTTAACAAAAGAGGAATCGCGTAGTAACAAGAGTAAGTGTGAAATACAAATGATGATATTTGCTCGAGCGTAAAATTTAACAGCGGCCAGAAACATCGGAGAACGCGTGGTTACACTTTATCGATATGGAAAAAGGTATCGTGAGAAAAAAAAAAAAAAGAATAGAAATGGAAATAGAAAGGAAGAGGGAGAGGAAGAAACAAAGAGACGAAACGAGGATAAATTGATATATCTGTCGGTTATTGGTGTAATAAGTTACATTGACAGCGCTATCTATATGTAAATGCACGATCGTCCTCTTGTGCCGGCAATCGATATCCGATCGATCAAGAATTATTTACATTGTCCGTGGGCCGGACATAAGCGTGGAAATTTAAATGCGTTTCAGTGGATTAACGTCGCCCTAACACGCGTTAATGGACATCGCCGCGATCGACCTTTTATTTATGTTACAATTATTCACATGGACCGCGTTTCATGCTGCGACCGCTTGCGCTCGCGCTCGCGCGATTTATGCGCCCGCCGACCTGGATGTGCTCTAAGCGCGTCCCGAGCTTTCTACCCGCGGGCCTAGCCAGTCGATCGCGACCACGACGATATTCCACTTTATATTTTTCCTCTGGTTTCAGAAGATTACAGTGTCCAATTTTTCTATTCGACATCGAGGTGCGACGAAAGCGTTGCAGCACGTGTTGGAAATTGCAAGCAGACGAGAACTAAAGTGCACAAAATAGTCGAAGTAAGCGAGAATAGAAAGAAAAACTAGCCACGATGTCGTTTAAAGCATTCGAAGTAACAGATTATCAATCGAGGCGTAAAATTTAAAGGTTCAATCGCGAAAGTTGCGGCAAATAGGTTCGAAGTTGGTTCTTTGGATTTGTAAGTTACTCGATAGCAGTATTATCGAATTCTTTTCGAATTGCTTGGAAAAATAGTTTCGTTGGTATTTGAAGCTCGTAGGGTATGGAATTTCAACATTGAAATCCTCCGACATGCTGTGAATTTTTTACAATATGAATAGCACCGATTGGTAGTTGTTCCTTTAAGAAAGAAAGAAAATATAATCTAAGAAATCTTTCCAAATTTCCAAATAAAGTGTCATCACTCTCTAAAGCTACCTTTAGGTAACAGCTATTTTCATCCTTGCGAAACATTCATTATAATTAATGTTTGTCTTCCTAAATCGAACCAATCGTTACCTTTCGAAACACGCACGCTGAAACAAAGATATCGAAATTCCAGTTGTTGTGTAAACAACATGCCACGCGAATGAAATCAATATTGGACCAATCCCTAGGTTGATCTTATTTAGGATTCACGTTGAAACCGCGGAAAGAGGGTGACGGAGCACCCCTGGTCCACAGAGATCCCTTCGCCGGCAGCCGGCCGGTTGTTTTCTGCTTCGGTGTATAAAATACGGGACTTGTTAACAATGTTCGCACCTATGGGTACGTGTGCGAGGGCCGCGCGTCCGTGTACCCGGTCACCCATAAACGCGGTGCGCCGCGGCGAGGGGCCCTTTCGGCGACGCCGACCTTCGCCCCGAGATCCCGCGGAGATATTTTATTCCCGGCGTTTTTTACGAGCCGATATATCAAGCATCGACCGGCCCCAACGGGGTTGCCGTCACGGGCCCGGCCGAAAACGCCCGACCCTCCGACCCCGCGGTCCACCAGCTCGCGAAAAGCACCATCACCGATCGCCATTGCATACCTCCTCTCGCGATCTGCTTGATCACTCGCGTTCTCATAAGCGAGAAATTAAGGTGCGGTTCTTGGATGCATGTTTTTCGAAGTGGTATTTGAAGCGTTTTCTTCCGTAAGGGTTGAGTTTGGCAATGGAGTTGGTAGGTTTGGTAAAAGTAAAGATAGTAGATTGTAAATAATACACGCGATGTTGTTAAGGTAGGATTTTTCGTAGATACTCGACCGTTGAAGTGACATCTTTTCGATGAAGTGAAAAACGATCGATATAGGAATTTACGATGACATGTTTTGTGCGAAAGATTGTGCGACTATGCGTTAGTTTATTCAGGATTTATCGATAACGATAGCGATAATTTAGTTCGTCTTGTGGAAAACCTAATCGACTGAATTATTGCAATTAATTATCTTTAGCATAATTTTACGACAAAACTTTAACAGCGGGAACTTTGTACAGACGAAAATTTATTTGGAAATATAATCCGATGGAAGTATCGTAATCCAATTACAATATGAATAATTGATTACCTTTTAAGCATACATATTTGTTATTTGTATCGCGCTTAATGTATCTTAATCTGTATTATTAATTATATGATTCATTACATGTATTTATAATAAGTTGTATCTATTTGCATTACTTATTTATCAATTGCATATCAGGTAATTACATCGAATTATACCGTATAGAAAACTGGTATGTAATCGACTTAACTTCGAAATCTAGTTAAACTAGCGCGATAATGAACTTAAACCTATCAATATACGCGACAGAAATTACTATACTTGCGAGATAATTACAATGCTACCACTTCTATCCTGCTGTTTCTCCAATAACATCTCGTAGTTACTCGTTAGACATGCTAACATTTCAAATCGAAGAGACATTTTCACAAATCTCAATTTTCACAATTCTCGAACATTTCAGTTCGAACCCCATTCTTTAAACCAGCTATCGTATACTTTTACAAGCGATTTGTGTCTAATTGAACAGTATGCACGCAGTCGCTTCTATCACGCATAGACGTACACGTGTTTATTATTCGTTTAGCACGGCGTGACAGCTTTGCGGCTGTGTGCGCGAAGACAGCGCGAGAACTCAAGACCACAGTGCGTTCGTAAGTCAGGAAACGAAGGGGGTCGAGTATATATGGTCGTCGTGGTGAACAAGGTTTCGCAGCTTTAATGTCCTTTTGAAATTCCGATTTATTCGAAATACGTGCCATGAACCTTGGCGCAATCGTCGCGAAATCCCTGAGAACAGCCACGTTTCGAGATACTCGGATCTCCGATCGACTGTCCGAAGATACGATCTGACTCGAGGAAAATCCTAGAACGTAACTGATGTCGGTAGTTAAGATTTCGAGTGTAATAAATAACGTGGTTAGAAATTTGTAGAAAAATCTGAGACGAAGCTCTTGACGAAGTTACGGCAAGACAAATTTGCAGTTGGATTCTCCTTTGTCTCTTTCCTCGCGCTTCCTCCGCAAGATTAGAAAATTTCTTTGTTAGGAAACTTACCTAAGAGACCAAGCAGGTCGGAGATCCGTTCCAAGTCAACGTTTCCGCTTCAGCAATTCGCTTATCGATATTCTCGCGTAGCTTAACACAATTTATCGACGACCTTTCAATACCGAGTCCTTGCTCGAACCGCGGGAATTCCGTGGACACGAGTCGTTCGCACCAGCCGCGCGATGGAATTCCATAATCGACCCAGCTTATTATTTATTTGCCACCGCTGACACATGTTCCTTTCGATCGCGGGCCTTTCTCCTCGCCGCTTAAACCTAATGCAACTCCTTTGTTCGGAATTGTTGTCCACACGTGTTGGATCGTTGATTTATCGTATTTCCTTGCTTAGCAAAATGTACTTTGTAATATCTGAGGTGGTTGTTGGTGAAGGTGCCCACAAGAAATACTCTTGATGTTTAACAAAAAAAGTTTATTAAACTAGCAACAATAATTAACGATTAACGATTAACAATCAAGAGTTAGTAATCACGTATCTCGAATTGCGTTTGCCTCGCTGTGACGCTAAACCTTTCGCACTTCGCAGCTCGGGGCAGAACGAATCTTTTGTTCGAAACCAAATGGATTCTTTTCTTTGTTGTCCCTCGATATCCCCACTACGCACGCGTTTATTAGATGTCCGCGACAGTTGCCGCGTATGCAATCTTCCGAATATTCGGCGAAAGAACCGTATATCGATGGTACATTAGGCATGTTGGCCTTACGCTTTGAATGCGTAGCGCTTTGTGTCACGAAATCGTTGGGAAGTTTCACGATCGAGTGCCGCCACATATCTAATGGTCTCTGAATGATAATCTCTGACGCGAAAGTATGGTTCACGGTGCCCATTCTGAAATTAGCAAGAAAATATGTTCGCGTTATCGGATTTTTCAAATTTTCCTCGTCACGTCAACGCGTGTAATCGTCATCCACGTTATTGGCCAGTATCTAATCGCCTTAGAAGGGCGTAGCCGATCGAAAGGTTCGAAGTCACGATCCGGTCGCGAGACGGTAAGCACGTTTTACCAGGAAAGGACGTCCCGTGCCAGGGAGCCATCAGGCAGCGCGGCCTCGACGAACCGACTCGAGTGCTACTTGCTGAAATTGACGAACTGCGAACTACCATCGCGTAAAGTTTCTCGAGGTGATGACAATTATGGTAATGAACCGGCGGAAAGGCAGAAATTGGCAATGGCGCGGAACGAAATTTTGAAATAGGTGTATTATATCGTTCGAAATTGCTCTTTCTATAAAAATCGGTTCTCGCGCGAACCTTACGGTCTGTTCTGATCGAATATCGATAGTTCAGGTATCAAGGATTCGGTGTTGATCAGAAAACGCGATACACAGAAATTGAACGATTGTCTGAAAATATTTCCAGTCATACGCCTCGTAATCGATAAAATATTGGCAAAATAAATTTCCTGCTTTTCAATCGAACGGGTACAAAGAAATAAACGTTAAATGCTCTTTCGAAGGTTGCGTTTCAAGATTTTGCGATATTCTTCGGGATATTCGCAAATTCTTATCGTCGTTTCCCTGAAAATTCATCCTCGACAAGCCATTGCAAGTATAAAGTGTCACGTGTCGCGTGTAACGGCAGCGTTTCCTGTCCATCGTCCATTACGGCATTATGCTTGACTTTCGTGGAACGATACGGATGGAGAATCGGGTGGCGCGGCGCAAGGTGTGGCCGCCGGGATGAAAAGTCGGAGCGTAGCGGAGGCGGCGCGGCTCGGCCCGAGACAATGGCGATCGATCTCCCCCGGGGACGGCGACGCAATCGGAAATTGCCGATGAATAGGGACGATAGATGAAAACTCGCTCTATTAAAACGTCTAGTCATTTTTTTGGCCGCCTTCGTCGGGGGAAGATGGGCCCTGAGATCTTCGCAACGATCCTTGCCGCGGGCGACTGTGCTGCAATCCCGTATCTCTCCTCGACCGTTTCCTTCGGTGTATCGCGTTACAACGGCGACGAACACGACGACGATCATCGTTATTATTATGGTATTTCTCTGCCAAATTGCGCCCATAGCCTGGAACGTTCGATCCGAGTGAGTTGTGCTCCGATTTGGAGCTCTGTAGCGTTGTAGATCAGCTGTTCGATGAATTTTCGTGTTTATACCTGGTACAAGGCACAGCATATTCACTACGAACATTTTGGATGGAAATCGGCGCGATACAATTTTTACGATACTCGTATGGTATCGATTTGGACGTGAAAGGCGAAGTAAAAGTTACGAAGTTTTGGACGAAAAGTATTTTCACGTTACATCAGCGAATGGAAAGAGCATCGGAGTTCTACGAAATTGGGAAACTTGTTAATTTCCAGAGGGCGTTTTCAACTGGGGAATGCTAATCTCCGCGCGTTATTGTTCTCTGTTATCGCATTAAAGGAAAAAAGATAGGGATGCTGAAGCTACATTCACGCGCAATCGTTCCACGGCTAAATCCGTCGGATTAAGTTCTCCAGCGCCGTCGTGAGCGCTGCTTATTTTTCGCGTTGCCCGGCAGCTGCAATAATGAGATTTAAAAAACTCTATCCGCCTTACCGCTACCTGTCTGTGCGTGCGGAAACAAAGAGAAAATCAGGAGGAATCCGGCATTTTTCCTCCGCTTATCGTCGTTAGAGAGAACCGTTTCCCGTCGACTCGATAGTTTTTGTCACGTTTCTAAATGACCGAGGCTCACGATAGTCAGCGTGAATGCCATTTTCCGCGGATATCGATAGTACCATTTTCTTTACTTATTAGCGCCTTCTAATAAAAACTTTAAACCGATACTTTCTTTTAGACGATCTTGCATTCATAATCAGTTTCATTCCCGTCAGAATTTGTATTTTCTATTTCTCTTCTTATAGCAATAGTAGCACTAACGTGAAAGTAATTTAATGGTCATTGCGTTTCGCATGCTGTTCCTTGATCGAGATCTAGCATTTAATCGCACAAGCTGAGATTATAGTCTGGTATAATTGTAAAGATCACAGGTGTTAATCGATATTGTTCAATTTCCTCTATAGAATGACTAAATGAATCGAATCTAATAACTTGAGTCGCGCTGATTCATTGGAATTTGCTATTTAGTTTTCTGAAACACACCTTTGACACGCCCTTAAAAAGCGCAACTATCTTTTTACGGTTACAATAGAACCAAGTAGATTAAATCTAAAATTAAACTTGTTCTTCGACTATAGTGCGATGTCTTACAGGTCTGTTTGGTCGACAAAATCGCGCATTACATCAAACTCGTCATCTTTTCTACGCATTTGCCTCGATAAGGTATTCCAGCTCTGGAAAATCTTCCAGACAAGCGATCTTCGAAACGATGCCAAAACTGTTTCACGATAAACCACGTGTCCTCGGAGGAAACAGGATTGCGAGGCAGCAAACGCGATACATCTCCCTTGGCGATTATCGCGGGCGACTTGCTCTCGAAGAAACCCTCGGCAAACGTCTGGACGTTTCACGCTACATGGATCAAGCCTGGCAATCGGGACGATATTATTTCATCGGTCGGAAATAGAGAGGGGGCGGTCAGAGCAGAAAGTTAGCATAGGCCGTGACTTAGTGCTCCTCGGGGTGCCGTCTGTCAACCCCGCCGGAGAGCCTTTCTTATTTCGCGATATTTTGTCGTCGCCGGCCGCGATATTTATCGTCCACGCAGGACCCTCTCACCCTTCGATATTCCCTTCTCTATCCCTTTGTTTCAGGACGCCAAGTATAATCTTTGCTCTCGGAAAAAGAACTAATCGGACCGCTACGTGCTCCTTCGTCTTTGATGAATTACTATCTCGATTAAGTTACCTCAGTTGGCGATATTTTCTTTGTAGTATCGTTTCAGACAAACACGTTAACTTGTCGACTATGTATTTATCATCTTCCTCCTTGAGATTTTGTCGTTCACTAATAAGAAACAAGGGAAAAAGAGAAAAATTCGTAAGAATTATTGGAATTTTGGCAGACGCCGGCTCCACGTCGGAATATACGCCTGTTCGGTGGCGGCTCGGAGGGCCAGTTAATTCCGCTACATTTGAACGCGTCCCGAGAAAACGGCTAGATATATCACGCAAATTGCCATTGTGGCCGCGACAATATGCTAAACGCAGCCCAGGCTGTTAGCATTTCATTATTCCGCCACACACGTGAAGCGTGCCGGGATAAAGTACGGCCGTTGGAAATTCCGCTTTTTCCTTTTTCTATTCCACCGCGTTTACCCCCTGACATCGACACGCGTGCCGCATTCTGATCGAGGGGATGCCAATTGCGTAGTATAGCTGCCACAATGTTTAAATCGCGCGTGCACGTGTCGCGCGTAACATGCGGTCCAAGTTTCTTTCTTCTTTGCTCGCTTCTTTTATGGTATAAATCAATTAACGATAGTCCACCTTTCCAGTCGCTGATTTAGTCGAAAATTTTCGTCACCAGTGACAATCGCGTAAATAGAATACGAACCGTACGTGGTCGTACAAACGCGAGAGTGGACGCTCGCGTGGGGTGAAAGTTTGGACACGCGTTTGGGCGCGGTGTGGCGCAGAAGGGAGCGATGGATCGGATCAGCGAAACGCATAGACCCAGCTTAAATCCTCGAACTCATTAATGGGGTTGCATCGTCGACGCGGCCGCTCGCCAGCTTTATACTTGAGGTTTAATTCGCGCTCTGGTCAAATTAATTTGCAACGATGAACGAGTTGCCCGGTTGCTGCTGCGTGGCCACCTCGCGTTCGCTGTTAGCGTTGCATTTCGAATGGGGAGATTAGCCCCGTTCATTAAACACGAACCTACTACACATCTGCCGAGAGATTTGGCCGCGATGCAAACCGGCATATCGCATCCCACGTCATCGTCCTCGAGTGCTGTCGAGTTTTCGTACTTTCGTACCTCCACCTATCTCTCTGTTCCCATCTCTCTATCTCTTTGGGATCAACGGGCCGAAATCGACTGCAATTCCAGCCGGAGAGTTCCACTGAATTTTAGCCAGATCAGCCACGAGTGCGTTTGCCTTCAAGGTAAAGTATCCGATTCGGTTTCGCTGCTGAAGAATAAACCGTGTCTGGGCTTGTTGTTTCGTCCGGCGAAAGGATTTGAACCGAAAGAGTGGGAAATTGGGATGTATCGACGCGGAGAGTGGCCATCGAGTCGATTCCGAGTTAGCTACCCTCGATGAGTGTTTGCGAGGTGGAACGCTTCGAGTGTGAAACGCCGATAGTAGCTCTTTTTAACCGCCAGCTCTTTGAGACATTGTTCGATTGGGAAAATTGCGGAAAAAAAAAAAAAAAAGAAAAAACTCGACGATACACGATAAGATGTCACCTAAGCGTTATAAAGCAACTTCAACGATCCTTCGTATTGAAAATAATACAAAGCAAAGCCATGCCAGGAGATCTCATCGAATATTCCATACGATTCAACGGAAAATTAAAATCTTTCAATCAATCACAGGGAAAAATATCAACAGCGTGAAAATACAATGGTAACGTTATTCTTCTCGTACAGTCGGCTCGCACGGATAGCTCCGCGTTTCACTGTGACAAATGCTCTCACAGTCAGCTATCGACGCATCACTGACGTAATTCCATTCCGCTCGTTAACGAATTCCAAACGATAGCCGAGCCACGTATCCACGGCTCTGTTATATTTAACAATACGCGGCTGCATTGTGTGGGACTGTGCCGGTGGTCCGTTCCGATTATAATGTTAATCATCATCGCTGCCACGCTGTATCGCTGGCGATATTGATTGGAAATATACGTTCGCGTAATTCGTGTAATCCATATCCGCGCAATTAATTATCGTTCGTTGATATGTTGTAATGGCCATCGTTGCTACTAGCTGGTGTACGCTTGTTCCCTGCTTGGATTACAATTCTGGCCCCGGTGAACATGTTGGATTTCGTTGTCGAGAGACGAAACGCTCCGGGGGTCGATCGTCCCGAAATCTAGACGCTCCTTTCGCGTTGGTTTCGTTTCATACGACGAAAATCCGATCGTTACCTACCTAATCGGTACGCGAAAAATGTACAGCTGTTCGTGATGTTCTTAAACGAGGAGTGTCGTTAACATCAAGCGGAGGAACGAGATGATAAGCTGACAGCTCGGCGGTGAAGAGATAGCTGCGATAAATATCTCGTGGCTCTTAAAAACTTTGTTGCCTTTCATACGCGACGATAGCGAGAAAAAATGGTGCGCGAATATAAAAATTATGGGAAAAAATGTCGATGACAACCGGAAATTGGTGTCCTTGCGAGAAAACCACGTTGTATACACTGTGCCTCGACAAACCTGCAAATCACATCGTAGCTTCGCATCATTTACAGGGTACGATATTCCCCATCTTGATCTTGCCATAAAAAAACTAACTACAAAAGTCCACACGCGTATGCATGAACACATATTTAAAGCCCATTTAAATTCCAAAGCGAGCTAGATTAACTCGAAAAGCTAATTCCATGGCGTCACCGGTTCGGATATAAAAAGCGTGGCAGGGACTTTGTTTCACGAGCTCCCCTTCCGCGTGGCACGGGCGACCGCTAACATCGCCATATAATCTGTCGCTCGTTCCGAATAAATAACCCGCTGCGAAGCTAATAAAATTTGCCGGCTATGAAATTTTGTCAGCCAGCCTGTTCGACCTCGCTTCGTTTCCCAACGACAGAAGATTTCCCGCGAAGCCACGGGACGCTGTCTGGATAAAGACACATGGCCGACGATGGCTGCGCGCTTGTCGCTTCATTTGTCTTTATATTAGCGGCACACGCCGTCGTAACGCTATAACGTCATAACACCACGACAACGGGGAACTTGTACGCAACGTCGTCTTCCCTTTCGTTCTTCTTTGGTGAAACGGCTCGTGTATAGGTAAATGGTCCCCTCTTTCGTCAGCCAAGGGTAAGGAAGATTGCGTTAACCCCTTAAATGGGGAGTGACGATTCGCTGGAGGTTCGGCAGGGTGGGTTCGCGTCTGATAGGATTATGGTTTCTTTGGTTTAACGCTGCGCGTGACGACCTTGGTTATCTGGAATTCTGCTTCCTGTAATTTTTATAGCGTGCTGAAAACCTAGTAGAAAAAATTAACATCAAAGTTTCTGCACCGCTAAATGCGTTTTCCCGGTTCCTCATCCGTTGCAACTTCGCCAGGGATTTCACGTAGCTGCAACGAGCCGGAACTATGATGAAAATGACGTTCGACGAGGCAAAAGGGCGTCCGTTTAGTAAGGATTCAAAGTTCGCCTTAGTGCAGATCCGTGTCGGTTCTCGGGGAAACTTTCAAACGCATGAAAGATGGAAGAGAGCAGCAGGAATTAACGTTTCTTTTTCCCTTCTTCTGCCTTCCTTTTTCTCTCTGTCCCTCTATCGCTTCGACTGCAACGGCAGTAGCTGCAGGTAACTCGCGACGGCGGAAAATAAACTTTCCTGCTGCGTACATAAAGTAATACCCGATCCAGGAGGTTCGCCTTCCTTTCAGCCGCGGGGCAGGATTGGATGGTGGCTCCCAAGGGGTTAATTTCGTGCCGAAGGGCGGAAAATATTCACGGTTCCTTAAAATCCGACGAAGCCCCGTCTCTTACGAGCTTCCTCTGGGGTGGCGTTATGCCAAACGGTCACTCAAAATACCACACCCCCTTTTTTCCTGCTCGCCCGTGGCAACGATCCTTTAATCCGCGCCAAACTGTCCGGGATATTTCCTGCCGGCTGAAAAGTCGACGAATAAAATTCTATCTCCTCTTTACCGTACCGTACGCGCCCTTACAACGATGTTTCGTATCTATTTTTTTCTTTTCCGCCTTTTTACCCGCCCTAACGAACGACTGGAGTGCTCGAACGATGTTTCGCTGTTACAAGGTTGGACTATTCTGCAATTTGTCTTCAACCATCGTGATTGTAATCTTAGAAAACGTAATCGAGTTTTTTGATTTTACTTCTCAAGCTCGTTTCGCTAAGTTTGATTATTTTGATCAATTTTAATTTTTTTATTTGATTATGTTAATCATTGGTCTTTCCTGATTTCAGTCCATTAAATGCACTATCAATGGATGCTCCTGCGACTCTTTCACTCCAGGGAAGCGACATATCCGCTACTGCGACAGGTGCCACCATGGATGGGTGCCACACGGTAAGTACTACTACTTTTTTACGATTTACACGAAACAAACGAAACGTGGGTTTATCTTGATCGTCGGTAATTCATATGCAAACTAGGTAGATGCATTAGTATCTTCAGATTGCTCCTTTCGCAGTCTCGGTAATATTATACTATGACGCAACGATACGTCGTAAACCAATAGAAAAGTACCAATCGCGTTATCGTTTGCTTTGTTTTATTGCGCCAAGTTTCAATCCATTTTTAACTGAAACCAAGCTCGAGCCTAAGAAAAATCTGGTGCAAGAGAAACTGTGGCAAACCGGGTGTCTCCTAGTCCGAGATCCATTCTCGATCAAGAAGAGGTCGGCGAAGATTTCCGTGTTGGGATCGCGTGCACCCGGTTAAACGCAAATTTTCCAACTGTCAGCATACTTCATCCGGGTGGCCCTCAGGGACGAAATTCAATTTTCCGAGGATGACCAGCGGCGTCCCTTCGCGGCCAGGATTCCACCCTTCTCCGCGCACGCGATCCGCAGGATGGCCAGGCGCGCGCGCGCGTATGCATACGGATCGCCTAGATATATACGGGGGGTGTGCTTTATGTCCTCGTAAGTTTCAGAACGTGGAAGAGGAACGATCGGCCGACTGGTTCGTCGTTGATCAGCTCGTTCGCTATGGAAGTCGTTTCATAGCGGCACGCTATGGAGTATACAGGGTGTAGCTCGTTGCGTGAAATTTTTAACAAACAATCCTTCGTTAACCCAGCGGAGGTCACGATTGTATAACTTCCTTATTGCTTTGTAGCAAGAGAGCACCCAAGAGAGAAAACATATAGTAATAATTTAATCCTTTATGATGTAATTTTTTTAAACGATAGTATTATAGCCCTGAATGATTTTTACTTGGGCAATCGATTGGTATAAAAATCGATAAGAAAGAATTCGAGTCAGATTCTAAATTATTCTTACGAGAAGATCATAGTTTAAAGGTCCACCCGAGTCACCCTGTATATGGCGCGAACAAAGCATCGTATCGACGTTTAGGGGAAGATCTCGATGTACGATGGCGTGTATCGCGCTTAAAATTCCGGTTGCTTGACCCGCGATAGATTGGACGCGCCGTGCCGCGGAATACATATCAATTTCGGGCTTCGGTCACGTCCCACGGGGACGCAGTTGCATTTTCTTTCCAACAGCCTCTTCTTCTTGCCTTTTTCTTGAGCCTGGACGCGTGGGGGACAAGTATGTCGCAAGAAACACGCCCTCCTGCCGTTACTTTCTTCTACGAAAAGAATGGAGGGTGTATATCATGTGAGTTATTTGAAAATAATTCACAAGAGGAACATCTTTTCTTATCTATGCTTTCCTAGCAAAAGAATTAGTATTAATAATACGGTTTTTAGAAATTTTATTTTCATACATTCGTTCAACATGAACGTATCTCTCTGTATTGTAACGATCCTTGTGTGCAAAAACTGAGGTGTTGTAACAAAGCTGATCCAATTTACGGAAGAAACTTTTGAAATGTTATTCCAAAGAATATCTAACCACTAGCAATTCCCTCTGTCATTCACGTCAAAATAGGACACCTCGGTCCACTTAATAAGAATCTTCGTCACGACACGAAACGTAACCGAAATAAACGTGAAGCACGAAACGCAGATACTCGGAATTCCTCTCACCGATCGTTCCCCGTGTTCTCTCGTTCCGATTCAGCTACGTTTTAGGCGATGACTCTGTCGACACAGATCTGGCCGGACCATTCATCAAGATCGCCCCGTACAAAAGACGATCTCCCAGTAATTGCTCGGAATCGGTCTCAAAAACGCGAGCGGAGTCATTTCTCTTTCGACATGGCTGATCGAACCAGACGGAGAATTAGAAATGCCGGGTAACCGGACGACTCGTCACTGCCCCTTTTGTTCTTCGCCCACAGACCGGTTTCTTTCGTACGGTCGGGCAAAAAACCGGGCCGCGTCTCGGGTACGGCGATTTGTCGTTCGAAAACGCCCGTTCGTCTTGGAATTGCGGAATAGCTGTCGTGTTAAACCGTGTACACCGTGACACACGGATCGCGATTCGATCCTCGTATACTCGTGACGGCAACTGTGATTCTCCTCGAACAATAATCTTAAAAATCATCGATGGAGAGCGGCTCTTCCTGCTAGTCGTGACCAGGGTTAGCTTCTAAAACTAATTGCGGAAGCTTTGCAATCAAAGATATTTGAACGATTTAACGAATGATTATTATCCAACAGAGAAATCCGAGTACAAGAAGTCAACTTTTAATACTCCGATCCAGTTGAAACGATAGAACAAACATCGTCTACGAGGCAACTGCTTTCGGTTTAACGGTTTTAAATCCTATAAAATCTTCCTTCTGCCGCCGTTAAACTTCTACCGAAATTACTTTCCCAATTCTGTCAAAACCCAAACAATGCTCGACTAATGGCAAAGAGAAAGTCAGAAGCGAAGGAGACAGGCGACGCCGGTACCCATCCGACGAATTAAGGAGTTCGTCGGTGGTTCGTGGAAGGACGCGGTATCCGGTCCCTCTTGCTTCACGAGGTCCTCTTCACGAGGAACGCTCGTTTCGCAGTCCCAAAGGTGACAGGCCCCTGACGCGAGAGCAAGTGGCGAGCTCGTAAGAAATCACGGCTCCGGGTATAGTACACTG
This sequence comes from Bombus fervidus, assembly GCF_041682495.2. Classification (NCBI taxonomy): domain Eukaryota; kingdom Metazoa; phylum Arthropoda; class Insecta; order Hymenoptera; family Apidae; genus Bombus; species Bombus fervidus. The sequence continues at coordinate 19,921,862 of NC_091517.1, forward strand.
ACAAAAGCCTTTTTAAATTGTAATGAGCTGCCAAAGAGTGAATTATGTGCCGTCCGAGTGGCATCGAGTCGTCGACGAGAAAGCCAGCCCCATCCTATAAAAGTCCACGCGCGCGTATACGTGTATCCGGCATCCCCGTGGCCGCTCATCCACCCCACGTCATGAATATATTTACATTGATCGGCCGTCTCGGCATTTTTCATTTGCCCTGTTCGTTGTGTCAGCCGCCCGCGGACGCTCTATCACCCCACGGATACTTTATTTATATCGATGGGACGTGTCTGTCTCGTCGACCGGCTCGATACAGTTTTCATCGAGAAAACGTCGCACGTGGAGACTCCACGTCGGATCGTCGCTAATGATTCTTTCGATTTTTCTCCATCGGTACCCAAAAGTACACCGCGAGCCTCCGACGAGCACCCAGTTTTTCAGTTTGCGCTTTCGTACTTTGCAAGTCGAATAATTTCCAAGTTTCGTTCCTTCAGCGAAGATCCGTGTTTGATGGAACGATGCTCCGGAGGAAACTATTTCGTCCGATTCTCTAGCTGACGCTTTGAAATCTCCGAAAATCTTTCGCCAGTAAAAAGTTATTGTTTCTATTATATCTCAGTACCTGGCTTTCGTTGTTAAAATTTCGTCAAATTTCTGCAAACGATAGAAATATTCGAACCGATCAAAGTTATCGCATCATCCTATGTACGTTCGAAAGATACGCGCACCCAACTAACCCCAGCACCGTTGCGCTCGAAAAAATGGAGGAAGACCCATAAGAAGGTGGTTCGAGCAGCAAGGAACGGTGGTGATTATCATCAAAGGCGCAATTCACGGGTATACGATCGTGGACCGTCGATGCACACGCGATGCATCGAGGTCGTGGTTGAGATCCATCGGCCGGACAACCGGTGAAAAACGTTTAATTGACGTGGATCGAGAACGTAGATGAGTAGCTTGCAACCAGGTAAAGTATCGGAGGCGAACTTCGGGAAATTTTCTCTGACCATGTTAAATCGCTTACTCTTCTTTTCTATCTTTCTCTTTCTCTGGATCTGGATACGGCGAAGGGCGTCGGAATTTAAAGTATGCGTATCCGGAGGATGCACGGATGATCGAAAGAAAGCCTACTGGTTAATCGTTCACCATGATGCTCTAACTATTTATTACATGCACGTACGTATGAACTTTGTTACGCCGGATTTTGCTAGTTTCTGCGCGCACTTCGCGTGCGAGATTAAAGAAGACGATCGTAGCGGTCGATACGCGCTGGAATGCGACGAAGATGGCGTTGTTTAACGAGAAAACAAAATCTTTCTCTTCGTAATTCCACGTAACGTAAAAGTTGCTCTCTTCTACAATTTTCTATCCCCTTCAAACATTAGGAACCGCGTAGGTTCATCCATCTTAGGAAATATCACGCAAATGACCGTTTTCACCGTTACATCTTCACTTTAGAAAGACCCTTAAAATTTCAGCCTTAAAACGCTATGTATTTAAAGGTTAAATACTGGAAAACTGCGTACACCGATCCATCATCTTCCAAACTACCATACAAATGACCGTTTTCACTGTTGTATCATCATCCACTCTGGCCGAAAAAGATTCTCAAAATCTCCCCATTGCTAACCTCACCCTTTACACGCACCCACCTTCGGTCTCAACACCCCTTATTAAGCCAACGTTGTATATACCAAATCATTCGACCAATCATCGTGGTCTCCAGCTAAACTAAACTCCAGGAAGAAAGACAGCCAGCGGTCGTGGCGAGGATCGAGAGGCACCATCTGCGTCTCCATCTGCGCGGTCGATTCGGCAGCTGGAAGACGAAGGAAGGTCGGCCGCGGGCGACGAAGATGCCCGTCGAACTCTGGCCTCGCGCCAGCGAGTCCGAGATCTACGCGTCTCGGCGCGTGCGCGATAAATCACTAGGAAGGCGTCGCCCCGAGTGACACGTTAATAAATGCACCGGCAAACCGTGAATTACGTCGGATCAAGGGGTTGCTCACCCTCTGTATGTCGCGCTATCCACCAGCTAGAGATACCGGGACGTCGAATGTTTGCACGTTTACACGAGAAGTGGGAATAAATTTGCCTATAATTGCCACGGTGAGTCTCGAGCGGCGAACGATTCTCGCCGCGAGTTTCTTTTGCTTGAGAAACGGTTTCAGGGAAATGATTATGGAAATAAAGCGACGAGACGGTTCTAATCAGTGGAACACAGTCAGAGGGAAACATCTGTGAATCGAGGTCGGGTGTTCTCGAGCGGCTCTGTGACTAATGAGAGACGTTGTTTAGAATCGATTTCGTTCTTCTAGAAATAAATCGTTCTGCGTTTAGGTTTCCACTATTCGTACGTAGTTTATAGGATGCGTAGAAGTGGAAGATTCGAAACCTTCCAGGTTCGCTACGTTTGTTCGCGTCCGGATTAAACGATATTTAAAGATTGTACAAATAAAATATACAACTTACGTTGCAATTTGAAAGAATATCGAATATGGTACTTATCGAATACTTTACACTTTCGAGAATCCGCCTCCCTCTTGTGCATAACCCGCTGTCTTTATTTCGAAGAAAAACGTAGCCGCATCGCCGCTAGGGACGACGAACCCCATTGTTCGCCTCGACGGTGAAACAAAGCTTCCAGGCAGATGGCCGAGGAAAGCACAAGTCACCGCGACACCGTTTCTCCTGTCGGAGTTTTCCGGGGGTGCATTACAGGCCATTAAGGGCCGGGACACGTCGCGCCTTTTAAGGGCTAAAACGCGCGGCTATTTGTTCTAATACGAAACCGATGCTAATGACGATATATCATATTCCATGGTCGGTCTCCAGCCTGGTCGCACCGTCACCATGAATCACGCCTGGTGAGATGCTAATGCACCGATTTATCTTGCCTCTCTGCTTTATTAAGACTTAGTTTTTCTCTGCGTGGAGGGAACGCGGCTTTTACGCCGCTCAGCTCGTTCTTCCTTCTTTCGTTCTCTCTCTTTTCCTCTTTCCATCTTTTTTTTTTCTCCTTTGCGGTTTCCTTGTCCGATAGACTTCCATCGGTAGATAGGTATAGCAGAGAGATAGTGTGAAGGAAGATCGATATCGAAAGGTCGGTGGAACACCCATGGGCGTCCACGGAGGAGGACTGACAAATTCCAACGACTGAACGCAAGCTCGTAAATCATCGTTCCGTTTGCTGACCGCGAGATCGTCCTTTTCGATCTGCTTAAAATTCTTCCCTTGAATTATTATTTTTTCTCTTCTTTCATTTTGCTCTTGGGTGGATTACCTTTACGTTGACAAAGGCTAGGACAAAGGATGATAAAAAGATATCGTTTTATGGTGAAGTTTTATCATCGCGAGACTTATAAAGCTCGTCTTGGAAACTTTGAAATTCATCGTAATTCTTGAAACGTCGAAACGTAGTATTCCAAGTTGCGCGTTGCTTGTGTGCCACTCTGTACTATTATTATTAATCGACTAGTCATGCTAATCAGAATCCATACGTAGACTCGGCTGTCGCGTTAGACACCGCCTGACAATTAGAATATTGTAGTCGCGTAGATAACACTTGTAGCACATCAAACAACTTGTTGCGAACATGTTTCCTATTTTAATATTATCTTATCAGGATATGTTACGAGTTACGGTGACGTAATTGAATTGCAAATTGTTCTTTTACGTTGATACGGAATAATTAACTCGGTCACGTAATGCGAAAGGTTAGCATATGCAAATTTACGCTCCTTCCAACGCAGTGAATCGAATAAGAAGCAGTTCATTCATAAAACCAATTATTTTTGCAGACGTACAAATAAGAAAAAAAAAGATATCTGGAATCTAAAGAGAGTTGAACGTACGAAAATTACGTATATCGATTTCTGTTTGCTTTTCGAGCAGTACCAGATCCTCCTTAATATAGATCAACCGAGAAACGATTATTGGAGCATAAATACAGCTATAAAACTTCACGCAAGTAGTCGTATAGGCAATGTCAAAATTTTTAATAACTATAAGTACACAACACTTTTGTTTTATGCGAGATATCAGCGAACTGATTTACATCGTTATGAGCCACATTCGTTTACGTACGTTCTCTATTCCATTCTACCCTTCGTATGCACCTCTATCAGTTCGAAAGCAGCTTTCTCGGATACCTGAACGATCGCTTATCACGATCGGAAAGCGATCGACGATGTTGGACGAGGGGAAAGCCGGAGATCGCACCTCGACACCCGAAATAGCTCGCGTGGCTACCATATGGGCACGGCACGGGCCAGAATGTCGCTCGATAAATCCGGCCGACATAGAGAGATTTGTCACGCGGGCGAAAATAGACGAGAAATAAGTAGAGTGAATCGGGACGATCGAACGTGGTATCGGAGAGACGAGGACGAGGATAGCGGCGTCGATGGAAAGGGATGACGCGGTTGGTGGGCCTCGACGTCTCCGCGTAAACACGAAGGCGCCGCGGCGCTTTACGACGCCTCCGGCCTACGGCCCGTGTTTAACTTATCCGAGACTTTCTGGCACAAACCATTTTCACTGCCGGCTTCGAGCGACGACACGCGCTCGCCGAACATCCCCCGCCCCAACCTCTCTGCCCGCAGTGTCTTGCACGCGCCGCGACGCCTTCCGTAAACCGTCAGCGCACGAACGTCGATGCGTTCCATGTGGAAATCGCTCATCCTGGGTGTCATCCACGTTTTTAATAGTGGGTAGATCATCGGTGAATATTGGTAATGGAATGTCGAGTAGAATCGTTGCAGGACAATGCTTGTTGTATCGGTGAAAATTCATATTTTTTCTGAATACAAGATGAATAATAGAAGATGAAGTAGATGAATAAAATTCGTAACAAAGATGTTCGTCTGGTAGATTATACTTCTATATTCGGCAAGCTGCTGTATACCGATATTCGAATGGTTTTTATCAAAGTGACTTCGATCTTTCGTAATTACATTTATCGAACGTTACAATTATCCAACAATGGAATTGATTAGGTTGCCGAGGAAATGATCGTAACGTACTTTCAGAAAGACATTCCAAGAAACATCGTGTGAGAATCGCAATCGCGAAACGTCGAGAGACCCGAGTGGCTTTCAGGTTGGTTCACCTAGGAATCACGGACGCCCGGTCCGTTAGTTTGCGCGGTTTATCGACGCCGCGGATAAAATTATTGCGAGCAAACGAATCTCGATAGATTCGCTAAAGCGAGATTTATCGCGGAGATATATAAGCTGGCACGAACTGTCAGCCGTTGATCGATACTCGACACCAGCGTCCTCGGATGAATATTCAAGAATCGTCGACCATAGTTGATGATTGTACTAAAAAATGATCCCATTGCTCGTCGATGAATCCTCGAATTTGCTGTTACTTCAACCGCTGCGCCACTACTTTCTACCTTTGCATCGTGTGACCTCTTTGAACGATACACATAATATTTCTCCGAACGATGTATGCAAACGAACCGTAATCCCTTCCTGCGAAATTCCCCATTTGCTTCGCCTCGGATTATCTGCGTTTAATTCGAGCCTTACGTAACACGTAAATGTTAACACGAATAGATTATCGAAGAAGTTTTCGCTAATCGATGTATTTATTTGAAAGGTCTGTAGCTATTTACGTTTCTAAGTTTCTCGCATCTCTGGTGCGTTACATAGTGTCGTGAAGTTATCAGTATATCTTAACTTAATTCCAACAAAATGTTTAATAATCCAGCGAATAATTAATAAATTCATAGCCTCGTAATTTTAACGTGACATTGGGAAGAGTTAAGGGATGGGAACTCGATCAACCCTGTAATCAAGCGGGAAAATAGAATTTTTCATTTACGTCCCCTCTCCGAATAATTCCTTATCGCGGGGATAAATAAGCCGGCAGCCGTATCCTGGCGCGCTAATAGATTCCCTTAGGAGAGTATATCTCGGAATAAATGCCTTCCCCAGCGACACGGTTCATCATAACGGTCCAAGCAGGGGCAACGAAGGGAACAGCGAGGAATCGAGAGATAAAGAGAGAAACGGAGCAGATAAGAAGACTCGACGATCTGTGGAACGTCCAAGGTGGTAATCAGACATCCTTCTGTCCTTTTCATTCCGAGATTGCCAGGAGGAAAGCGGCTAGAGCGATCGGGGTGGCTGCGTCTTCGCTGTCCCTCGTTTTGGCCAACGCGAGAGACAAATCGCCGTTCGGTTGCGCGGAGGAGATTGAGCTGCCAGAGGATGCACATTAATCTGTATCAAGCCGGCCATCAATATTTAATCCTAATCCGGAGAATTGCCGCGCGATCCTTCGGCCACGACACGAAGAGAGTGGATGTCCTCTCGAAGACGTTGATTCGAGTAGCGTAGCTACATGGAAAATCATTTCCTTTCGTAAAATTACTGTTTCCAAGAAACGACGAATATGTATTTTTAAACGAGCCTAACCTGAATAATCGCGTGATTTCAACGCGTCGTTCCAACCGAGTACTATAGACCACATAATTTACATATACTCATTAGTATACGATTTATATTCACAAAGAGTGTATTTTTTTATCGTTACAAGAACGGCATATTTTTTGTTGTCCCCTTTGGGATTTCCATCTTTAATCGTAATATATTTCTGCTTGTTCGCAACAGCTGCAGGCAAACGTGCTAATTTCATCGTTACTCACCTTTAATTGCGCAAGGAATACAAGGAATATTTTCATTTAAGATACTACTCGATTATCCGATCGATCGCTACGATATCAGCTATCGATGATTTATAGTAACTAGAATTCTTTCAACTAAATTTATCGAGTGATTTTCCAATCTTCGAAGCTGCATTACAACACATTTCAATTGCGTCAAATAAACTTGTTTTAGATCCTATTGCTAGACTGTAATATTTAATTTCGTTTGCAAATAGTCTTGCACTATGTATTTTATTGTTCCTGATATCTCTATGTTATAGAGGTTCTATATCCAGTAGATTTCTCCTTCCAACCAAAAGCACCATACAATTCCTTCTGCCATCTCGAAGGCGGTTTATCAAAGAGCAACTAAAAAGGCGACAGAGCAGATGCATTTATCTCAATTGAATGGCTGGTTCTCTGGAGATCGCGTTTCAACCGGTTCGAGCAACGTCCTCTAATTTCCAAGGTCCGCGATTGATCTATGCTCGCGGAGAGTTCTCGCGTCCCCTCGCACCAATTAGTTCGTAATTTATATGCCATCGAAATGGACCGTGATTCTGGTGTCCACGGACAAGAGTAACAAAAACTCGAGAAAACTGGTGTCGCGCGTTCAACTGCAGAAAGAAAAGACAGGCCCGTGTGCGGCGGAAAGAAGAAAAGAGACGATTAAAAAAGCGGAAGGAAAAGAAAGGAAAAAGAGAAGAACTGGCCCAGTCGAGGCACGATTAAGTGGTGCATCCGGGCGGGGGTCCCGCGACGGGCCGACGGAGTCCACAGCCGATTAAAGAGTGCTGCGTAACGAGTGTTTCGTCCGATCGTTCGTGTAATTAATGGCGAACAGTGCGCCGGGACAGGCCGCGCCGTGTAATAATCGGTAATTACTCACGGTAATTAAATAATGCGTTTATCGGCCTGCGATCGACCGAATGGGTGGCCAGAATCGCGCGCTTTTGCCTCCGGACCTAACCGGCTACGTGATCCGCGGCCCACGACACGCCGAACCGATAAATCTCGCCCAGTTTGCGCACGCCTCGATCGATTCTCTTCCTTCCGTACCTTCGTCGTGTTCCATAACGTTTCCTTCCAATTTTCGACGAGCAACTTTCTTCGTTAAGTTTCTCCTTTCTACGTTTCATAATCGCGAGGTTGGATGATAGATTCCAGGAGAATGAAAAATACAATACATCGATATAATTCTGAACGATGATAAAGAAATCGTAACGACGCTATTACCGAAACACGAGGGCAACGGTTTACTTGCCTAGTGCCGTCCAAGGCAGGGAAACGCGAATTAGTTTGGCCGATATCGGGCAAAATAAATGGTGCTATTCTTGCTGGAAACGCGCCGCTTAATAACGCGGATAAACCCACCGTCCGTTTCTCATCCGTAAAGACGTCCGGTTACGCCTCCACGGACATTTGTCAGGCCCGGTCAGTTTTTGCAAGCGTCGCGGTTCGCGATCGGATATTCCTCGTCGAGCGTGCGAGCGCGAGTGCCGTAGACCGAGAAAACGCCGAGACCACGGCCGGATCGACACCGTGACTAATGTACCGTAACGCGACCCAACACTTTCGAAGCGATCTTGTTTCTTATTTATTCGAGATGCGACTAGGTGGACATCGTGGTTTCAAGGCTGGTTTTCGGGTTTTCTCTGTAAGTAGCGGTTGGAAGGTGGAAATTACGATGGTTAAGGTTAAGTCATAAATGATAATTTCTGAAATTGTGTGAAATTGTGTGCGTGTGCGAGCGTGAGCGTGGACAACCTGTATATTCTATGCGAAGATCGTTTTATCTGGCGGCTCTTTTCCACAAACAACGGACACCCATAATCGTAACTACTAAAAAATACCGAGTCCCTCAAGGTGAATCGTTGGCCGGAGAAGCGACAGAGGAAAAAAGAAGATGGGTCGCGAGAGACGAGGTCGTGGGGTCTGTCCGACCGCAGCCGAGAAGAAGACGATGTGCGGTCAACGGGCTGTTCCTGAGATTAATGTGTCGCCTCCTATCACCGGTGATTGACAGCCCCGTGACCACGACAAAGCGCCGACTTCTAACGCGATTCCTCTTCTATCTCGTCCCCATCGTCGCTGCTTCCACCCACTGATTTTATAACCGTTTCGAAACGCCTCGAGCATCGTGATTCTTGACTCGAATGGTGTCACCTGACGTGGATTTTGCCTGGAAGCATCATGAGTTCTTGAGTACGAAGATCGTAAAATGTGAGAATAATTTGAAATTTTTCTTTAGAGTAACGACAGTTTGATTAATAGGCATATTGGTTTACTTTTACTTTCTGATAATTCCCGTTGGAAGGAATACAATAGGACTGACAGAAGCGATTGCAATGGCAATATTTTATACGTATATTCGCTTTTAGAATCTCATAATTGTCGTTAATTAAGTTCCATTAAATTAAGTTTTACTGCCTACCATTATCTACCAACAGTCAGCATGTTTGTAAAATATAGCAAGAGACGAGGAATCGCCTGGTCGTCGTGCGTGACGTCTGTCACGGTAAAAGCGATGTCCCACAATCGGTTCAGTCTGACAGATAAAATTTTCCTGAACCGTTCATCGAGCATCGAAAGAATTAATTACTAGCGAGTTAAAATAAGCTTATCGGCCTGATAAGAACAATCATCTCGGTACGTTGCTCATAATAATTCCGTTCGAAGCGTATCTCTGCCACGTTCGCATTATCCCAGTCAAACGAGCATTCTTCAGCGAAAATCTGTGAAAATAGTTGTACAAAAGATTGCAAATTGTTATAAGTTCGACGCCTATAATTCAATGAATTTCCATCAGTATCGCTTGAAACAAATAGCATCACCAAAAATTTATTCGTAAGAGCTAAAACAACAGACAATAGCACAGGAAGTTCGTATTCAATTAAATGTTCAAGTAACTTTTCAAGCCAACCAAGGTTTTATGTCCCAGGTACGTGGAATATTAAATATAGAGATACATAAAAATGTAGCTGTCAATTATATTAACACCATACGCCACGAAAACACCATGTACACGTAGAATCTCCGCACGAATCGCTCGCACCGGGCGAAGAATAAATTCTTGCACGCATACAAGATCGGTTTCCGGTCGATCCCGTGGGTGTACCGGTAATCAGTCGAGCTAATTAGATGAAGGCTTAATCGCGGCGTAGGAGGGCTGTCTCCTAGGTGCAATTCTCCGCATATTTACATCGCCCACGGGACACCAGCCGGGAAAGGGTGGTAAGGTAAAAGTCATTCGCTGGCTTCTCGACCCTTTCCACCCCTTCCATCTGGCTGCCGTCTCCTTGAAAGAAAGGGTTAATTAAAAACAACAAAAGCTATCCACGCCATTAGCGGCCGTTTGTATGCGCCACGTTACCGTTATGTCCGTTGCTCTCTACAAGCCAACCCCTTTTTCCGTCGACAACCTTAACGAGTTGGAAGCTGCGTCACGAGAAGAATTCTCCTGATAGCGCCTTTCATTTTTCTCCTCCCTCAGCGTCCTAATCTCACACCATCCAACCCTGATGAAGGATCAAAGTAGAAATTGTTCCCCGATGAAATTATGTTAGAGCAACCTCTTTCCGTTGCTTTTAACGCGCTCAACGTTCAAATAATTGTAATTCCTATCGTTTATTCGCAGTCGCTGTTCTCTTCGTCCTGGTTGGAAAGATCGGTCGAACGCGTTGGATAATACAAGCAGAGGATAGGAGAAGGTTCCAACGCGACGCGCAAACTTAGCTAATTTTTCCTCGATTTATCTTCCGACAATGGCTACAGAGGCTGTTCTGCCGTTAATTAGGAAGCTTGTATCGCACAGGAACTGGTGGAACCAGCTGCTTCGAAGTTTCGACCGCGTGGCATTCGCGGAAGTTTCGGAAAGAGTGGTGGGAAACGCGGCTTTCGAACTTGCAGCATGATTATACTTCGGTGCAATCGGCTTTTAAAACTTAATTCCTCGATTAACGAATTCTGGTTAATTGGAATAATGGTTGATTAAATAATTAATAAAAAAAGAATAAATTTGACTTTGCTAGCAGCGAGCAAGCAAGATTACTCGAAACAGGCGATCATAAGATAAACAAGAAAGATAATTACGACCACAAAATACACTATGCTTTAAACTAGGTACTTCGATTATCGATCTGATACTACACGTGATTCACCGATATGCAACAAGAGAAGTTCGTTCCACGAGTAGCTGCTAGTCAATATGAAACCTTCTGCCTCTGCCTCATAATCGTTTTCTACTTTCTCAATCATCTCGCGCATCGACTCTCGCCACGAGCTGGACAATTTTTTCTCCGACTCGATGCAATTCGAAGGAAACAGTATCGCGTGATCAATATCTGAGAAGCTGTTCAAAGACCGGCGTGCAGCTTTGCAGCGCTGACCGTACGCCCCACCGTTACTCTGCACGATAATTAAGTTACTCGCTGGAGAGGATGCAGTCGGGGTTGCTCGGCGACGATTAAACGTTTCCATGAAGCGTGGGTCGTTGAGAGTCGTCCGTGACGCGTGTGGTCTGTAGACGACCAGCCAGTAACAATCAAAGTGATAACGTCGCAAAGGAAAAAGGAAGTTTTGCAACAGTCTGCTCTGCATCAACCAGAAATTTAATCCATTAGGTTGTGCCAAAAGTATATTTCTTTTATAAATGTCGAGGTTATTAGATGTATGTGAATACCAAGGAACGCGTGGATAAATTGTAAGGTAGAAAATATATTTTAAATACTGAAGTATAAATACAAGTCGGAATATAATTAAGCTGTCCGCACGTTAGCAGTGTTACCCTATGATTGAAAACTCTGAAGCCAACGTTGCCTGTGTACTGTTTATGGTTTGCCTTCGACCCAGTCTTTTGTCAATACGCTGTCGATGGCTTCGGTGCTTGATAAAACTAAAAGACCAGATGTAGAGTTTTCTTAGAAGCGATGACCACTTCAACAATAAGCATATCTTTCATAGAACAAAATGGATCATACATAATTTAATAAAATAATACAAAACAAAAAAATGTTGCGCATCTATTACTTCGTTAGAAAACGAAAGAAACTTTTTGAACAACCTAATATTTTTCACCAATCTGACAGGTGGCACAGCCACCAGTCTCGTTACTTTTAGAATACAGAGCCGATCAGGTATCGGAAAAAGTAGTCTGTGGCTTCAAAAGGAGACGCGGAAACGGAATAGTCGAACAAAGAAGCAGAAACATCATACCAGGCTCGTATATGATCGCCTATAAAACTGCGCGAATGACACGTTCCCCGAATAAAAAATAAAAATAAACTTCTTCGGGGATCATTCGTCGTTTATTGCAGGCCTCGTCGTGGCGCTGTATGAATCGTCAGAGAAATTTTACGAGCGTCGCGAGATTCTTTGCTCGCGAAATTATCCGTTTGCGCGATCCGTTTCCTCCAACGGGTTATTCCGAGAGCTGGTGACAGATTTGTATACTTGTCGCGCATGGCTTCGCTCGAAAATTGGTATATCGATCTGAGAACTTGTTTTTGTAAAGCGATTGAACAGTAGTAACAAGTTTTGGCATAATTTCGTTTAAAGTAGGTACTATATTAACGAAGGAATGTCGCAATGTATATCATGCACATTATATTACTTAACAAAATAATGTTAAAAAAAGAAAAACAACAAGCACGGAACGGCTCAATCGTTATTTCACAAAATTTATAGCTCGCTCGTTATTTTCGAAAATTTCAATTACATAGCCATATTGCCATTCACTTTGCGTGAATACATTAACTTAATCGTTTCTCGGTTCTGCTCGTCGACCAATAAATTTGACGTTCTCAGCCAACGACAAGAGAAGAAACAAGGAGACTCGACGAACGTAAGATGATCGATTTGCATTCGATCGTTTTCGAGATATGCTAATTAGCCCGCTGAAGTGCTCTTCGCGATAATTTCACTCGAACAACACCGTTTTCTCTCGTGTCAACCCCGAAAATCCACTCTCGCGTTCACTAGAGGCGGACCGTAATTACGATACCCCGCAATTACACGCGACTTCCGGTGTATCCACGAGCAATTCACAAACACGGATAATGGCTGTTGGAGGAAAGTATGACGGGCGAGGATGGCCCGCGAGACAATTCATAAAGGGGACCATCGGTCGTTTCGGTAACGAAGGGACATGGAAATTGAATCGTTGTACATCGGACGTTTCGAGCGATTGTGGCAAATTCGATTACTCGGATCTCCGATTTCGTGGAACGAAGGCCCCTTTAGAGCCGCCTTTTAAAGTCATTCTGTGCCGTTTTTCTCTGCGCCCGTTCCTCGTGCAACTCGATATCCCCGAACGACGTGAAAATTGGTCGTTAGTTGATAGCGTGGTAATTACGCGATTTCGCCTTTAATTTGCCAGATTGTCGATGGTTTAAGCGGCCCTATTTAGCATTTTGATCGTGAGATATTTTACTAGTACATAGCCGTAACGCTTTCTGCGCTGTTGAAAGTTTACGTCGTATCGAGTATGAATTTTGAAAGCGTTTATTACATAAGTGATCCATCTTTTATTAGCTTCAACAGCAATTCCTTTAAATAGCTTCCGCTGCCTTTCGACCGTAAAAAGGCTTTGTAATTATTTATTCTAGCAGTTCTGCGATCGAGTACATTAAGAGGATACTCTGCTTCTTCTTGTGTGAGAGTACGGTATATCTAAATTTTGCATCGTTCAACAGTCGGTAAGGCTGAGAAAAATGAGCGAAGGTCATGACGCTGACCCACAGGTGGATGGTGCAATTAGTCCTTTCTCGTAAGTCGTTTACGTACCAGGTGTGGAGTTCATAAATCGTAGGTGTTATTTTAGAAACAAATTTATTATACAAATTTCAAGCAGATCTTTCATGTTAACTTAGTATGTTGTATTTTGTTTATGTAATCTGATATGAGATACGCTATATTCTTATAAGTTTACATCTTATCGTCTTATCCTACCATAAATTAAATTATATATTTGCTATAATTTCGAATAATTCATGTTAATCGATATGGTCGATAAAACAAATAGTATATAATTTCACTGGTAACAGGTTACATAAAACAGGAGTTAAGGAGATGTTGGTTCATTGCGTTCGCGTGTAATGAATTTATTATTTACCCTCAGCGTCAAGTCCACACATCGTGAAACACTGTGCATAATTCATCAGCGAAAGAGATGGCAGAAAATTGACTGTGAGCGATTTCAATGATCGGTCATCACTTATTTACATACTAATTGATCTCAGCACAGGGTAGCTGTCTCGATTATGGGCCAAATTGACCGTGTCACGAGCCACGGTATAAATGAAGCTAAACCTGCAAGTGTTAATTCATCGATGTTTTTTCTTTATCGATCACCAACATCTTATCAAGATGAAGATAAAAATGCCAGGAGTAGCAAGAAAACATATTGAGTTAGTCTTGGTAATTTATTTCTAGCGAAACGGTTGCTTAAGAACGATGGTTAAGACATTACCGAGCAAACACTGTTTATGGCTAATATGTTGGACACTACGTTTGACAATGCGCTACTTTTAACATCTATAGCGGCATATGCGTCTTAGGACGTTTCGATTCGAAGATGCCTCACGTAGTTGTTTTGCCACAGAGGATTAACACGACGCACATGATGTAATAAACAAGCTCTGGACAAAGCAATTTCGCTGCTACGTGCAAGCGACAACCGACGACAAGTTCAAACCTTCCGGTTCCCCACCTCGACCAGTATAAATAAACGACCATGTTCTCCAGAAGTCAGTCAGTCGTGCGAATCAATATCAGTATCGAGTCATCGAGATCATCAGTCGAACGAAACAGTATAGCGAATCAGTCTAGCGAATCGTCATAACAATTAGTGTCAGTACCGCAGTATCATAACGAATATCATCGAGCGAGCAACGCTTGCGATTAACTTTGTATTCTACTTTTTAAAATATCTGTATAATTAACGAAATCAACTCGTCTCGTTATTAATTTAACCAACAACACCATCTACCACACGTCGGACACTGTATCTGGCGATACGCTTCTTCTTGTAAATATTTCTAGTGTTATCTTGCAGGACGAGTATCGTGATGGCTGGGAACTGTCAGTATCATCGCTACACACAAACTAATTTTCCTTTCAATTTTCTTTAATTCCTCTAATTCGGTATGATGGTAGAGAAACACAAGGGAAGAGACAGAGATATGTAACAAACGGTTTCATTTTTCCAAACGAGTCGCAATAAATAACGTCGTATCCATTATTCGCGAAGAAACTGCGAATCTTGGCCGGCATTTACGCGACCGTCCGGTCGCCCCTCCTCCGCCCATCTGCCAGAGTTATCTCCCCCGCAAATATATATTAATGCGAGTGATATATCAGCCGGGCCGCCAGGGACAAAACCTTAAATATTGGATAAGTTGGTCCGCGGTCGGCCCATGGAGACCGAATCTCGCTGATGGATGGCCCGCCGCTGACTGTCATAACAACTTCGATCCTCCGACTTCTTCATGCCTTTTCCGCGAACCATCACGATGTTGGAAAAATCACCAGACGAGTGTGTTATTGAACGTGGAAAGAGATATCGTGATTGAAGCGTCGCGTCTTTATGTCAAAAAGTCGACACGTGTATTCTCGTTTCAGTGTCGCCGGGAGGATACAGAGCAGATGTTTCGAATCTTAATTCATTGCGATGCGTATTACACGGTGCTCGTTATTGAATTGCTCCTGATAATTCCGCCCCAAATTATCCGGCAGCGGAGCTGTATGCGTAGGATCCAACGGGGTGAGATTACGAAATAGGGAGAGAGAGGAAAGGATCCTCTAATTTCCTGCGTCTCCACGGACTCGTGGATTATGCAGGGATCGGCAAAGGGTTGATCCTCCGGAGATGCTCGCGCCGACGTGACACTACTTGGCCTCCGTTTAATAGAATATCGTTTTCCCGTGAACAGATAGCGTCGGAAGAACCGGAACGACCCTTCGCTGACCGTGTGCTGACTTGGTGAACCGCGGTGAACCGTTCGCTTGGAGAAATTGATCGAACGTCGTTTTATATGTATGAAAGTGATCGACTTCTTTTGAATTCATTGCATCAGGTGGAAATAATGGATGGTAGTTTAGTAGGAGAACATGAATTACACGTTCCTCAGCTTTTACAGTCGCTTAATCGATATGGATGGATCGCGTTATTTTTTAACTTTTTAAAACGTGCACATTCGATTGCTTTTGTTTTCCCCTTCTCGTTTCGTTGCTATTTCGATGAACAACAGAAGATAATTCGACAGATGTTTTCTCTTGGCAGGAATTACGAAAATATTTTAAGAAAGTTGATTGTTATGGACCTCGTTAATTGCTATCAAATGGAACGTTTTGCTAATTACTAAATCGTAAGCAGTTTCGTTAAAGCAGATTTCCGGTCGTTTACGTTTCGAGGAACTCTCTCTGCGGCAATTTCGTCGCGACAGAAACTTATCGCAAACACATTTCTGAGTATAGATTATAATGCTATAAAACGCACTGTTTATGGAACTTGCTTATCATTTCGTACTTCAAAGACCTTCTATGCGAATTCCTAGATAAGTGTTCTGTCAATTACGCGCGAATACGCAATTATTTGCGGCTCTTCCATAAGATATGACTTGGTCGCTTTGTATGTTAAAAGTTACGATGTTTAATATTACAGAAGGCTTCTACTAGCATGAACGCTTGTACAGATTGCGAGTTTCATATACGTAAGAATGCTTTAGCGTTAAACGTTGCACGATAATATTTGCGAAATAACAGTTCTCGTTAAAGGACTTGGCGAACAAATAAAACAAGGTTTACGGAAAATCACCGTGGTCAAGGGGCAATGGATTAAAGAGTAAAAACATTGGCAGGAGATCAATCTTCTCGATCCAATTTTTAAAACATCTACTTTCTATTTCAAGGTTTACGCTGATATTTATTTGATCGGAAAACATGAGGAATTCGATGGTGGAAAGGGAGCTGCGGTGTCCGGTAACGGAGAAAAAGAATTCGGTGTGCAACGAGCGTTCGTGGAAACGATAACTGGCCAGTCGATGTCACGAGAAAGGGTTATCGTCTAAGACAACCGGCCTATGACATCGATCAGTCTGTGTCACTCGATGAACTCGTTTATCGTTTAACATTAATTATTATTGCCTGCTCGACACTTTTAAACAGCCGCCGCTGCTTGCGATCCACGCAACAACAACCGACGATAACGATAATCCCGCGTGAGTCCTCTGGCAAAAATCGTACAGGCTTGACACTTATTGTCTGCTCAACTCCAACATACATTCTATTGTAGTGCTTTCTCAATCTTCTTCGCAATGCAACACTTATATTTGTATTATTTTCGTATGGTTCTCTCCTTGTTTTATTATGTTCGTTCCTCCTTTATCCCTCGAATATATTAATTAATCGATATATTCGTCCGATATATTAATTAATTTTTGTACATATTAGTTCATGAGATTCCTTTAAGCGTTTATCAATTCAATTAGTATTTCCTGTAAATCTTTCTTGAAAAAATTATAGTCGTCTTATGTCTATGGATCACAGGTTAAAGGTTGCAACTCTACCATTTCTTTTTTTTTTTTTTTTTTTTTGTGAATATGCTAGTTCGTCGATAGTCTTGCGTCAGTGAACGAACACTCGCGAACGAAGAACTCCGTAAATTTGATCCGTAATAATTCCTCGAATTGACGTTATCACCTGCTAAAGTGGAACAATTTCTCCCAGATGTTTGTCGTTCGACGATATTGGCATCCGTGACGTTAGCCGAAGACGCGATTGTTACTCTTCGCAGATGACCAGTATCGTGGATTTCGTGTTTGCGAGGTTAAATCAGTCACGTTTATCAATGGACTTTTGATAGCAATTTGTTTCACTTTTATGCGACGTTGATAAGTACAAAGTGTTTAATAGATTCTCATAAGAAACAGTTGTCTTTAGTAATGAATGTTATTTATAGCTGGGAATAATGCAGCATTATTTGTTAGGTTCTTTTACCGCTGCAATAGAAACATTATTAGTATATCAAATACTTAATTTGATTAATACAGTGCTACTTTTTTCGACAGACCGTAATAAGCTACACGCATACACCACCGCATAGTAATTGACAATCATCATAGTCGATATCCGACTATTAATAATTTGGATGTTCGGAAAAATCCTTCTCGAGAAATGGAACGCAAAGTGCGCACATTTCGTTGCGAGCTATTGTTGATCGCATAATTCTCATTAATACATTTCAAGATAATACATTGAAGATTAGTAATGATACATTATATTAATTGAGTACTTGAAATATTGCAATATTTCACTTCGTTATATTATAAGTCTTAAGGATACTGATAAACAAGCAACTTGCGTCTCTTTTATTTTACACGTCATTCTATAGATTCACGCTTCATGCTGTCACTTCATTCACCCTCTTAATTATTCTACGCATCTTCCATTCATGCCGTTAAGAATTTTACACCTAGTTATATTAGCAATATAAACTAGGAAAGAGGAAATAAATATGCACTGTTCGTAGTAAGTGTCACAACGTAACCTACTTTTACACAACAGACTAGCCACACGACTATTGGAATTCTATTTCCAGTGTTCTATACCCAGCTTGAATACCATCGTATCGTGTGTCTTTCTACCTGACGATACACAGCTCTGCAAATCTCTCTATACGCGAATTTTACAGACTTTGTAGCTTTAAAGATGAAATTTTTTTATTTCTCGATGTTGATTCTAATCTAATCTAATCATCGATACTTGCCTTTTCAAAGTTTTAAAAATCCTATTTATTTAACTTTCGTCGTTGTTCATACGTAAAACTCAACGAGTAAATATCCAATTCTAGAAACAGTAGCCGTATCAAAAACCGATGTTGCATTAAAAATTCGGGAGAAAAGCAATTCCCTGGAGGATCTATCTTTCTTGGAACTCTGCGCACTCTGAAAATCTTCTCGAGAACACCGTGAGCAGTCCTCTCGACAAGTCATCTAGAAAATTGATATCGCTCGTCCGTTTTTTTTTTCTTTTTTTTTTTTTGTCGACGAAACGTTCGAAGAAAGAGATTCTCGCGGACGAGCTGCCGGGATTTTCGTCAGCAACCATTTCCTGGGGGACCTGCACTCTGTCAAGACGAGTTTATCCGCGAAGTGACGGGCCTCGGTGGCAGTCTGTTTACACCATAAAGTTGGTCGCGCGCGATCGAACCGCCGTGTTATATTAGGTGCAGTCAAGTAGGCCGCTGGCAGCTCCGACAGAGAATCAATTTCCTCGTGTTGGTCGAATTTCCCTCGATATTTCCGAAATTTTCTTTGCAAAATATTGCTATATTTGTTTCTGGGTTATATCTCAAGTAAACGATTCAGGTTAATTTTACAAAGCCTAAGGAAACATTAACGTCGAGAATTCCTATTTCTAGGGAAACTAAATAATTCGCTATCTCCGATTTAAATATCAAGAAATACGATGAATTTTGAATAATAGTAAATTTTTCGTTGGTCAG
Organism: Bombus fervidus; assembly: GCF_041682495.2. Taxonomy (NCBI): domain Eukaryota; kingdom Metazoa; phylum Arthropoda; class Insecta; order Hymenoptera; family Apidae; genus Bombus; species Bombus fervidus. Next base: position 19,941,013 of record NC_091517.1, read on the forward strand.
GCTATCTATCAAACAGTCGAAGAGTTTGCTACATTACATAAATAGATCGCTTTTCCCGCGGAAGCCAGTTCTCATGAATGAAACCAATGTGCCCTGTGTGTGCACCCATGTCGATGCGGGAAGTGTGCGTGAGCTTAGTTACGCGCCGTTTGCCGGCCTCAGGGGTGTTCACGTCCAGCAAACTTGTACTGTTCCAAAGAGGGTGCGAGTGTTCTCGTGTTACCAAGGATCACAGCCAGTTTGAGGAAGGAAGAACAGAAGGCTTAAGCTTGTCGGGGGCTGACCCTTTGGTGACAAAAACTAGGGTGTCTTCTCTACAGTGACTCGTTTGTGAACTGCTGTTATTTCAACACGTTGACGAGTGTTTTTGGTCGGTCGTGTTACGCGATCGTGGATATTATGCTAGGTTAGGATCGAGCCAGACTGTTTCGTGTCAACGATGTCAGATCGTAATTTGTAATGTGTGAATTTTTGAGGTTTAGGGGAAAAGGTGGTTGATGCAAGTGTTGCAATATGATATTTTTAGTGGAAATTTGTTGGAAGATCTTTATGAAACGTGTCATCAGTGTGTAAGGAGTATACTTTAATCTCTACCATTTATTAAATTAAAATTAAAAATTAAATTTAAAGAAACTATAACGTATCACATAAATAGTTTAGAAACGATATTACTAACTTAAAATTGTTATCTAAACATGGAATCGGCCGTTCGGCAATTTGACCCGAGCATGAATTATGCGATTTTGTAACGCGAAGATTCTATCGGCCGACAAACACATCGTCCGTCTAGTAACCTGTCAGATATCTAAATAATATTGGCGGTAATTCGTTTACGATAATGATCGCGCTGAATACGCTCACTGCCCATTCGGTCGTTCGATCGCGTTAAATTTCATTGATGCGGTTAGCGAGATGGGGAAACTGATAATTAATGATGCCGATGATATCAGGCGTAGTTATTAAAGTAACTTATTGTTTCACTTGGAGTCAGTTAATATGACGTTTATATCCCGGCACAAAGTGGTAAACCTCTTCGGATGAAAAAGATCGAATCTATGGTGGCACACGAGTATGAATATTTAAGTTACGAAACTATTATCTTACATTTGATAGAATTAAATTTCGACATTAATAGTAATCTTAACTCTTCTGTACGCAAAGTTCTATTTCTTTTTTGCTTTTTATTACTCTACACTACTGTGAATCTTTAAGAAACTTGGCGCGAGTTATAAATTTATAATTCAAATCCAAGTCTAATTTAAGTCTTAACACATTTTTTTCTTTTAATAATTTCTGATCATGAAACGACCACGTTCGTCAACTTTATCTTTAGTAATAATCTTCTCTATTTCGAAATCTTGGAGGCAAAATCTACTGGCTGACAGCCAACGAACTTGCATTCTTTCTTGGCTAGGAGAAGCAGGAAGCTGGATCCTTCGAGATCCACGCTCCTTCCACGCATTCGTCAACGTATTCAGTGACAAAAAATGGTAGAACGTGCCAGGGGCGATGTATTATGGATGAACTCGGACAGAGATTCGTTTGTGCTCGCATTATCATCGCGCATTGGCGTAGACTTCGCTCTAAATCGAAACTGAACAACTCCGGTCTAACGTCGTAGATAGCTTACACGAAATCAAACATTTAACGTAAACTTTTACAATAAATTAGAACTTGTTGTATCGTCGAAACAAACTCGCGTAGGATAAATTGATAGGTAGATAAAATCTGCTGTTAAACTCTGGTTAGAACGTACTTGTGAAAGAAAATGTCAGGAATGCTAAGGGTTGCGAAGATACCAGTGGGAGTATAATAGGTTAACCGTTAGACCATAGTTTAGGTATTTACGACGCAGAATTAATAGGTAACGCTGGTTATCGAACAACTGAGGAAATCATTTTTAAATTACACCGCTTAAGGATAAGAATACAGCTTTTGAGAAAATATTCAGAAAAACATTGCAGAAAATATTCGGAATATGCAATCACGCATAGATTAAGGATAAGTAGTACATTACACTAGGTGAAGATTACGCTCGTGAAAGGGCGCGATACACGCCCAAGACAGTCATAAAGACGAAGGTTGACGAGCATCGTAACGTCGATTGCAGTTAATAACTGTCTAGTAAGCGCGGTACCGTTTCTTTCGAGGCAGAAAGCCGGCAGCAATTAGCAACGCGTTGCGACACGTCGTGCTATGCAACTCTTAACACGCGTCGTTATCACTTTCGCGCACCTATAAATCAATGCGATGGCCGGAAGCCGAGGGATAGCAACGTCGACGAGGCTCGTGGTGAGTTACCACGCGTCGGATAGAACGAGCCAGAATTTATAAAGTTTCACGAACGAAAGTTGAGGTCGTCGAATAATTTAGGATCCTTAAACCTTAAAAACTATGAATACATTCACGCAATTCTATGACAATGCTATAGAGAACGGAAATGTGTAACTCTCAATTTAAAAACCCGTCATATCGAACCATAAATAAAATGAGAAATAAATTCGTCAGAGAATTGCGAGAATCAAGTCGAGTGTCGAGACAACTTACCTAATAGTTCGCGTAAATGCAATGTAAATGCAAAATTTTATATTCTTCGTCGCTCTGCCTCTTTAATTATCTCTGACACAGCCTTAACAACACGAAGCGATCGGCCTGGAAACAGGTAATTGACAGTGATTCATCATTTAATAACTCTGTGTGACCAATGATTATTTTTAGAAAATACCTTATTCCAAGTTATGTTAGATCTGTGTCACAATCAATCCTATTAAAGAACATTCAGTACAGGCTTATCTACGCTGTATCTCATCCTTTGAAACCAATAGCAATCTCGGCCAAACTGACTAATCAACCGACATAATCTACTTCCAAACATCCTGATTCTCTATTATAAAACCTTACCACTACGTGTCGTAAAACAATTCTCTATTAATCAATTTCAACGATCAAACTCAATCGCGTTTGTCATTCACGATCAACGCAATCACGCGTTCCAACCGACAGTACAATGTAATAGTCAGATGTCTCTGGGATCGATCCATCTTGCAGCGATCGTGGAAAGAGGCCCGGACGCCTTCGGAGCGATGCTAATTAGCCAGCAAGAGCTCTGGATCCAATTTGCGGTCGTCTTAGATCGGTCGATTTACCAGCGGATACCAGAAGCGGTGGCACGCAACTCTGGACAGCATGTGCTGCAACCAGATAAGAGAAGTTATCGTTAAAAACACGCCAGCGTGTCCGCTTCCCTCCACCCTCGCCCTCGCCCTCGTCGTGTCGCTTCTTGCGCGCAAGCGGTGCCACTTACGTTTTTATCCGCGCTCGAATCAAAGTCCATCGGCTATTACGCGCAAAAGGACAAGGGTGGCCGTCGACATCCGTAATTTGGTCGCGTTCAGCGCGCGCCGCGTCCGCAAGAAACGGGTCGGACAACTTCTTTCGCGTCCGACGAAAACCTCACGAGCCCGGCCATTCAGCCTTTTTACGCGACCCTAGAGAGAACCAGTCGTCGAGATACCGACTCGCCGTGTAATAGCGAGCCGCTTGTAGCGTGTAGATCCGATTGAGATCTCGTACGAGCTTTTTAAGATCACCCGAAACCCTCTGGGTAGATCATTTTTTTCTACAGTTTTGCTGAAATTAATAAGCGGGCTTAGTTCAGATTCTTAGTATTTCTGTAGCAGCGGTAGAGTATCGTGAAGTTTATGATGACATCGGAGAAACGTTGAGAAGGTTAGGAACGATTAAATATGTAATTCATTTCATAGGAAGTTCAACACTTTTCTCGACGCTGATCGAATTTCCATTACCCACGCTTTGTGCCAACAAATAATTTCATAGCGATCATCATCTTTTCATTATAGTCCGCTTAAGAGAAGGAATTAAAATAATCACCCGTCTTATCGTTTCATATCATTGAATTCGCGATTTGATCCTCCTGCCACCCGAAGCGAAATTCTAAACCTGCAAGAAAATATCTTGCGGATGAAAGATTTTTCCTCGCAGAGAGAGGATTCTCGTCTAGACGACCGGTGGCGGAAGACGCGGCGAGATAATCGCAATCAGGTAGTCCCACATCGATAAAATCGTTCTGGCTGCATTATTCCGTAACGGGGAAAAATAAAAGCTGCCGCGCGTAATCCGCCTGTAATCCCAAATACGCCGTCCGCCCCGCCAAGGGCGAATTACTTTAGTTCGCAAGTTCCGACCGATAATCACGCGGCCTGCCCCCTCGTTTTTCTCCAGCCCCCTTCCTCTCCCTCTTTCTCTCTAGCTCGTCGACTTGGCGGCGCATAAAAACAGCCGTTCCATAATTGATTTTGTTCTTCGAAAGTTCGCATGCACTCGCCTCGCCGGCGGTGCACGTAGAAGCGGACGTCGGCGCGGCGCGGTAACGCGAAACTTGCCGCGCGCGCTCTCGAGACCGCCTCTCGAACCCGTTAAAAGTTTTGTAACGATCCCTCGCGAAAATTCCCGATCGTGCTCTCTTTCCCTCCTACTCCAACGAGGAAAAAAATTTACGAACAAGCTCGGGTTCCTCCTCGAGCGCGACTTTATCGCGTTCGCTCGTCCTTCGCCTGATGCATGTTTCGTTCGCGTGCGTATGTGTGCAATCGTTGGCATCGAGCGAGATTCACTTTAGCCTTCAGATTTTTCGTAGATAAGGATAACTAGAATGGCGTAGGTGGATAGGAAGATTTCTGTTTGCCATTGCAATATTCTCGATTTATTCGTATTGTGTAATTAACAGAAAAAGTTGTAAGGTCAAGACCATTCGCATCGAAATTAGAGCTTCGTACATTCGTAAAAACGTCTGGGAAATCACGAATAAATTCGTGCAACCTCTGTGCGTTCACCGCTTTTTTTTTTTTTTATTTTTAAATCCTGCGCGTGGAAAAACGCGTTTCGCGGTTGATCCTGTAATTCGCGGACCGCGGATCCCTTAAATAACGAGGTAACGATACTGCTGGCATTAATAACTTCACCGGGTCAAATCCCCGCGCGATTTTACGCGTTTCAATTCGGTCGAGCTCTCTCAAGCTGCTTAACCCCCGACTTTCCTGGATTAACACGCTGTCCGTGTGCCGCTATTTTCCGCGCTCGCATTTTCGAATCCGATAACCGGCCACCTTCCCGTACCCGTGTTGATTTGCATCGAACTCACCGAGAGTCAAACCGCTTCGCTTTCCTGGTTTCCTGTTTGATCGATTACATGGATATTAACGCATCATACTTTGACTTTGAATACCTCTTGCTCTTTTGCTATCCTGTTTAGAGAATTTAGAACGCTATCCCATTATTACGTTTCTTCGTAGTTGAGACGAAATCAATTATCAGTAACTTGGAGGTAAAGCAAATTCTCTTCCAGATTCTTGTAACTTTCTGCCGTAGTATCTCGATGGAATTAACGATTCCAAATATATCAATCGAAGAGGAGAGGTTTTAATTGAAGTGAATTTCTTCTCGCGAGTCACACTACACGTAGAGCGAAGTTGACGAGCAAAGATTTCGATTTGAATTTTGACACATCGTTCGAATAAGTATATCGCAGTTCACGGTTACGCGATGACGCATCCTGCTCGCAATAGCCATTTAAAATGCCCGCAACGATTTCACAGCGTCGAATCCTCGCTACAACGTAACAAAGTGGACGTTTCATTTCGACATTCACGCCGGGCCGGACGTCGCTTGATGTATGTTGGCAGACCTGGTAATTATTGTCGAGTATTACGGCAATAAGCGTGCGTAACCGTCATTGGTATTACCATATACTGTTATTTCCAGTCTTCACAGGCGTTTCTAATGATAGCGTTGCTCCGCCTGCCACCCTCTTCCCACCACGTTTCTTCAACTTCCCCCGACGATTTTGTCTCTCCTGTTCCTTTCTCCCCATGACGATTGTTAACTATGCATGAAACGGTGCTCCACGTCTTGGCAATTTACACGTTCCTTCGATTGTGATTTCCATGAATTGCTCTCTCTCTCTCTCTCTCTTTCACCAGCAAAATTTTATTTTTACACGGCGACTATTTATGGAAATTCTGGCCTCCGAAGGATATAAAATAGCGGATTTATGGGAGGAACGAGCAAGGGGATGAACGTGTTTTCAACGTTTATAATAAACGAGAATGACGTACCGAATGTTAGGGGTTGCTAGACGACTATGTACTTCCGTAAGGAATAGTTAACGTTTCGTCGCTTGTCGCGTTGAACGTGAAATTTTTATTGCACACTACGGTGGATCGATGGAAAGAAAAGGGGATCTCTCTTTCATCGAATTGTTCTCAAACAAGAGGCTCTTAACGTTATTGCGTGCCAGTTTTCTATAATTAAATACTCAAGCTTGTTTCTTGGAAGGCATCCGCCAAAGCTCTCACATTTTTCAACCCTAAAATCAACAATCAACCACGCCAGACACCTGCTAAACACACGCAATAGCTTTGTACGATTCTCACTTTCCTTTGTTACAAATTGATCCCGAGGCACTCGAAGGACTCTCCTCCTCACCCTATTTACTCCGACAGAACTTTTTCTCCGTGCAGAGGCCGTCGGCGATCCACGCGACGCAAATTGCCGCAAAACAAGCGCCACGAATTAAACGAGAATTTAGGTACGCGAAGCGTATACTTAACGGACTTAGCGAATCTCTTGCAGAGGGTGAGGAGAAGAGAAAGGGAGAAAGAAAGAGGTGAAGATCACTAGGAGGCGGACAGCGTCGAGGTGGACACGCCACCCCGAAGTAAGACTCGACGGAACGACTCCTCGAGTTCCAGCCGACAGTCCACCGCGTATAAATCATCCTAATAACCGTGCGGTTCCACCTGCGGACTCGCCGAAACGCGCGAGCGCGGCCGTGAGCTCTCGCATTGTAACGGTGGACTTTTTGCCTGCATATAGGGTGTATCGTTGAATACGAGCGCTGCCAATTATCGTAGTATTTCTTAACCCTCGATCGTCGACGTTGATCACCATAGGGCTCGCGATACTTGCGTCGAGTTTGGAATAGATCGTTTCATTTTCATTTGTATTCTACGTGTTGTAATTTGACGCACGCGATTCGAAGGTGAAGATACTTCTTTCTTTATGACAGAAAAGGGGATGATTTTTCATGGAAAATCGAATGGAAGCGGAAGAACTTCCGTTTCAAAGGAATCGAATTTTCACATTGACACGCTCGAACTGTCGTCGTCCTTCGAATCGTAGAATCGTTTCCGATACACCCTGTAGATTAGAGAGAGCGTACGCAGAGGTCCCCGCGTATTTGGTTCGACCGCGCGAATATCGCATGCATTATTCAAGGACCGCGGAGACTGGCTGCACCGCTCCGCACTGGCGCGAGAGGCTTTGCATAAGCGCTGACGAGGAAAACTGCATCTACGCGGCCGTCCGACGATTCGGCTTTTCGATTCGTAACCGCCGTTAACCCGATCGGCCCTCGGCAGAGGTGTCGTAATCGCCGTCAGGGGAATTTTCCACCACGCTTTTCGTTCTCGCGCGAAACACGCTCGCAGAGCGTTGTTTGTCCATCCGCGTGATACGGCATACCGTTGTTTGAATAGGCCTACCAGGAGGATTTTAATTGGCGCAGAAAACTGCGGTAAAAAGCGCGGATATTAATAGGAAGACAATAATTGTCGAAGTTATTCCATCTTGACGCAACTCGTACAAAGCTAGACGTCTTCCCTAAGACGGTTTCAATAGGACAAGCGAAGCAGAATTTATCGAGAAAAAAGTAAAATAAGTAGAAAAAATAGAGTAACTGCATTGACAAGCTTCGTTGTCCGATGAATCGAGGGCTTAACAATTGTTCGCCGGGTGATCGTTTCGCGCAGACTTTAATGAGCTACAGCTCGCGTCAGGTGCAACGTAGGTGTCGTCTACCTTTTAGCCACAGACCAGCCACGGCTTTGTTAACGCGAACACGGCCCACGCAAACGGTCAGGGATTATTGTCAGGGACGAACAATGCCTATCGGGACGTTGTCTCCTGCTAATCGGGCGTCACCGCGCTAATTATTCTCCGCTAATTGACTCGCGCTCGTCGAAACTGTCATCCGAATGGCAATTGCGCGAAACGATGGCTTTTAGCAAGGTGTAATTGACCGATCTGTGAATCTTTCTTATGGTTTGCGAAATTGAGGACTGTGTTTCGGATGATCGATCGAAATACGTTGAGCGTTTGTTGCGATTAGCGTACTGCGGAAAATGATATTTTAAAATAGAAACAGAGGACAGAAAGAACGTTGATACCCCGAACAAGCACGCCTTTCTCTAACGTGGCGCGTTCTCTGGCGATCGTAAAACCTTTACATGGTGGACAATTAAGAGAAGCAACAAAGTGTTCGGTTAATATCGCGGCGGAGACAAGATTCGTAAATTGCCGGCCGGAAGGTTTAGAAGTCCCATTAAAAGAAAACGGCTGGCCAGGGACGCGAGGCTTCACTTCCGAACGTTGAGCAGGTCGCGTATATACACGCGGCACATTATTCCAGGGGAATGTATCATGACGGCTATTATCGTTAACATGTAAATGCCGTTGGTCTAATGGTGTCTTAATTGAGTCGACCATTAGACCCTCGTGTAACTGGCGTACATAGTGGCCAGGGCGATATTAAGATATTAGAAGCGTTCGCATAATAAAGGTATTAAGAGACCAGGCCCGGGGTTCGTAACGGGACGCGGTCTTGTTTGATTTTTCACTCATTCTACTCTCTTCGTTTTCTTTCGTGTAGATTGGACAGAACAATTAAAAATTTTGCCGAGAAAAAGTTCTCGCGACTGACATTACGATGGAGATCGGAAGAACCAAGAGTTTCCGACACTACCGATACAAAATTAATTTCGAGACGAGGACTCTGATACGACGTAGCAATTGGTTATTGTAAAATTCGTACCATGCGAGAGAAATGCCTTGGACGATTTTCGAAAGAAACCTCATTCCAAACTAAACATCGTTCCATGCAGGCACAGAGTATTCCCACGCAGGAGCGGCGCGAGATTGCTTTTCCATCGAGCACGACGTCTTTCCGTGGGCGATCTCGTGGATCACGGTATCGTGGCATTAGCCGTTCGATTCGGGATCCGCGAACAGTCACGCAAGAAGCAACCGCATAAAAAAAGGATCAACGTATGGGGGGGTTAGAGAAAGAGGAAGGAGCGGAGGATCTCCTGGTAGCGGTCGGCTGATAGAGCCATAAATAGGGCCATAGCTCATTGATCCGCGTAATCGCATGCATTACAGCCGCTCTCCGGCGGCGATCCGCTCGCGGTTTTCGCTTTTCGAGCTGCCGGCACGGTGCCGTTTCTGTATTATTATGCCGACGAACGAGAATCAACGGGCATCCCCCGCCGCAGCAGCCGCCGCCCCGCTCGATTTTCAAACCGATCCACCGCCGCCACTCGATCGCCAGCGATAAAAGCGCGTTCCCTCGATTTACGCGGACCATGGTAAACCAGCGCGTATTGTGACATTGATGAATGGTAAATAGTCGCGCCGACAGTTAATCGCGCCGGAGGGTGGTTTTGAATCGGCTGGGGTTGTGAAATTGCGCGCTAGATAGGAAGCGAGACCTTCCTTCCTTTTTATCGGGTATATGTTGGATTTCGTTTGTCTCCGCAGAGTACAAGGTTTGTTTATACGAGGTTTATTTATGGATTACAAAGAGGAAGGATTTCAGGTTCCATATGTAATACTAAAATAAAGAAAATTACATTCGTCTGTTCGTTGCACCCATATAGAAATTCAGATGGAGCCAGCCTACTTTGACTCTATCGCACTGTCAGAGTTGTTACTTACGTATGCCTAGCTAGAATATCAATAGAATATGTAGTAGCCCCTCAGAACCTGAAGAATCGAGAGACAAAAACGTGACGAACACATATTGGCGAGGGATGATCGCCGGAATATCGATGACCAAAGGTATAGACGTAAAAAAAGCATCGAAGCAGCGGAACATCGCGTTCCCGAAGAAAAGCTGAAAAGTGAGCAGAGGCTGGCAGGGGTTGAAGAGGGGGAGGCGGCGCACGGCATCCCGCGGGGGCGGCGGCTTTGACCCGGTAATGGCGTGCCGAGAAGAATGGGAAATGTCACCAGGGGGCGCGGACCTTCTACGGGTCGAGCGAGGTTCGCCTTCTTTTTGTTCGGGCCGACGACTGCGCAACACGCTCGAGCCACATGGGGTTGGATCATTCTCGTGGCGTCATTAGTCGTACCGTCGACGTGACCGCATACTTCAGCCGATGGAAACGGCCTCGACTTCCACTTCTGACTCTCCGACCACGGTTTCACGCTTTCTTCTCTCCGCTCCTCTTTCTCCTCCTTTGTCTTGCGAAACCACTCCGCGAAAGGGGATCGAGTTGTCACCTGGTCGGTTCCGCCGTTGCTCTCCGCTCCGACGGAGTAATTACGACGCGCGCGCGTGCTGAAAGGCGACCGTTTTTTCGTCGGCGACCAGCTGCCGAGCGTGCCTGGTTTTTAGCGAGCCATTATCGAGGCGCGATCCCGATTGTTCGCCGGTTCTGCCCCTTCCGCCAAGCGGATCGTTTTTGTCCTGTTCTCGCTTTTGTTCGCCGCGACGGAAGTCGCTTTTAATTGCCGTCGCAAAGGTCACTCGCGACACGGGCTTCGCATGGACTGCGAGCGTTTGAATTAATTGAATTTCGAGACAAGCGTTAACGAAAGGGTTAGTAAACGTCGTGTAACGACGAAGAAGATGAGAGCGTGCCGATACGAGAGCCGATAAAGGAAAGGCGATACGCAGATTTTTTTGCGTTGCATTTGCATAATTTTTGTGCCGACACTTGCGGTTGGAGCTTGGAGATACGCGAGCAAACGGTTGATGGCTATTTTATGCAAACGTGGAGTGGAGAAGATAGATAGTTGAAAATGAACATTGGGGTTTCGTTTGGAGGGACGTTATATGAAAAGCCATAATTACATCGGATCGTCACTGTTTGCTTTTGAAAAAGGCGAGATAAAACAACAGGCAGAATTATCGTTCAACCATTAACTTCATAGTTACTAACTAATATTTTTACATACGTGAAACTCGGGACTAAATCGACTGTCCTAATCTTCCCATCATTTGCTCCAACGATCTTCGGTCGATCAAGCTCTTAAACCTCTATGAACTCGCATCTCCGATCCACGACATTAATCATACTTCACCGAAATCCATCGACGATCCCCGGAACATCCTTTTCCGAGCAAAGAATAACGAGGCACCGTATCCTCGTAGGAAATCGAAAAAAGGAGACCGCGAAGAATAGATTTCGAGAAAGAGAGATCCATATTTCTTTTTAACACCGCTGCTTCGGTGAAACGTACACGTGTTTGACGAACCGAGGACAAAAGGGTCGAACCGGTAGACGTAACCACGTTCGGGCAGCCGGGGTTATCAAGGTTACCTTTGGTCACCAGAGGCAGGTAGGTAGGTCTGGTAGAGATCGGTGTGGGAAGGTTGGCCCGTGCCGAAAGGGGAACGGCATGCTCGCGGAGATCCCTATCTTTTTCGTAGCACGCGCCCGCTACGCGATTACACGGATTCCCGGCAGTCGAAGAAAAGAAACGCGCGCCCGCGCGAGCTCCTGGAATGGCGCCATGCCGATCGACCGCGATGGACGCTCGCCAGATGCTTAGGGTTTTAGGAACAGTTGCTTCCTTTTTAGGGTTTGATCGTAGACCATGGATCATTTTCTCATCAGGATAACTCGATTACACTTAGCTATCTGTATATACCTAGTTATATAACTATATTATTCAATTATCTATAATTAGCTTAAAACCTAGATAAATCAGTTAGACATTCGGTCACAATTTCAAATTATCACATCGGAGGAGAATTACATCTGACTCCGATTACGTAGACTGTTTGTCCCCCTACGAATTCGTAGAAGCGGAGTCCCACTGTTCATAATTGGAGTTCATGCGAAACGAGTTCACGTTCACATAAATGGATTCAGTTGTCAGAAGAACATTCAAGCGGGCGATAGTTTTACAGAAATAAACGCAGTTCGTATAGCCGGTGTTCTACTGTACAGAGACCTTTTAGTCTATCAAAAGGCCAAGGCAACGAAAGAAACCTCCATCTTTCTCATCGACGACATGGAGCGTCAACGGACCATCTTCTTTCCGAGGCAAGCAGCGATGTCTCGCGTGATGGACTGGCGGTTGATCGTGGCGGACTCTATATCAGGAGCAAAAAGACCGCTGTCCCTCGTCCAACCGAAAGCGGTCGCAGATTAAAAGTAAAAGATGTGGTCGGCAGAAGAGAGAGAAGAAACAATGGACCCCTCTTCTCGGCAGATAGAAGGTGGACCTCTCTAAAAGCCAATCAAAGGAATGACAGTCCGCTGCCCGCCTCGTAACCTTCAAAAGGGTTGGCTAAAGGCCGCCGCCGGATTGGGCACTCTCCGCTACTCCATATTGATGAGTGACCGGTCCGCTCTCGCTCCGAAACAATTGCGGCGCCTTCGCTGCTGTATCGGATCGATCTCGTCAAGATTTCAATGATCGCCCCCTTAGTTTCATTATTTTGTGGCTCCTCGAAACGTTAACTCCGTGGGAAATGGAGAAGCTGATATCTCGTTTAAGACGCTTTAAAAAATTCCACTTAACTTTACACGTTACTTATAAACCCATAAACGTCGACGAACGTTTTTTAATGCACTTATACCTACATATACGTAGTTATATGTACTCTTCTACCTACGGATGCTTGCATCATCTAACAAGTAGATTTTTCGATTTTTCGCATTGAGAATAATCCGGTAAATCGGTGAACCATTACACTGACCTATCCCAAACGTGTTCCTAGAAAATAGAAATCTCGCCACATCAGCAGCACCTACTTCTCTCGTTGAAGATAACCGATAGAACGTGCCACATAAAAAGCGTACAAACATGATCTATCGAAATCTCGGTGAGAAGGATCACGCGACGACAAGTATCGCCGGCAGATTTTTACAGTGTCGGCCGGATCAAGGGCAAGGGTCGCGGTCAGAGGTTCAACATTCGTCGGAGATGACGACGTTCGTGCAAAGGACAGGCAAAAAGTCGGGATCCTCGGCTTGTCTGATGCGGGACACGTGCGTTGACACTACCGTCGTTGTTCGCGAAACGCTGCCGTTCCACGGTGGAAGGGAACTATCTCTGGCCTCGAGTTTATCGGCTGGGGTTATCCGAGAAGACACAACTAACAACGTGTCATTCGATCTGCGTCAACTGTCGTCGTTTATCGTTTTAATGGCTCTCTAATTAGCGTCCCCGCGCTTTATTGACCGCTTCCGTCCTTCTCTCTCCTTGCGATCGCCGTCGTTCTTGCTGCCTACGATTTGCTGGTTGACGTTTATGGTGTACATGGGCGGTGGATGCGGAGACGAGAAGAGCGAAGTGACTCGTGACTGGTTCGATCGGTTCGCGTAGACATGTTTTTCGTGGTTTTGGAGATTTCTCGAACGTTTGTGCAGCTGAAATTGATTGGAATTGTTTAATCCATTCGGGCACGCAGCTGGCTGGTAAACTGGGTAAGGATGATAAGTCGAATAATACACAAGTGTCAGTCAGCTTCTATGCGTTTCAATTAAGAAAACTACTAGAAGCGTAGAAGTGTAACGTTTCAAGCATGCTACTTACAGCTGCGCGTAATTATTCCTTCGTTTGAATTTTTAACCATCGTAGACGACACCATTTTCTGCAAAATTGGATCGTTTAAAAATGAAAACGTCGAAGTACAATTCATGTATCCTGTTAAGTATCTCGAGATCTCCGTTGGCTACCTAGCGTTCAGCGAACGCAAATACCTAGCCGACTTCGAACGATTAAATAACATTACCGGTTCGAGATTACGTTGTCGTTGGTTTGGCGAAAACGAGGAAAATTCGCTTCCTTCCTGCAATGTTTCTCGTAAAGATAAAAGTGGAAACTCTACTGACGCACCTTTTTACCACGAACACCTGACGATTAATCTTCGGAAGCTGTCCTTCCGTATCGTTCTTTACATCTGCTATCGTTCGATACGTTTTAAAAGTCCTATTACCGTTGACAAATATCCGACGATGGTTGCCTTCGAACGTTATTCGTAAAAATTTAAGAAACAAGAAAACGAAGATTCTCGAGCGTTCAGCGCGAGTGATCGAATATTCGTACGATCACTCGCAGCTCAGCCGACATTAAAACAAACTCGATAGCGCGCGGTCGGAACGCGGGTTCACACCCGAGCCGAGGCGAGTGTTAAATTTTCTGACGCGGAAGGCTGTCACGTTCGAAACTCGCCCATTTCTTGGTCAGCGTGTGCGCGCAACAGGCATAATGAAAAAAGACGAGTGTTTGGAGGGGCGAGGCGGGAGAGGCCGAGAAACAACAGGTTACCGTGGTACCAGAAGCGTTCCGTCTCGGCTCGGAGGAGGCGTAGCCATTCCAGCCGCATAACTCTTGGGCACAGAGGGCAATCTCTTAGCCCGACAATGCGTCGGTGATTGTGGAACAGGACCAGTCGTCCCGGTATACTCGGCTCGAGGTGAAAAGAGAGAAGCAACGACAGAACCGAAGAGGAACGCGTAGAAAAGGATCAAAAGCAACAAGAGCATCGAGTAAACGAAGAAGAAGATGAGGAGGTAGGAGAAGAGGGGGAGAAGGAGGACGAAGAATAATAAGAAGAAGTAGGAGGAGTAAGACGCGAGCAAGGAGGCGACCCGAGATAAAAAAAAAAAAAAAAGCAAGAGGGAACGAAAGGCAGATAGGAGCCAGGTGAGATCACCGGGATGACGGATACCCGGTTTCACCCCGTAGAAGTCACAACAATGTTTGTTAGCCGGCGTTAGGCCGGCACGCAGCCAGCCTTTCCATCACGTTTCCTGGTTAGACTAATGGCCGGCACGTCGTGAGGTCCTGCGGGATGACTGGCTGTACGGTATACTGAAAACAGCGCATTTGTTAGGTCGAGTTCTCGCGGGATTATTACGAGCGGGGCCATAGGAGGAGGGCATAGACGGTGGTGAGGACCGCGCACGGTATAGACGAGCCGCGCCGGGGACGGACCGAAAGCCCTGGCGACGAAACAAAAGAACAGGGAAGACCGATGCTCGGGGATAAATCAAGACTAACCAGCCGAGCGCAGCCTTTAATTCATGCGCGTGGGATGCGCTGCGGCGCCGCTCGCCCGCAAGGATACTCTTCCGCGCGCCCTTTCGACCGGCCCTCGCCAAGATTCGACGGTTACCACGGGGACCGAGAGAGGGAGGTTTCGGTTGTCCCGTGAGGAATGGATCCTACCGAGGCACGAACGTTCGCACCTCTTCTTTTCCTTGTACTACGTGTATTACGCAGCTTCCGCTGAGAAAACCTTTCCACCACGTTCGTCCGTTCGACGATGACGTATTGTTGCGAGGATGGACGCGAAAGAAACAACGTGGATTGTGTGCACGCTAGGCATTTTCGGATGACATCGTATTACGTGGATTAGAGGGAAGACCAAAGTTGCGTCCTTCGAAGATTGCTACTCCTGCGGAAAATTGGCTGTCAGTCTATACTCGACTTTGTAATCTTTTTGCTAGATTTCAGCCAACGTACGAGAAGGTTAAATAGTTGTCAAAATTAGTAATTCTTGTCTATCAGCGAATCTAATATAACTATTTTAAGATCAATATTTTAATGGGAAATTATTGTGAAATTAGTCTATGTATATCAATACGGTATAACGCAATTAATCACTAACGAGAAGTATCGCGATTTAACCTTCTAGAAATGTTATTTATTTGACAGCAGGAACATTAATCATTTGGTAAACATTATCGATAATTCATTCTCACACAAGTTTTTCCAGTTTTCGACGAATACAAAAGGCATTGAATCGCTTCCGTACGAATCGAAAGCAAGTACTTCCACTGCACGAAACGCAATTACGAATCGAATAAACCTACAAACTGCATAGGATTTCGACCGGATCGATCGACTACTCGATCGAACATGTCCGATATCATTGAGAGCTTGAAGGGGCACGATGCTAAGTAACGGTGGCCGTGCGGCCGGTAGCAATTTATTCATTGCGCCCGCTAACTGGCCGAGCATTGAAAACCTGCCACGGTAATCTGCATTCATTTGAATAAATAACCGATCAATAACCAATAATAAGTTCGCCAATCCCTAGTTTGTCATCTTGCCGATTCCGGCGGGCTCTCTGATAAACCGATTCCATGCACCTGGTGTACGTGGAGAACCATCGCGTCCCATTTTATCGTCCGTGCGGGCGTCTATGCGATCTAGGTCACCGATTCAGCTGTTTCGAATACTAATGATCGTTTATCGCGGACTACGCATTGCAAATGCTAGAAACGTTTTGTTTAAACGATCAAATTATTCGCTTTCTCCGCATAGCATTTATCGTTTAATGATTTGAATATAAAATAATGAAAAATTATGCAAATAGCTATAACGTATGTAGTATTTTCTGTATAGAAAATGATAAATTATCGTAAAAATATAGTTCTATCGCTATTATACGCGATTACGTATCTAGCGACCTAATGCTATTCGGTACAGAATTCTGCCCCGGACGTGTGTCCCGCACAATGTCGCAAACTCTCATCGTAGTAGCAATTACGCCATCAAAGCAACCCCCAAAGTGATGGGCAAACGATGAAAGGGCGGAGAAGTAAACAGACGAGGAGCAACAAAAGTGCAAGTGGGAATGTTCCCGCGTAAAAGATACTCTCTCTGGGCGGTGCGGTTCCTCGGCGAGCTTTTCGGCGAGAAAGAACGTGCGAACGTCTCGTCAACCTCGTCGTACTCAATCTCACTTGCAAATGCGGTTCCTGGGGTCTGAGGCCGCGTGTGTGGTAGCGCCTTCCATCGGTGAAGAAGAAGTGAGCCAGCTTAAGAAGAAGAAGAAGAAGAAGAAGAAAAAGCACAAGAAGAAGGAGAGTAGAAAAAAAAAAGGAAGAAGATGCAGGGGTTGAGGGAGGGGTCCAGCAAGCCAATTTGTGACTGACGAGGCGATTGGTAATAAGCAACGGAGGGACTCAAATTGCTTGAGTTTTTCTGCGGTCGTTCATTGGGTGTTGTCGTCGAGGTAGCCCACGAGACTCTCCCAGGGTCCGTACCGGCGGAATCGAGAAGCGAAGGAAAGAGTAATAGAACCTCCGAGAGCACGAACGAACATACCGAGGAATCGAGACGAGATGGATATTCGATTTTACGTGCAGGGATTTGGGCTGTTCGGTTGCGAAGAGGTAACCAAGTTGAAACTGGAGAGGAGATGGGCAACATCGTTGACGAATAGTTTGTTTAAATTCGTGCTGTCACATTTCGATTTCAGCATCGTGCTGTGATTTCTAAATTTATCTTCTTGCATCATATTTGTCGCAACGTATCTCAGTAACATTTTTATTCGGATAAATAACAAACTTCCTTATTATTCGTTCTACAACGAATAGCTCTGAATAACAAGGAAGACACGTCGATGTACGCGTAAAGTGTATTAAAAAGGCGACAACGATACCCTCAAAAACTTACTCCAATTCTCCAAATCTAAACTCATCCATCCTACGCTGGAATCTACCACGCCTTGTCGAAACGCCAAACCAAATCGCATCCCTCGAAAACCAGCCCTCCCTCCTACGTTCGCTCGTAATTGGTGATCGAAGTACCCGAACAAGAAAGACAAAGAGAGAACTCCGACTGCCGGCATCTCTTCGGGCACACGTACAAACACACACGCTTGGCGAGATACGAAAAAACAAAAGAGAAGGGGACCGTGAACGGCGGGAAACGGGGAATCGGAACGACGATCCGGGACGATCCCATTAACCGGGGCCCATATTCTCTCCATCGAGAGGTCCGGGACACGGGGATGAGGGAAGGGCACAGGTGCCCGCCCTTCCGTGTGTGTCTCTGTGGTCCCGGTCGGGCCGCTTCTGCTGCAGCTCTTCGTCGTGAACAGGCCTCGTAGAGAAGAGAACGGTGGGTAGAGAAGAGGGGACAGAGAGATAGGGGGCCTCCTCGGTCCCTATATTTTAAGCAGCCCCGAACGTGTTGCAATCATCTCGAGACAATGGCCCACCGATCGGTCCGCCTCGCAAAAAGACCGGGGCCCGATAATAGCCGCGACGCATCGTCCACCACGCTTCGGGCGATTCCCCACCTCCGTTCTTCTTCGCTCTGCGCGCTCCCCGACTCTTCTTCCTCCCCCTCGGCTGTCTTTTCTCTCATTTTTCTTTCCCCCGGCGAATTCCTGCCATTCGTTCGCTGGCGACGCGTCGTTCGACTACGTTTTTCGGAGTCGGAGTGTCGAAGCGAGTTTCCGGAAATTTGCCTCGGCTGGTGAAAGGGGTGGCTCGTCTACCTCTTCCATCACTCGTTTTAACAACACACGTATCGCTTGTTCGTATTGCTACAATTTTCCTGAATGCGCATATCTGTCTCTTATTTGCACGCGGCTTTGCGCGGTTAATTATGGACGTTCGAACGACGTTTGTTAAAATTTAGATCCTAACTTATATCGTCAGTTGATCGATTCGACTTAGATACGGATCAACTTGTTCGGCGATGATACTTTCTTCGTAGACACGTTCGCGATAGGGTGGATCGAGATCGGTGATCGGATGTCGTTAATTTGAGCGCGATGATGCGCGTGGGATCGGGGCAATTACGCAAGCCAGACGGCCGCCCGTTCAATTTGCCTTGATTTTCGACGGCTATCAGCTGAACGACGCGTGAAACTAGGAATACTTTTCGGTATAGCCGACAGCGATCGCATTGTCTGTCAGCGTAGCTGAACTCTTCTCGAACGTCGCCGAATCGGGTGCTCGCTTGTAATTAATGATTCGCTTTCCTATTGAAAGAACGATCGCTGGAACTGCATAAGATTGAACTCGTGTTTCAGGGGCACAACTCGCTCGTCCTTTTAAGTATGACGAGTGAAATTTTCGAACAAATGAGAAAACAGCAGCAACAAACACAAGTTGACTCGGTTCAATTACCAAGGGTGACGATTTATAAATTCTCCAACCAAATCCCAAAGTGAATTAATATCCTCGATATTTTCCAATCAATGCTCGTTCTACTCCCCGTTACTTTTCTCGAAAGCATCTTCGGCAATGTTTCTTCAATTGTACTCCTCCCCTGCCATCGTTCTCCAAAGTCCCTCTGTCCACGATGGGTCGTAAAATGATAAAACGTCCGCGACGCTCGCTCGCCACGAGAAAGAAAGAGGAGGAGAAGCAAAGAAAAAAAAAGAAGGAGTAAAGAAGAGAAGAAGGAACGCACGGCCCTGTTCTTGGAAGCTAGGGGGCTAATTGGTCCGCAGGACGAGACAGGACCATAAACTGTCGCCTGCAATCAAGGATGCGCGACTCTAGCCCGCGGGTGGACCCGTCCTTGCTCGCAACGCGACCAAACCGACGAACGAACGAGAGAACGGTCCCAGGTTTTATAAGGACCCCCCCGGCCTCCGGGCGCTTCGCCGCGGATGGCCCCAGAGACGGCCCTGGGACCGTGTACGAATTTACATTTAGAAAATATAATGAAGCAGCGTGAAGCGACCATTAGTCGTTCGGAGATGACAGACGATTTCGGACCCCCGCAGCTCCTCCCCCTCGGCCCGCGCGCGGACCCCGCTCCCGACACCAGCCAATGAAACAAAGACCGCGCGCCCGGGGAACCGGGTCCCCTTAATGACACCGGGTCCAGTGGTTTTCATTAAGCTCGGCCTAGACCGCGTTCAATTATGAAACACGTGAGCGTATACCAAGCTTTTTTGCTCGATCATCGTTTGGTCATCGCGGAACTTCGTTTGAGACAGGTCTCGATTCTTTGGAGTAGTTGAGGAGCTTCGTAGGCCTAATGTTTTGATCCTGTCGAGCGATTAGGAATTACAATAGTTAAGGGTTATTAAGTGTTCGTAAGATTATTAGGGTTACTTAATTTGCAGCAGTAAGAGGATAGTTTCAACGTTTAGATCGCTTTTGTACGACGAGAAAGGAAGGTATAAGTTTCGTACTGGAAAGTTTACAAAAATGCAATTAGATAACGAGTTAATGATACGCGGAGGTACTAGAAAATGTATTAGACACAGAGATTTTGATTTCTCGGGATAATAATGGACTCTGGAAGAGACGTGATCATGGCGTAGAGAATACTTGGAGTCGTGTTCTTTTTTTTTCTTTTTTTTTTAATATATCGTATAATTTCAATTCGAAAGTAATTATTCGAAAGATGAAGTGGACGACGACCGGAGGTATTTAGAGATTCATATATTCAAATGACTTTATTACTCTGTCAGGCATCAAATGGTTTAAGAGCTGTTGATAGCGACAAGTTATTCAGCTGGCCATTAAATGTTATTAAGTGAATATGCGATAGGATAAGTGGTTTAGTTCGCAAAATACGCATGACTAATGGACCTCGTTACTTCATACGCGATCATTCGCCCGTGTTCGTTCGCCGTTTTTCTGATTTAATGCTTCGAGGTGGTGCTGGCGAACGAGCTTCGTAGAGAATTTAGAGCAGCTGCATTTTTGTTATTCAGAAGTCGCCGCGACGAGATGAATTAATATACAGCTTGGACGATCGGTAGACGATTTTTCCCCAACGATTCATTTCTCGAGTCTTCCGTGAATCTATTTGTGACGTTAATCCACTGTATCAATATTGTTATACGCATACACTCACACGTTAATGCATTTGGAAGATATCTCAAACATTTCGCAATAAGAACTTTTAAATGCCCGATACTTGAAGACATATCGAATGCTTATCTTCAAATTTTCGGAGCAGAACAGAAATTTAACTTTGCAATACGTAAAAAGGAAGAGATCGTTCAGGGTCCCACGGGGCCAGTCCGCGAGCGGTAATTAAAGCTGTCCCGTCGACAAAATCGCTCCAGTTCGATTTCTGCTCGGTCGTCGTAAATCAGTCGGACAGTAAAGGTCAGCCCGGCCTCAGAGACGTCGTGGCCGATCTTTCGAACCGGAGGATCGCCTAGAGCGCAAATCGATTTCGGGAGAAGGCCTTGGTTGCGGGACGGGGGCATCGGCGGCAATTAGTCGCGTTGGTTTTTATACTATCGATTACCGATCACGGTAAATTAGATGCAAACGTATCTATCTACGTATTATAAATTATCTAGTACGTCTTACGAAAAAGTAAAGTACCAAAACAATTAACGCAGCCTGCTTTTGGTACTCAATTATAAACACGCTTGTTTTCAATTAATCTTTTCCTACATTCGTATACAAATATGGGAAATTCTTTACATTTTTACGAATTTTTATATGCCAAATAATCTACAGGCGAATAAACAGCTCGTAGAAATCTCTAGAGGCTGAGAATCCGTTTAAAACCGACCGTTCCTCCCTTTTCATACGAGACGCTCTCTTATACTGTCGTCCACTACAAAGAAAGGAGCAAATGATAATCACGAGTTCCTGTCACTCGTTGGACCTCGCCAAGAACGCCACGATACGCCAGAGACTATCCATTTCTAGCCTATAGAAAGACGGACGATGTTGGGAGAGAAGCATCAGGGAACCGGGAGGCGTGTTCTCTGATTATTATAATTATTCCGATGCTGGCGCGGTCCTGGGACCGTAATTAACGCAACCGCGGGCTCGGGACATTTTGACAGATCCGAATTCCTGGTAATGATAAAAAATAGCCGTGGTCTCGGGAACGGAGTGGCCAGAGAGAAAGAGAAGAGTCAGATAGTTCTCAATTACCCTGGCCAAGGCGACGGCGCTGGCGGAATTCACGGGGCAAGAAAACAATTCGCGCGGAATTTGGTCCGGACTGATATACCTGAACCACGAATGGATCTAGTCCCGGGCCAGGTTGTCTGGCTAGCAATTAACCGGTTCGTCTCTACCGGCGTCATCCCCTTGGATCGTTTGGCCGCGCGTTAAAGAGGTGTCGTCTAATGATCTAGAAAATAACTCGGGAACGATGAACGGTGAGCTAAGCCGGTTGACGGGTTTCACGAAGGAATTTTTCGACCGCGGTGAATGTTAGGAGGGGTGTGTGTCGATTATCACACGGTGCTTCAGAGTCTAACGTCCAAAGAACGTTATTAACTTTCTTGCGTAATGAAACGTCTTGTGTAACGAGTTGCATGTACTTAAACTTCGAACGTAAGCTTCAAATCCTTTTTTTCTTCCAAGATCTCCTTAGATATAAGACACGAAACGTGATAAGAAATATGTCAAGACGACGAACAAGGAAAGAAACACACGGGAAGAAGCGTAGAGGTGCGCGTTGGTGTATGAGAAAGTGTAGAAGATCGTGGATGTTGGCAAAGGATAACATGTGCTGTTTGCTTGCAGCAGTTTGTCGAATAACACAAAATCACTGAGATAATCGGTCTATTTTGTAGAATATACGAAGACAGGTTTCACCGAGTATGCTCTATCCTCTACATCTTCAGCATCTTCAAAAATCCTCTACGAATCCTTCGATCTTTCTCTCTTTCTCTTCAGGAAACATCGAGCGAGAAGCTCGGATCTTTCGGTATCTGTTTACGAGCAGTCGTTGTCGCGTTATTAGAAAAAAAAGTATGCTCGTCCGATACCATGTCAACGCTATTTGCGACAATCGATGTGACAGCTCGTTAAATTAAGGAGACATTGACGTAATCGCGTGACACGGATTGACATCCTCGGGACGGACCTTACATAGAATATTATTATAATTATCGCTCGATTGATAAACGGCACGGTACTCGTTCACGCGGTTCGTCCTTATCGTTGGCGGTGCGGCGATCGGTCGACGGGTCAGCACTTTCGGCAAATTAAACAAACATAAAGATGAGATAGAATGCGTGCTACCCCCGTGTAGAGACCAGCAGGGACCCAATGACCCTCGGCTGGACATCGACTAACGGAGCAGTAGAACGAAACGAACCGATCGCCGAGCGCCAATAACGGACGGCGATCCGATAATTAAATCGGAGAGTTATTCTCGTCACGCGTCCGCGCAATTATAATTAAGGATTTATTAGCGTCGGCTGCCGCCTCACCAACCCCCATCTCCGTGTCCCCAGGCTGCGCCACAACGCAACGTAGAACCGCCTCCTCGGCTTCTAACGACTAACAGGTCGAAAACTCCTTAAAGACCAGGGCATCGTTTAGCCTCGTCTCTCTGTCGGACGGTCGTTCGTGCGGCTGGGTTTGTCTTGCTTTAATGGTAGAAGAGGGCCTTTTCGGACGAGAGACTTCTACCCCTCCTTGGTCGCCCAAGGGAGAACAAATTAAAAACTGTCCCAGTGGCCGTAAATAAAACGTTCGCCGGCATTCCGCCCATCTCCGTGTTGTATACGCTTTTGTAGAAGGCCTCTAGACACGCATCTACGCGATCTCTATACCGGGTCGTGTTCGAATTGGATACTCGTTCATAGATATTCGAAAGAATCGGTTGATGCGGTTTTGCAGCTTGTTACGAATGGATTGCCACAGGTGAGAGAGAAATATCATCGCACGTAGATGGTTTGCGATGATAACACAATGATACCATAGTAGGATACAGTAGTTTAAAATCAGGAGGAATTATGGAAGGTTAATGAATCGGTATCGTAGAATCGTGACAATAAATCTAACACATGCGCGACTGATCAAAGTCGTATCCAGCTTATTATCAGTTTTACGAGCTCGCACGACACGAATACCGTTACCGCTTTAATTGGAACACTCTTCGGCAATTTGGCGATCGATCGTCTAACGTTTAATTGCACGAGGCGTTCACGATGCACGCGACATTTAATAATACCGTAATGACAGAAGTTCGATGGAAGGAATCGGGACGCGGCTGCTACCTGATAAATTCTATCGGTAGATACAATTATCGGACGCACGAAAGAAAGTATTAATTGCGTCCGAAGGAAAAGATACGAGAATCGTGGCATTTGCTCGTATTCACGAGCAGCAACCATTTTCCAGAGAAACAATCGATGGCACCGTGATTAATGGTACCGACAAGTCGGACGATCGAACGCAGGTAATCGAGATGCGTTTACCGTCACACGCGCGATCACTGCTCACCCTCGATTCTTCCAAAACCACCATCGAAGGTGTTTCTCTTTTCGCGGAATATAGTCGCAGCTGCGTGGAATTTTTATTTCTTACGTCGATACGTTCTTTTCGATATAGTAGTTTAATTCTTCTTAGAAAAACTTAATAACGCGGCAATTTGTAAATCGCCGGACAATGAAGACTGCAGCGTGACTGGAAACTTTCAGTAGTCACGATACTTTAATCATCTGAAATTGATAGTATGTAATACCATATTAGTACTTTTAAAATACCATGTTTTGAATCGTTTCTATCAGAGATATTTAAAAGTTTGAAGAAGATTAGAAGGGAGGTTGAGAGATTAACGGAGTTTGATCCTCTTGAATAAGCGATATGGGCAATAGATACGTCGATGATACAACAAATTTTAGGATAAATTACTAATTAAAAATCGCAGCTGTCAGAAATCGTCGCTCTCGCGATTTGTAATCGTTTATATAATTTTGTATTAATTTAGTTATTGTATCTATTACGATGAACTTTCATCTGCTTAATGATATTTACGTACTAATGGATATAATTCAATAAATGATATCTCCTCTTATCTTTGTCGCAACTTTCTGTGTGACATCTCGCGAACCCCGTGTTATCCACTCGACTCGTTAGCCGAGATACCTAATTTATAACTGAATCTTTTACATAATAAAGTACGTACCTACTTGAACTTTTAAAAATACAGCAAGATATATTTTCTATACTCTCGAAGATAAAAAAAAGATACTCCATTAGCAACACGATTTCCAAACTTAATAACTGAAGTATCTGAAATATTTAGTTCTACAAATGTTATATACGTGTAAGTTATATAAATGAAGTAGTTAAAATAGTTAGCCAGAAGATCGTCCCTCGCACATCGAAATTACAAAACCATGCAGTGTCTTACGTCACTCGTCTTAAGCGTCGAACAAATTATGCAGTCAATTTCGAGTCGTTAAATCGACGTCTTGATTATTCCTCGAGTGGAACGTTTTCAACACCCGTTAGATAGTTGGCCTGTCCACGTTGTATTTTAGGGGAAGGATGAGATACTGGGTCCTGGCGCCGCGCGGTTCAAAATAATGACACGGGGCCCTGGCCGCGGTCCCATCGGGGGAACTTTTAATTACAAACTGATGACCAAGCCAAACCTAAAAATATTGTCTTCGACCCGGTTGTATCCTTGAGACAGAGGAAAAGAAAGAGAGAGAGAGAGAGAGAGAGAGAGAGAGAAAGAGGGAGAGACGAATGGGTGAATATATTAACGCAAAGATCGATTGGTGCGTTCTCGTCGCGGTCAAGTGCGACCCATTATTTATTTAAGGGCCGCATTTTCGCGCCGCGTCGCCAAATCGCTTTTATATTTATTAGCTGACGCGATTTACGTCGCACCGACATAATTAAAGGATCAACGCATTCGAGTGACTTGAAGCACTCGCAACGTGTCATTTTAACCGCTGCGTTGGCTTGAGATTTTCGTTCGAGACGAGAGAAATTGATGGTTGTAATCTGGTCGATTCGCAATTTTTATCCGAGGTTAGAAAAATCGATACAAAGAAACGTTTCTCTTTTTTTAAGCGATTACAGCCTTTTTTAACGAAACTAAATACTATCTTTATCGAGAAATGATATCGAAGATTCGTACGAGTATAGAAGAAATTTTTTACAAACATAGATTTAATAACTAAACGATAAAATAGAAGAAACGGTGAAAAATGATATTCCACGAACCGATGTTTAACCTATTTAGATCATCTAACTACGTATAATTGCAACGTTTACCCCCTTGTAATTATCAGTTAATTCTGCAACAGAATTTCCAATTAGAGTTCTTCAGTCAGTACCTTCTTCAGCGAAATAACACTTATCTTCGTCTAAATCGAACGATTTCTTTCGAAGAAAATTAACTTATTCACTTGCACACCCAGCAAGGTTTAATAAAGTCCAAGCTGGGCGGACCAACAAGAGAATCACGTGCCAGAAACGCGGCAAACACGGCAATTTGCCGAAATTTTGTTCCCCACGACAGAGGGGTCAGCGAATAAACAAGAAACAACCGAGCACAATGTATTAGGTCCATGGTGGATCGCAACAGAGAGGGAGGGAAGAGCTCGCGTGAGATATTCCTCTCGCATGGTACCCTATAATTAAAAGCGAACAACGTATCTGTCATATCTGCCAGACTCGTTCGAGCCACTCTAGTTCCATCCTCCGCTTTCACCGTTTTTTTTTCTCCATTTTTTTTCTCTCTTCTCGCTTCACATTTTTACTTCGGGCCCGTCGTTCTGCTCGCTGGAGAAAATTGCTAGAAATCCGGCCAGATAAAGGTCTGTAATTTCTTTCTCGCGTCTCAGACCGGTGACCCGAAATTGCTTCGAATCTCATGCGTTTCTGAGCAAGCGAACACGCACCGCGTAACGCACGGCTTTGACTCTCGCGCTGCACTTTCTTCTATTTGATATTCCAATTTATTCTTCCCGCGAAGTAAATTCGAAAGATCATTCGGTCTTGTCCTCTTCGCACTTTCTCTTCTGCAAACCTCGATCAACCAACGTCTCACATTCGAATCGTACTTCACCGTTCTCCGCGACCATGTTCATTTGCATACTATGGCACAACGATAGAATCGCGTTCTCTAAATCGTGCATGCACGTGGCCATCCCTCGATGCTGATCGTCGACGATCGTTGATGAAGGAGGAAGTGGAAAGACGATTTCGTGACGAATCGACATCGCGCGTTCATTCACGCAGGTGCGAAGAACGCGTAATCCGCGGTGATTTCTCGTGGGCGGATTGCACTCACCGTTCAGGGGTGTGAGAACGGTACCAAGGGGTCTCCTTCTCTCTCTCTCTCTCTCTCTCTCTAATTTCCGCTTCAACCAATTCCAACTTTGGTGGAGGCAAGCGAGCCGCGTATAACGTAACTTCTGGCCGGGGCAATCTGACTCGAAATCACCGTTCGCTGAATTATCTCTGCCGGTAACTGCGTGCCGTTCCCGGATTGCAGCAATTACCCTGGCCTGGGTAATTATCGAGGAGAAGGACTCGAGTGTTGTTTAATCTGTGATCTGCTGGCCGGGCTTCTTCGATTACGTCAGAGAGCCCCGAAGGAAGGGAGGCGAACAGAATCAGCCTGGAGGGGGGCCATTCGGTGTCTTTAGCTCGCCTCCGGGTTTCTACTTCGGCCACGATCTTTCTTTCTTCCTTCAAACGCCTCTTCGTTTTCCCTTCTCGCCGATTCTTAATTGTTCGAAACCGTTTCGCGTCGCTGGATCGGGTGAAACTGGGTTCGAAGTTCGGAGCGACGTTGCTTTTGTTATTTAAATATGAACAGAATTGGAAACGCTTCTGGTAATTATTTGGATTTGTGAAACAGCGAGGGTTTTAATTTGGAAAATGTAATTGAGATCTTTCGTTAGATCGCCATTATTACTTTATTTTATTTCATTTTATTCTATTTTGCAAAACATCTTAACACTCGTTCCCTTCTCGACAAGGGGCTGTCGATTCTTCGATAAGGAAGAATCGTGAGCTGGTGAAACTCGAAGACTCGTATTTCAAATCAAAACTGTCGAAACAGCTAGGACCGGCTTGGAATTGGCGCAACTTCTTCCTATCCGCACTGCACCGGGGATTGCCCAAGCTCGAGTTACTGCCCCGCTCCGTTTTATTAAGCAGATATCCCGAACCTTTAAAGGTTACGCTTTATCCCGTCATATCTATTGGCCCGAACTCGTTTTTCCTCGCTCCCGGCTTTTTTTCTACTTCTAATTTCGTCCTGTGCAGCAATCTCGTCTTCAACGAATCACGAGTCGACACGAAATCTCCGCTGAAGAAATTATGGTTTGACATGACAAATTGAGGTCGTAACGTTGAAATAGAAAAAACATTCGAGTTGCGAAAAACAAACGATACTTTAACCGTTTTTCCTGATCGACTTGCGCTTTCTTGATTTTATGAGGTCGCGATATGTCGTTGAATATATAGATCATAGCTGAAACAAAAAATGCAACTGATGATCTATGGCCAGCAGCCGATCGCGGCTACCTCGCGTGCCGAGCTGACGCTCGCACGGTCTGCGATTACGCAATTAACATTCGGTTTAATTACCTCTCCGCGAAGCTTAACGGCTAGGCAACGGGTCCGCCCGTTGCCCCGGTCACCGGCGGCGGCTCGTTCCTCTCGCGGAACTGCCCCTTCTCGTGTTGCTTCTCGTTAGTCGGATAACACCTGGCTAGCTTCGTGCTCGTTTATTTGGATTAGCTACAATTGCACGAGGGAATCGTCAAGATGACTCTCTACCTACCTAAAAGCATAGTGGAATCGAGGCACTGTTGCTTTAAAATGACAAGTTTCATCTTGCTCTGCTGCATTGTTTAGAAATCATTCCCTTTCTGAAATTCATTAGAGGAAGAAGCTTCTGATACACTTTTATCTACATGCAAGTATTTGTAGACCGAAATAATGAAATGAGAACAGCTGTTACTCTATTTTAACACGCGTTCCTATATTTAACGATCCGCGAGAATATGAATTTATCCTTAAAAGTCTACTAGTATATGAATTTATACATATGCAAAGCAATTTGCGTTGACCAACGATCGTAATAGCAGATACGAATACATTCGCTATCCCATTTACATTGTCCGAGGACTCAGCGCAGCTGGCCATCGCTTGGCCTAACCCTATCAGAAACCCACGGAGAATCCTCATGTCCCGGAGGACTGTCTTCAACATCCCAGTCATATCCGCGTTCCACGAGGAGAAGGATGCGCAGAGACCCGAGTAATCTCGTTCACGGTTGTAATACCGGCTGCGTTTCTACGTATTCTCGAGCTACGTCCTTATGGAGATCGGAGGCGTACGCCCTAGGAGCATTAGGGCTTGGACGTCGCCGCGGTCGATCCTAGGCGGAGGACAAGAAAGAGAGAAAAACGGGAATGGAAGGCTGGATACGAGGTGAAAATAAAAGGATCGTGAAATGGGGCGGCGGGGTAGAGAAAGGGGCACGAGAAACGCGGACGAACAGCGCGTACAACGTCGGACCAGTGGAAGAGGTGGTGGTACGTCAGGGACGGGGACGGGGAACGAGAAGAGAAGAGAGAAGAGGCCGGGAGCTATGCGTGCTCCGCCCCGCCCACGCTTTCAGAGACCCACGACTCAACTTGTCCACCTTCTTCTCAGCGTACAGCCACCCACAAGAGTGTGTCTGATGCACTGTGCCACCCTGCGCCCTGATGGAATCTGGCAGGATGTGAATCTTCTTTCTCCGCTTCGAGAGCAGAGAAAAACTTCAGAATACGGAAGATCGAGCGGAGGAGAATCTAACCCTTGGCCGCCCTTATTTCGAGGAAGGGTTGATTTTTTGGGATTCTTGCACAGGATTGTTACACACGAGATCGGATAAGAGTGATGTTAGCAGTAGAATTATGTGGATAGTCTGTTGGCTAGTTCGACTACCTTAAATGGAATCGAAGAGACGATCAGTTCACATAGAATTACGTTATTATCTCATAAATCATAGCCAAAATTTAAGAAATTGCAAGTATCGTTGCCGTCTTCGAGTTTATTAACGTTAGCGATACTATCTCAAGGCAACTACAAACCGTTTCGATTCCATTAAACTTTCACGATAAAATACACATATTAAACAACCATCAGGAAGAACTGTTTCCAGAGAATGTCCGTAGTTGGTGGGTTTCCGTCTCGCAGGTGGCGAGGTCCCTTTTGGTGCAGACCGTACTGGCAGGGTCCAAGAGCCGCAGGCGCCATCTTCTGGAACGCTTATCCCGGTGTATCCGTGCAAGCAGGTCTTCTCCCGTGTCTCTCTCTCGCATTACCATAGCCTGACCGACGAAGAACGCCGCGCCCTCCTCCGCGTTCGCCTTCCCCTCGGCTGGCCATTATTCTAATAATTCCTCCACGGTAGTTTTCTTTTGCCTTTTGCGGGCTATTTAGATTAATCTCGCCGGTTTCCAACTCGCTGCCGTACGCTGACTGTCCCGTTACGAACCGCCCTTGGGGTCATCGCGTGAAACGCGAAAAAACACTACCGACGCTTGCGAAACCAATTACGATGCTTCTAGCTCGAAAATTATCGCCGTCGCGCGAAATACGAGCCATTTAAAGCAAATCGATATAGATTCCGATATTTTGTTTCTAAGGAAACGATATATTCGACACAGGCCGAATATCGTCAGGAACGTGCGTGTCATTCGACTGACGTTCTTCGCGTCGAGAGTTACAATACACATTTATAAAACAAAGATCCTGAGTGAAGAACGAAGCGGACAATCACGCAACGCCCCCGGTTCTCCAACGAAACGACAAAGGCGTACTGGAGCCGTGCAAATATCGAGACGGTTAATCGCGTCTGCGGCGAGGGTGGCTGGTGTTGGTGTTTGGAAACAGTGCTGAAACATTGTGCAAGCTGGAAACGAGCAACGGGTCGAGCATTGTCTACGCGGAGACAAAACCGGCGCTCGACCTTTTCTATGGCTGAATGGACCGACGAAACGAGAGAGAAGCGAAAAGAACCGCGGCGAGAAGCCTTTGTCTTTTAATCGTCGCCAGCCCCAACCCCGAAGGGGATGCCGCGTGGTCGAGGGTAGCTCGCAGTCGCCTGACAAATGGCTACCGACTCTCTCTCTCTCTCTCCGTTCTCCCTTTGCGCCGCCGCAATTCAGCCGATTTTCAATGCCCGGTTTTATTCGTTTCGAGAAATCGACCTGCCGTCCCTTCGATGATAGAACCGAGTCGGGACGCTCTTTCCCAGTCAGGACGATGAATTATCTTCTATCGCGTAGTCTTCTTTCGTTTAGTCTTGCGAGGGTGGGACTAACAGGGTGAGGAATTTGTTCTGGACGTTAGCTAGGGTCTTTTCCTTCGGTCTTTAATGATAGTTTGGGTGGTAGGTCCGATACGTGTGCTTCCATTATCGAGAAAAGCGTGTCGTGTGCTGTGCTTTCTAGAAATTGGTTTCAAACTATTCCTGAAACTAACCTTGCGACATCGAAGGATATAACGACAAAGAGGAGAGAAAGCTGTTAATCGAAGCGGTCGACCAACGAAGATACGAACCCTGTACCTGTGGTCGTAATAAAGTATTTCGATGCTGTTTCACGAGAACTCGCGTGTAGCATCACCAACAGGAGGAATCGTGCCACTATCCCCCGATCAAATAGGCGGTGGGTCTCGTGGATGGTTGTCACGCGGCCGCAAAACGAGTCGCCACGCCGCGCCGGGTCGGAAAACGATTTATATAGATCGTCGCCGCGGGGGTCGTATTGTCTCTGAGCGGGGTAAAGCCATGCCGCCGACCTTGCCTCCCTCCGACCCGCTTTTTCGCCCGGTACCACCCATATTCCGAGAGACGTATACGCCGATCAGCTTTCAGAATTCGTGTTGGACACCGCGGGTGGCCGGCCCGCGATCCTAATAATTACCGCACCGGGAACGAGGTCTTCATCGTAACACACGCCGCTCTCGTTCGCCTTCACCATCTTCCGTGCTGTTTTTCCTCTTACGTCGTAGAATGGGGCCACGAACTTGCGAAATCCTTCGGTCGATTTACTTTAGAATGGTCGCGTGGGACGAGGACGCGTTAGAAACGCAGGCGGTTGGTTAACTTTGATTTACAAAGATGTCCCGTAATACGTGTTAATTAATAACGTTATGCAAAGCATACAAGACTGAGAAGTCATGTCCGCTGTTAATTCCTATTAAGAGATAGTTTCAAGAAGAAGAAATTGACTTTAAGAAAATAGATTGAACTCTTATACATCTTCGCAGAATCTCAAAAAATAATACTCCCAACACCTCGTCGTAATCGAAAGAGCTACATCAGCGATACGAGGTATCCCAGATTCGTAACTTCAAACTTTTCTCTTCGGTTCCACCTACGCTCTCGTATATTCCAGAAACCCGACATCAACGGTTTACAAAAAACCCTGCAACCACGAGAAACTTCAAACAAGCGTTCCAGGTGGCATTTACACGCTGTCGATCGACCGTGTATACCGCATCGACTCGTCGCCATCGTGTATAAAACTGTCCGCGACGAGCGTTTCTTCCGTCTTCACAGCTTCCTCGCTTCCTGCCTAACGGAAAAGATGTTCATATGATCGAACAACGGTGCGTTGGAATAATCGTTTCGAAACTCTCTATGATTAGATTATAGTTAAACGCGCTAGCAGCGAGTCTTCTCTCTCTCTTTCCTCAATGTTTACGTTATATCGTCTCATAGAACGGACGCACAGCACCCTCAACATCTATTTCTGTGTCATCGGTAAGTACACAAACTCACGGCTACGGTGCACGATGAGCCGGGAGGGGCTCGAAAAAACAAATTACAAATGATTCTTGACGGGAGGCTCGATTCGAGACGCCCGCCCTCGAAAGTGGATATTTCCGAGAGGCCGGACGCTATCGCCTCTCCTTGTCTTTCTTTTACCGATACATAGTGGCCAAAGGAAGGGCGATAGGTGGCGCGGTAAGCGCGCATTCCCTTCAGCGGCACCTCTCGAGGACTCTATTTCCGTGTCATTGATATTACAATGCTGGAGAGCGCGGACCAAGGGAACACGAGCTGAGAACACGAATTATAATGACACTCGACTGGCAGCCGGCCTCCTCGGAGGCAAACACGCTGTCTCCGGCCAGTTCGTGCATAAATTTATCGACTTTCGGAGCTGTCTCGACGAATACGACGAGGATAGGGTGAGCATTCCAAGGAGGAAATTGGAGTTTGTTTTTGGGGATAGATCGATGGCAAAGGAACTTGTGTTTCGAATCGAAGTTTTTATTTGCTTTGGAAGTTGTAAGAATAAAGATTTACACGTGGAGTCACTAGGTGGTGACTTACGAAGCTTACGTTGTAGCGTGCTATCAAAATGTTGCTTGATATCTTCCTGTAACAGCTATTCCAGTATGTTCACAGTCGAAAGATGTAAATTTCTTGTAATATTTGGATATTATATCGAACAGGCTAACGAATGGAACGGGCATACAAAAATACTCTTAGAACATGGATAAAACCAGTCGATTAAACTAACTCATCGCGCCATTGAGGTTGCACGCGAGTGACATCAGACAAGACTCACAGATCGGTAGAGAACAGGCGAAGCACGAGTCATTCTATCCCAGCAAATGCAGCGAACGTCACACACACGAGGTCGAAAGACGTGGATCTCGTGGGCCGGTTTACACGCGGCGACTCGTAATCCTGTGCAGCGCGAAGATCTCTCCTCGAGGAGTCCTCGGAACGAGAATGTTTACATTGGACCGCATTGGTGGCAGCTCGGTTGAACCGCTTCCATCGCGGACACAAAGAACGTTTTATAGTCTGGCGTCCCCGGCGATGGACGTAGAAATTCCACCCTCGTCACGGCGTGTCGCGGCCGGCGACAAAACACCACAAAGCCAGCCTTGTTAATTACAGCCGGCGTAACCGGCTCCATCTGCATCCGCCGCCGCCTTCGTCGTTTTCCGAATCCGACGAAAAAAACCGGCTCATTGAACGAACGTCGCGATCCTATCGTCGGTACGACGGTATAAAGTAACTGGAATCGAAACACAGTTAAACAACGTCGTGGTAACTGTTCGTTCGTCGTTCGATTTCCGATGTGTTTTGACTTGCCATTACTTAGGTTGCTAGATGGTTATGCGTCTATGGGAGATCGGAGGTGTAAAAGTTTACAAATATACTCGTAATATTCCCTTCATATTTCTTCAAGTAAAATATATAAATTCGATAAGAAGATTCCTCGTTGGTAATTTGTAGTAATTTGTTTGCAACGATAATGACCAGTCATTCTGTTAGTGCCGTTTCTGTGGTGTTCCGTACGAGTCTAGAGATTCAACCAATATTACGTCTGGTCGTTATCGTTCTAAATGTCAGCACGAATTTTTCATAAACTATGCTCTTATCGAGGAAACGAAGCGAAGTGATTTATGGTATATACATATATAGGACATTGCGAAATATAGTTTACAATAAACTATGAAAAATCTCGTACGATGAGTTACTTGCTACACTATTGGATCCGATATTACGTGTCATCTGCATTAAATTTACTTCGAAGAAATAAACAGCAGCAGAAGACGATCTTACGTAACAATCGAACTTTAAAACAAATATTTAAGAAAATTCACTTAATGAATATCTTTCGTTTAAAAAAGCAACCTAACAAATATCTTTATCTATAGAATAGTTTGAAAAGGCCAAAAGCTGGCAAATTCCTGGGTATCGATCGTCGATCGACGAACTCTCAGTCCGGAGCACGCGGTCGTTTATTCCGGGACGGCGATCGTCGGCTCGGGCTTGTTTATACTGGGTGAGACAGAAATACAAGAGTGTCGCTGGGACGCGAAACATCTGTCGCGGGGACCGTGCAGGCGTCGGCCTGGTCACGCCGCGACTATTTTCGCTTCGCGCCGCGCGATTACGCGACTGACAGTCAGTGACAACCGCTTTCTCGCTCGATTTTCTCATAGGTAACCAAGTTGACAGCGTCCAGAGACACTTCCTTGAAGTCGGTCGCCGCTCTCGACCACCCATGTCTATCTCTGCGTCGACTGTCGCTCGAAATGCCACGTCGAAATACCCTTCGCGCGTATTGAAAATGATGTTTAATATTCCGTGGATCGTATTGTTGCGTTCATCAAGTTTCACGTTCTGTGATGTTGCGAAGGAATGGCAAGACGAGTTCTTTCACTTAGATCTTTACACTTAATATTAAGCTAGACATAGCACTTCGATGAAATGAAATTTATAACTTTGTCGCATAATTAAAATGTATACTTCATTGCTATTAAGAACGCGTAACGCAACTTCACATTTTGTCATTTCTATCCTTCTAAATTGGAGATTATTTATAATTTCGTTGGTGGTGGGGAAAATGGCCTTGAACAGCCAATTGATTTCGGATGTACACTAGCTGCCGCTTATGCCTCCTAACTCCATTAGCCCGTAATCTTCGTATGTACATACTCGGCTATTAAATAGCGAGAAAATTGCTTCGGTTCTTGTGTTAGTCATTAAATCAGTAATGCCGCATAGGAATGCAGCACTGCGAAATAAAACATGCGCATAGTGATAAATGGTACTCTTAGAAAACTACTAGCAGGAAGTGAGTATTTCAGTGGAGTGAACTCAATGAGGAATGAACTCAACGACGATGGTGTACGGGTGGTCATCCGAGAACAGTGTTATTATAGCTGTAAAATAAACATAACCGACGTTCTTGAAATATGTGTGAACATTCTTTTAATCGCATTTTATCACGTTAAATTGTTTTTAACGAATCACGTAGTTAAATCGTTTTAACGTTTGTTTCGTTCCGCACGATGTTTCTACACTTTCGCTTTATCGCCATTAAAGAATATTACTCGAATATCTTAATTCCATGGAAGTACATAATCTTCGAAATTACTTTAAACCTGCCTACTAGCGTTTCGAATAACCTGATACGTTTTAGTTTCGCATTACCAGCATCCTCTTCCACTAAACTCTAATTCCAAAAATCCTCGCAGGGTAAAATTAAGTTCCAATCATTGGTTACGTTGGCAAATCGAGAACGGACGACTACCACGTAGCTCTAAGTACGTAAAAATAAGCGAGTCGAAGCAACAACTCATTCCAGCACCCAATTGCTCATCCAGCTCCCTGATGCGCTTGCATAAACGAACAATAATTCCCAGCTACCGATCACTACTGTATCATTCAATTTCCATACATGCGTTCTCAGCTCGTTTTACGTAGCCTGCAGCGTGTCTACCGCGTTCCGCGGTTTCCGTCCTGCAGCAGGGCCGATATTAAATTCCGCTTTCGTTTTCGGAGGTAGAAAGATCAGCAGGAGGCGGGTTCAAGGCCTCGCCGGAGAAAACGGCAGCTGTCTCGACGGACGCGTAATACCTGTTTGCCGTACGATTCGAACGTGACCAGGGGTGGTGTTTCGATTTATTAAAAAGGCGGGTATCGCGTAATCGCGAGCGTGCCCGACACGAATCTTCCTTGACACGAAACTTTGTCGTCCTCGTGGTGGACGTGGATGTACACGACAAAACCTGTCGTTAGGCAAAATGTCGCCTGGCGGGCTTGCGTGCAGGAATGTAACGCGAACCGGCCATTACGCGACGCGGTGTCACCCGGAGCTCGGTAATTTCGTCGAAAGCCCAACGCTACGCGATGCTTTGAGACGTCGCAAAAACCATGGGTCTTGCATTCTTGCCATTTCCGACGATTTTGCCCGTGCACCGTTCATCGTGCTACGGCCTTCCTTTTTCTTTCTTTTTCTTCTCCTGTGGTACGGGGTTTCTGCTGGAGGTGAGCACGTCGCGTCGCCGCTAAATTATTTCGTTCCACTTTTCAGCCGGTGGCCGACCCATGCACGAGAAACGAGCGTTTACCGCGATCGCCGTAGCTACAGTTTTATTCATCTCTCCAGAAGAGTAGAAAATGATCTTCCTTAACGAAAACACGAATTAACGTGTTTCGAACGAAGCCGTTAGTTTAAACAGATGGCCGGACGAGTAAAGAGGAACTATAGAAAGTAAAAGAAAAACTGGAAACTGAAGCTCGAGGTTCTTCGTTTCCACGTGTCGCATTTCCATTGTCGCAAATTAACCGTCTGATCTGTTTAAGATCCACTCGTAATATCTTCGAAACGAACGAAAATGGAACAAATCAACGAAATTGTGTCATGAACGACGTTTTCTAGTTTGTACCATTTATATCCGGCACTGTCTTTGTTTCCAATTGGACAATGGTCGCAAGGAGTTTCCTCTTACCTCTTGCTTTTTCGTTCGACGTAGACGGCCGTTCCGACGATTGACAGCGTGTGCACGCGAATCCACACGCCTATCTAGACTCCGCAGAACATATGTTACGCGAGAAGTTAAATTGTGGCAGAGGAGGTGGATAAAATGCAGGATAAATCGGGATTCGCCAGAACATGCTAATTATCTTGGGACAAGATACGGACGAGATGGACAATTAGCGTATTCCTTTCTGTTTAATTTTTGGAATAGTTGGACTTTCCGTACGTGGCACTTACAGTGCCAGTCCATGTCCTGTTTTTCCACTGTTATAAAATAGCATTCTGCGTTTAGCGTCGTAAAAATTTCAGAACATCTGCCCAAGCCGTGAAAACGTATCGCGACACAGAGCAAAGCTGTAACTTAATTATGCAACGTTTACCACACTCGATAGGATGATGCTTTCAAAAGTTCAAATACGCGACTAACTCAAAATTTACAAAATCTGAGCTTATATCGGTATGATTTTCAATTCGACAATCGAAAGCAGCAAAAAGCTCAACTTACGAAGCATGCACTGGCTCTGATCCAAGACGAAAACGCGTTGAGAACGTCGACGGTTTCGCGACAAAGCGCGACGTTCCGTCCCGTTGCGAATCACCTTCGATCCAGCCGAACTATCTCGGATATCTGGAGCTAGTCCCCCGTAACGGAGGATCCGGTGGAAGAACGGACGAAAGAAACGCAAAGAAGAAGAAGAAGGGACCTCGACTCTGATCCCGACAGAAGGACCTTGGCGAAGAAGCAGAGTAGCAGGCGGTGAAGTAAGAACTCGGAATCCAATCGATACAAATTGGGAATGCGATGACGATGCGCGTTTTCACTGGTCGAACAGGGCCAGTCCAGCCCGGAAAAATAACGAAAGCCGCAATTATCGGCTCGTTTTGCCGATTTGTGGCCAGCGTGCTGGTCATTAGGATCGCGGCGGAAACAATGGCACCCAGGGTGTCAGAAATAATACAAATAACCGGGCCGGTGAAAGTGCTGTTTAGCCCGTAATTTCCTTTCGTGGCGAACACGTCGGAGGGCGGGGCACGGTCGCACCTTCGATATTCTTCCTCCGTGCTTCGCCACCCCCTCGTGCGTCTTCTCTGTTTCTTTGTTACTCGCTGCACAGGTTCGAAGGAAAAGAAAGGAAGGTTGAACGAAGAGGAGAAGCGGGTGGATCGGGTGAGATGCGGTTTTCTACGATGGTAGAGTCATCATCGTGCATTGTTTTTGCGTGGAAAGTTCGTTGTCATCGCAGGGAAAAAGGTACCGGCGTGACCATCCGTCCCGGAGGAAATCGACGTTGTTTTGTCGATTTTGGCGCGAAGGCTCGAGAGCCGTTCGAGATCTGATCGTTGATTTGGGGACACGGTTTTTGTCGACGAAGGGAGAGTTGAATGCTACTCGTGGAATCGGGCCGTGGGAGACTCACGGGACGCTGCATGGTTTGTTCAATTTAATTTTGCGGTTAGTTAATTGCGAATGGCGGAGTTTGGCAAAGAAAGGTACGCTGTTGGTTTTTCGGTGTAAATCGAGGTGAGATTCGAGGTTACCGATGAAGTCGATTCGTCGGTTTCTTGATTGGATATTTTACGTGCAACGTGATACATATTTTCTACGTGTGCTATAACTTTATTTTCGTCCTATATCAGAAATATCTTCTAACTCGTTGTTACGCGTGTTCTATATGTTCCACAACGGTTTATTCCTTCCGTTTTGGCGAAACGATTACGCAAAATGGCAAATCGACGTATGTCGCAATAGAGGGACCAAGGACTTGGGTTTGGCGTTCGTCTTGGTCCTACGGATCCAGAATTCAGGTAAAGATGCCAAAGTTGTTGGGATACAATACGCCTCTCAGCAGGCAAGTTATTATTATCGGCTCGCCATTGTCCGACTGTCAACAATTAGTTTAGATGATGCTTCAACATCCTGTCGAACAATGCCATGTGAACTGCGCGTCTCGCTCCGGGCTTCCTGGAGAATGTGATCGTTCGGGGAACCGTATCCCTCCCTTATCCCTTCTTGTCCTTCGCTTTTCAAGTTTCGGACAAATTTGCGCAACTTTCGCGTGCGAGTGACTGACGACGTTAACATTAGCGTAGAAACCTTTTCTGGGATTTTCGAATCACATTAACCATAACTTGTCAAAATCGTAATTTACTACAGCTGTGAATCTCTTACAATTTAGATACTATGATTTTTTCGTAACGAACATAGAATATCGTGAACTCCGCACTATTATCCATTCAATAAACGAAAATCTTCCCATTCAGAAGGATCTCTAAAACCGCGCAAACAGCGTGTCAAAAAAGATCACCTCGAGAAGGTTCCCCACGCGAAACTCAACTCCCGGCGAAAGCTGAAGAGAGCACCCAATCTGTAGGGCCTAGAGCGAACGACAAAAGACGAGGGAACGGGGAGAACGAGGGTCCTGGGGCGGTTGCATCGGACCGATGGCAGGCGGCTCGCAAGGATGATACAAAATATTAATATCGCGCGCGTTTCCCTCATAACTCACGGGCCGGTGAACGCGTTACGCACGCTCGACGGCGTCTATATCCCGAGGGATGACGGCGTGGGGCCCCAGGATAAGCAGGATGCCGGGACAGAGGGCTTGACTGGCTTTCGAGAGTCCGGGGGGCGCAGGGGGCGCGTGTCTTTGTGCTTTTAAAGGCTCAAGGACCCATTGTGGCGTCGACGAATCTCGCGTGCGTTCTCGAGGAGCCGAACGTCCGCGTTGGAAAAGCCTCCCCGCGGCCCCCGCGGCCATTATGCGCCGACATAACTCGTCAAAAATATTGTGATTGGTCGGCCATTGAACGCGACGTTACCTGGCCGTGTGTCCGCGAGTGAAAAAAGCGTCCCGACAATGGGGACAGACAGAGCGTGTACGAGGCTCGGTGAAACTAGGCTGTTCTTTCCTTTTATTTTTCCTGCCTCACCCCGCCTCAGCCAGGTACTGGCGGAACCGGAGGACTAGCAGGGTCTCCGTGGGTTAAAGAATATCATATTTTCTCGGTCGATGCGCAACGTGTCTCTGGGATTCCATATGACGCATGGACAAAGAGACCGGCGGAATATGGATCGGAAAAGTCTTGAGGATGATGGAGTTCGACGCGAGGAAACCTCGCAATCTAGGTATTAGGGGGTGCGCGTTTTTGGCGGCCTGGTTTTATTTTGAGTACCATCGGTGCCTCTCCGGCATTCCAGACTGATGCACGCGAATTTTAGATGTTTTTTTTTTTCGTTTAGAAGAGGGGTTGGAACGTGGGTGAATTCTATGGATGGAATTGTTGCAACTTATGGAACTGGGTGGTAGTATCAGAAGAACTTTTTCTGCTTGTTAGATCTTTCTGTTTGCCGAGGGTTAGTTGCTGACGGTGTATTGTTAGGGAGTTTTCGGTACAAGTGGCATTTGGACGAATCTCAGATAGTTTGATGGGTTAGGAAATGATTTTCATATATGAGGGTTCGCTTCCAAACGTTTATGGTTTATACAACAATACCGTTCTCCAACGAACCCAAAAAGTCCACTCCATCAATCTCTAAATCAATCCCTTTTCTCATCTGTCATGTCGTACAATTACCAAATCGTTTGTTGACTCATTTTTCCCGAAACAACCCCTCCTTCTGACGAGCCACGTCCGAGTCGACGCGCAGCAATCTTAAACCTCGCAGAGACGGAAGGCGTTCCGCGAACCTTGGCGAACCGCGGCCCAACTTTGGCGAAAGCAAGGCGGGCGAGTATCGCGAATCCCGTCGGTCCTCCGCGGCCTTTTGACCGCTTTTAGGGCTGCCGCGATGATGTTGCAAATTTAATCATCTGCATACTTGCCGATTACACGGAACGCCGATCACAGGGGTCACGCCGCGGGGGTTGCTTCGTCCGAACTCCGTTTACGTTTAGGCCGCATACTTTGTGCGTCTGTAGACATACCCTCTGCCTCCCTCCATCACCGCCGGAAGCGCAACACAGCCCTTCCGCAAACGCTTCCACGCTTGCTTTGTACGAGCCCCCTCGAATCTGCGATATCTGTCCTCCTGGTCGAAACGTACGTTTCTCGGATTTGCTTGCGAGATTTTGAATTCGAGTCATCGAAGCGAGGTGATCTTCCTTTGCCGTATGATGATTCAAATCGACGTCACGATTTGAATTTCAACGAAGATCGCTGTGCGAATAGACGATAATTAGGATCGACGGTTTCACGGTGCTGGAAGATATTTTGCCTGTTAATAGAAGATGCAACTTTGCTTCTGACATTGATGAAAAGAAAGAAATCACGGAGAAATTGTTTTTCTCTTCAGGAATTATTTTAATATACCCTGAATGCGAGTAAAATATTGGTGTCGCGTTAAAAAATGTAGTTAGGCTTCGTTAGAAGAGAAGGAGGCTACCGTCATAGTTACTGTGTAATGAATTAAATAGGAATCTCGTCTTCAAAGATTCGCTTGTCCAACGCCGCAAAAGCCGTAATCACGTTGAAGATGCAACTGTTGGTTGGTTGATTTAAATGACGAGGTAACTCGATGTTAAAACCGTCTAGTGTATTTAAAAATAATTAATAAATAATTAATAAATACAGAAAATGTTCGCTCGGTACTAACTGATTCGCTAAAGACTGTGTATAAATCGCTAATAAGATCGCACGAGACTGATAAACTGGTCACCCTACGATCGCGTTCGGTAAATTTGCATTCGCCTTTGTTAGACGGTTACACGTAGCGGCGACATTGTTTTTGTCCGAAGTTATTACAGTATTTATGTCCTAATGATGTTGATACTCCGAGGCAAGACAACAACGTGGCTCGAATTGTCCACTAGCTCGTGTGCCGCTACACAACATTTAGAATCAATTAAGTATTCAAACGAAATTACATGGTGGAGTTCCGACGATCAGCAGCAGGTTAAATCGAAAGGTAAACAAAAACGTCGCAGAGCGATAGGTTTGCAGATACAATATTATTCCGCATTAGCGGAGGGATCGCAGGAAAGAACAGGAGGTGGATAGGAAAGAAAAGCAGGGGCTGTCGGTGTCGCGAC
This sequence comes from Bombus fervidus, assembly GCF_041682495.2. Classification (NCBI taxonomy): domain Eukaryota; kingdom Metazoa; phylum Arthropoda; class Insecta; order Hymenoptera; family Apidae; genus Bombus; species Bombus fervidus. The sequence goes on from NC_091517.1 coordinate 19,982,884, forward strand.
AAGGAACATCGGGACACGGGAGCAACAAGTGGTAGATGCGAAACGGAGATCGACGGATGTCAAGTCGTGGGGAAATAAAAAAGTCACCCTTGTGCCTGACCGGGGGTGGCGTGGCTAATAAAGGCTTGCGACAACAAGCGACAAGAGGGGTTGCCGTGCCTGGAAGGAGAGAAGAATCGAGGGTAAAAGGGAAAGAACCAAGAGGCTTAAACGCTTCTCAACGACACAATGGAATTTTATCGGGACCCTTTCTCCATTTTTTTCTCCCTTTTCCTCTACCTCGCTTCCAATGATTTAGATATTCGCAGTGTGCACTTGATCTTTTTCGTTGGAGGATTTTTCCGTAAAGTTTCGAATTTTTCCGCTTCTACGATATATTTATACGAAGATAAGTGCTACAGCATTTTTATGAATTATAACTTTTGATATTTTTAATCTTCCGCTTGATCAACAATCACGAAATAGATGTACGTAATATATAGATATATTATCGCCAATCAGGTTGTAATTTCTAACATTTTCCAATTCGTTGCTTCACCTTCAAATCAATATTCCATTTCGTCAGATCAATGCATCGTTCGATGCAATCTACTTCAGCCTTTCGTTTCTCTCTCGTCGGATGAACATTCCACTCTACACGTACCGAATAACTTCTCAAAATTCTGTTTCTCCAACTTCCGTCTTCAACAATGGTATTAACAAAATCAGACAGGGGTGAGTAAAAAAAAAAAAAAAAAGAAGAGAAAGTAAAGAAGCCGCCCTGTCGAGCAGTAGCCGGTATTTAATTAATTTCAGATCGAGGCTTTGATCGAAATATCGTGGGCTCACCCTGACGGAAAACAAATCCACGCTCGCGCGCAATTCCCGGCTGCTTAGCATTACGTAAAAACCAATTACGCGGGAATGCCTCTGTTGATTGGCAACAGAGATGGCCCGCGGGGTTCGCGACGCCGTAATCGAGATCGAAAATGCCTCGGGTCTGTTGTTCCAGCGAAAATGTAGCCGATGTCAAAAGTGGCCGGACAAGAGGGTTGCGTGTACACGGGGACGAAAAGGGAGTGCAAAAAGGGGATGGAGGAACGGAGACGACGAGCTGGAGGGGGGTGGATGGCACGTGTCACTTTGAAGAACGCTGTCCATGGGGAGAGACGAGATCTCGCATACTGGAGCAACAATTTTCCAGCGAATCTCGTTAAGTTTTCATTTGCCAAATGCAGATGCCAGATCCCCGGATCACCGAGTGACTTCTGACCGTTCAACCGATTGCCATTCGCTCGTGGCAATTTACCAGCTCTTTTTTTCGTGTTTTCTTCTTTTTTTTTTTTCAACGGTGATCCGTTGGTCGGTTGGTTGGCGATGTCGAACAGTTCGGATTTAGAGAATTGGGATTGCGGGAGCATCGAACGTGTCAGGCAAATTTCAGTGTATTTCTGCCGTACGAAGCGAAGTCTGATTTGGATTGTTAAACCATAAGTAGGTACCGGTAAATTACGAGTACTTGAAACGCGACAAATATAACCATAGTTGGACGATTCTTCCATTTCTTTAACTTAAATGAGACTCTGTTATAGTAGAGTTTCATTTATAATAGCTACAGAAGTGGGTTAGGTTGAAATAGAATTTAGATGCTCGTTATAAGTATAGACCACAATTATGTCTATGAACTGGATCTATAATCGGCATTGTTATATGTTGGAATACAACGATATTACACGCATAGGCACAAACACTCTTACACAGACACCCACACAGGTATTTGAACAGGACACTTACACAGGTCATACTCGTTACTGTATAGAGAGTGGGATTCAAAATATTTAAGGGAACATGGGACACTACCTACGTCTAGTCTGAGAGTAACTGGCCAACAATCAACAATTCTTACATACGTTGTTAATTATATCACTCGCTTATATACATCTGGTTCTGTAGTTCTGTTTAATAAATATCACTGAATATTATTTCAAGATAAATATTGTGTCTTCCACAGATTATTAATCTTAATTTTAAGATTAAATTCTAACATTATACGTAAATTTGACCAAAGAACGACTAGCTTTCTCCAACAAATTATTTCGCACAGGCGATAGAACTTATTGCAATCTCTGCGTTTATTTCGTATCTTAATCCTGGGTTTCTCCATCGATAATAAACTACTAAATTAAAATCAAATAACATTTCTATAACTATTATCGCTGAAACAGGTTCATCGTTGGTGTTCGCAGAACGCATTCCATCTTCTTTCATTCCAAACAACACGACAAAACAAACACGAAATTCGCTTGCGCACGTTATAATCGTTCTACTAATTAACACATCGCAGTACCGTTTCCCGTTGAGCGCGATTTTTCGGATAATCCGCGCTCCCTCGACGAGGAATTTCACGTCCCCGCGGTCGGGGCATCCACGCGAACGAATTCATCGCCGTGGATCGTTAAAAACCCGTAACGTCCCGTAATTTAAATAACCGAGCCGGATGCCAGCCAGCCTCTGCCGTCCATTACGATCGGAATTCAACGAATCCTGCGGCCCTGGTGCGGCGCGGCGACGGAGCTCGGTCGTCGCGCGGAAATTACATCAATCGGCACGAAATTTCACAAGATTGGTCCAACACCTCATCCTCCTCTTCGTCCCTCTGCTTCGTATCTACCTTCGCGCTCCGCTCGAGACGATGCTCCGACGCTTACTCCTCGTGTAATCCCCGCCAAGGCCGGGCGTAACGTAATTCATATTGTCGTTATACGTGATTCCCGGGTTGATTACCAATAACGCCGAAATGGATACACACGGACCGCAGGCTCTTTCACGGCAAGAAAAAAACGAGGAAGAAGAGTGAGCCAGGTGTGTGATCCTTTCCATGGCCGTTTTGCGAGCTTCCGCTTACTTTGACGCGGTTATTTTTATTTATGAAGAGGATTTTAAGTTACTTTACGAAGTTCGTGTTTTTAAAGTTTCAAAAGTTAAGTTTAAGACGTTAAGACGCTAATGTAATTTCTAACGAAGCAGTTTTAGAAAAAGCTTGTTAAATTTCTGCGAAAGCTTAAATTCGCCCTTGGCTACATTGAATTATTAGGGATGGAAATGGACCAAAATTAATCTGCGATGTTCACGTATGCGCTACGGGAAGATACTTTTATTTTTGGATGCTCGACGATACCGAAGAAAAAGATTCTTAACGTATATCCGAAGTCTGGCCAAATTGGTCTGTAGGATTATAAGCGTTAAGACAAAGATAATGAGAATCACTGAATGAAAACCGCAAACCACGGACCAATATAATGAGATTTAAATTACTGCGGGACGGTGACATAGTATCCTTTTTACCAATCGTCTCCACGAGCGCCGTCCCTTGACCGGTAACCAATTAGGGATGGAAATTTGATTCGAAGCCTCAGCCCCGAAATAATCGATTGTTGTTCGCCCAGAGGTCCTTCGAGATTCGTTAATCCGTGCCGCGATCCCGCCAATTCACGAGTCTTGCGGCGAACATGATTATATGCGAGCATCTGTTTACTAATCACGGTAGGGTTTTATTTCGTTTCTGGCTTGGATAGATAAAGTAATAGAATAGTTTTCTAAACGTGTCAACGTACGTAAACGTGTCTTTTATAATTTTCAATCGATTATTGTCAAGCAACGTATGGACCAAATTCAAATGCTCAGATTCAGGTCCTACAGGGCAGAGTATTAAACAACTATTCGAGCATTGCTGATTCTCACTCGGATGAAGTAGACCGCAATCCTTCACCGCTCTTCCTACCCCTCTTTCATCCTTGGAAATCGATTTCTGATATCGAAATAGTTTCAATCGAGGTCAACAAATATTGTAAAAGCATTTCATTGACAATATTTACCGTCTGCCATGAAAATAATAAGACAGGAACGCGATAAGCCATATATCGGATCATCAATTACGTCGGTATATTCCCCAAATTTCTATCTTACTCGCCTTAATTATCATAAAATATACAAAACCCTTTTAATCCGATTAAAGTAGAACATCCTCATCTACGTTTAAAATCCAATGTATATCAACTAATGTCATCAAAATGAGTGGCCTGGCACCGCATCAAGGGACAATTTGTCAGGTAGCTGATCATCATTCGAGCGTCGAAACGAAATGAAACCAAAAGGGAACGAATGAAAGCGGCAATGACACGGTGTAGCAGCTGCTCGCACACGCGGCTCTTCGTCCGACAGGTAACGCGGCTTTTTTCCGGCCGACGCTTTTTGTCAATCAATTAAAGAGCATTCGCCGTAATTTAGAACGCATTAAGACAGGACTCGACGATCCCTTTGGCATTCCACGCATCGTTTCCGTCGTCGACCTTCGACGCGCGTCGCGTCAGTGAAAGACAAATTGAAATGCGTGATGTCGCTATCTTAGAATGGTTGTGTCGCGCTGCTTTTTATATCTCGAGGCGCGTTTCGATGCACTCAGGTGTCCGGCGTTAGATCCAAAGACGTATCCTCTAAAAATATCCGGAAACGTTGAAGTTTCCTTGAAGGCAAAGATATAAATATTAAGATGAAACGAATGAAAAAGCATTTTTGATTGAAAAAGACTCTAGCTTTTAACATGTAAGTAATTGACGATGTACGGAATTTTAAAACTACTTCTTTGTAAAGATATAGTATTCTTCAATTATATTCTACATTGTATGCTTGATATAGATCGATCTATTATAATATGCATGGATTTATCAATAAGGAAAGACCGAAAGGAAACAACTGCAACCACGTTTCTCATCGTTTGACCTGCATTTCTTCCATAACGACATCCCGTCAATAGACGCGGCTGGAACAACACCGATGGCGTGACACACCGATCGAACATCGGCGTAATCGTAAACGTGGATTAATAATTACTGGAGCAGTAAATGACAGAACATTGAACGTTCGCCTCGTCATTACTCGGAACGAGCTAGGTCGAGATATCGAACATCTATCCAGCCATTAACGTCATCCTCGCAAGGGTGGGACAGCCTGGAATATTCCACCTACATTTCTACCCGACTTTCATCCGACCCTCGATTCGAAATCGATTCGCGGCTACGAAACGCGCAACGAAACGAAATACCCGACGCGATTTCCATTCCATCCTATGCCCACCGCCGATCGGCAAATATTAAAGCGAAGCTTCGAATGTTTAACCCCAATCTGGTCAATAATACCTCTTGCTGTCTTTTTTCCCCTCTTTTATTCAATTTTTTATGCAATCCTTCGATTCGATGTTTGTTTTTCATTCTGGAGACAGAATAGAATCCCACGAGTGTTTAATCGTTTCTCACGTATGCATAAGAAATCGCATTCGAACGAATTGTTTAAATTCTTCTAGAATCTACATTTTTCAGTGTATTATATAAACAATTTCAGAATCGTACCACTATCCTTTAGATTTCGAATTGAATCTAAGGAAACCATGTTCTATCGGAGCACTAGCTGACAGAAGACGCACGTATCTTGAAATTAAATCGGTAGCCATTAACTACCAAAGTTCGATGACTAACTAGCAAAACGAAGAATCATGCAACGAACGATATCTCCGGCGGAGCTTCTCCACTCCCTGTTATAGAATCTCCTTGGAAGATCGAATTTTTCGGTTCCTTCTATCAGCACCCTTCATAATTCTCGGCGTTCTCATAGATTCCCAATAACAATTCCTCGAAGAAGACAGAACTTCCACTGCTTGTGGCGTATCGCATTCATCTAAATTGAGTCACGATACGGATACGCGTCCTAAGACAAGAAGAAGGAAGAAAAGTCAAGGAGAGAACGAGGCGGTAGGAACGGAGGAAGGTCGGATCGATCATTATCGAAATCAATATGTGCCCTTCGATCCTTCCACGGCTGATCGAGTCTCGTAGATAACGGGGACGGGGCAGCGGAGATTTTAGCGGAGCTTTAAAATTTCGGGGTCACGGCCAAGATGCGATCTACCGACGTGGCTTTTCTCTTTCACGAGAGGCGTCGATTCGAAAGAGGAAAAGATTCGATCAGGAAAACGCCTCCCCGTCTCTTTAGCGGTGAACTCGATAATCCGATAACGCGTTCGGATTAAACGTTCCAGCCTCATACCGTCATAGCATTTTATAATTCTGGTCACATTCGACATTTTATTCCGACTGGTTCGTACTTGTGTTATTTTCGAAAGCAGTTTATAATTTGGCTATATCTTCGGATTTTCGTACACAAAAACCTACATTTATATTCGCGTATTTCTTCAACGAAATCTTTCACGATAGAAATACAACAGTGGCAGGTTTGTCGAGGGAAAATTTTAGTTAAAGTCGGATTAGCCGAATTCCACGTTGACTCGAATTCGCTTATTCGAAAGTGCACTGTAAATTAGCAAAATGGCCAGTGATTTATGAACGGCGATGTACTTGTGAAATACCGTGGACATCACTCAGCATCAATCTTTCAAAATCCATCTCGTCGAAACGCGCTTCTTACGCGTTCCCATTTCGTCCACGACGTCGTTTCGTCGTTTCACATGCGAAGACAGCATTAGGCAACGTTAAAGTGCACCGAAACAGACAGAAGCCAACGGGACTGATCTCCCACGGTGGCTGATGTCAGAAGACGTGCGCGACAAAGTACATGTCACGCCACTCCCGCTTCGTTTAAGTTAATTGTTGGCCCTTCTTTCCTCCATCCCGGCTGCAGCTTGGCCCGGCCGATTTCATCACTCTCTGCCGATTCGTTTCTCCTGCCTGCCGCTCTGTCCTCCTTTTTCGATATACAGCCTCGTCATTCTGCTTGAATAAAAACTTGGCGATTACGCGCTGGTCATCCAGCGAGAACCACTGCCCTTCTTATGGCTTCTTGCGGGCTTGAAGTCGTGATCGATGGTTTTTGGGTGGATAATGGCTGTTCTGTTTGAAATAATGTTTAAAGCATACGGACGACAGCGTCGATTTTGTAATGGTCATAGGCGGATCTGTATCGTGAACTGTTTACGATCATAAAGTTGCCGTTTTGGTTTCTTTTAGTCTTTTTAGTTTGATATCGCGTTGGTTATGATCTGATTGTTAGGTAGTCGATATCGAATATCTAAATCTTAGAATTACGAAGAACGCATAAGTACAAAGTAATTTAACTCGCTTCGCATATTCCACTTATTCCACTATACATTAATCCTATTCGATTTCACAATACAACGACTTTGAACTTTGCATTAATCCTTCATTACCTTCGTTTGTCAGCCTCGAACTTCGACATACTCTAGTTGAAACGTTCTTCCAAAATTATGGAAACCCATCCTGTCAAATCGGCTGTAAAAAATATCGTTCGACTTATTTCTTTCTTTTAAAAATCGCCGTTTCGAGGGAACCGTGCCCGGTTGAGTGGCACTGAAAGCACGATGTCCGACGCAAAAACAGCAAACGATGACGAAGAGAAGTTCTCGAAGAGCTCTCGAAAAATAATTATCCGCTTAGAAAGGTCGACGATGAATCTTTGTCGTTGTACCGTATCCAACTCTTGTCTCCCGCTTCAAAAATCTTTACCTGCGTTTCGAATCACGGACAATTTAGCAACTCGCAGTAGGTGAATGTGCCCGTGAATATAAAAACAGAGATGCGTTTTGACATAGTATCTGTGTTTTAGGATAAAAGCATTTTATCTTTTGTACAGAGCTGATATTATTCGACTCTCTATTTGCTTTACCTTTATTTACAAATATCAAAGAACCAGGACCACATTTTTTTCTTATATTCCATCTAATTTGATCTAATTCAATTTACAATTAATCCCTACGTAAAGATCAGCGAACCTTCATTACCACTATATTCCAAACAAAATCCTATCTAAACAGTTACACGTATTCAAGCCACCGAAACTCCTTCTGGGTGCTTTCACAATCGCAGATAGTCGGCGGAACCGAAAGGAATCTCACATGGCGTGGACAATAGATCTCTCGAATGGCCGTAATCTTCTTTTCGAACTGTCATTCCCGAGCACGATGCTGTCGTGGTGGCGCGACAAAGCAGTCGACTTCCCGGCCGGGGAATCTCCGAGACGGGGCTAATCCTGTTACGCTTTTGCGGATCGTTGACGTGCACGTGATGTCACCAACCCGAGGCTCACAATACCGCGGTGACTCGACTCGAATCGGCTTTCGTGCGCCCTCGAATCTTCTATGGAGGGTCGACCCGGAAACTGTCACGGGATGTCACCTGTCCAGGTATACTGGCGGGCACTTGTGCGCGACCACTCCGCCGGAACGATTTCAGCGCGTGTCCCAGCGACAAGTGTCCCTTTTTCCAGCGACAATCGGCCCGACACGGGTTGAGAAACGAGGGTGGCCCGATTTCATAAGTACCTGGCCACGCGCAGGATCCTCCAGGGAGACAAGGGTGGCTCGTTCGTTCGTACAATTCACGCGATTCGTACGGCGTAGCAACGGGGGAAGTTTCGTTATTTTCTTGTTACTTGAAGAGCGTTAAAAGCGCTACGTTGTAGAAATAAGAAGCGTCGTGGAAGCTTGATATTTTGCCATATGATTTGCAATCGTAGCTAGCTAATATCATTTGTCTATTAGCAAAGTCGGTTGCAACCTTTGTTGCTGGAACCTTTGGATAAAATTCCCGTTCCACGTAGTTCGTTTCTGGGAAACTATAGCGGCAACAAAAGTGTTGACCCATGATCCGTCATTGCCTTTGTCAAAGAAGCATCGGTCCCGTGCAACGGTGCAGCGTTACGTACTTTCTCTCGCCGATACTCGTTAGCTAACGCGTGTAACTCCGCGTAGGTCGTCCATACTCGTCCCCTGACACCAGAAGTGACCGTGGATTTCATTAACCGCGAGCGTTTCGCGGAAGATTAATGTTTCCACGGACCGCCGCCCACGCGGCTCTGTTGCATCACCGGCCACTCTCTAATGTCTCTGCGTTTGTTTCTGTTCCAGGTAAGCGAGATCGCGATTCTCAACGTCTTCCTGCGACTAGACGAAATATGAAATTTCATAATTCGATCCCTTAGCAACGTTCGACTCGTAAGAGACGCTGCGAGCGTCGAATAAACGAGGTTGACAGATAGTTACGAACACTTTCCGCCTAAAAGTTTCATTCCAAATGTTATGAAGCAGAGGGTGAGGAAGTTATTTGGAAAATTGACGCGGGGGAATTGTGGTTTCACTATATTGACTTTAAATAATTATGGAGAGATCGTTTTAGGTAAGTGAGGTTTTCGGTTTTCGAAATCCGTAGCAGGTTAGAGTGTGCTGAACTAATCTTTTCTGCGTAATTAATATCGCAATCTTGTTGTCGCATCCTTAAAAGATGGACGATAGTACACCATTCGTTTGTACTATGTCTAAAAACATCCAAAAGATCACATTGAAAAGTCGGTAAAAGTAATAATCGCCGATCCAGACGCGTTACGTAACTCGCTCGAGAGGTATCGGGTTGGTCGATCGGCGAATGCCAGCGCGGACGCGAAGGCGTGACCGATCACGTCCGTCCTTGGCATGCTCGTAATTTATGCGGGATTTGTCATTACGTGGCCGAGGAGGAAGATCGGCCGAAGTGAAAGAGTCACGCCTATCCTCGAAAATGGAAGATCGGTTAATTAGCGGCCGGTTGGCTAATGCATCCTTTTGTCTCTGGTCCTCGGCGTTATCTGATCCTACAAGCAGGCCCTTGCCGCGTCGCTGGCCACCTCCGTTCGCAGATAACCGGCCTCGATACCCGTCCACCGATGGAAAAGCCCTTTCGAAAGCGTTCTCCATGGAGCGCGACGATCGCGCCGACCGAACCGCCCTCCCGGTCGCGAGATCCACTCGCGATACGTCACGAAACCACCGTGTTGAATCTTCCCTGGGCTACGATTAGCCATTTCGGTGAGAGTGGTTTTCGTTTCGGTTCAAAAGAGAACATCCCACGAACAAAATTCGACATACCGAAATCGACGATTTTGATCTGACAATTTGTCGAAATTTCAAAGAATGTTAGATGTAACCTGTGCAATGTGTTTTACACTCTCGCGCTCATATTTCGCCAGTTTATTTTCCAAGTTAATATAAGCGTCCTTTAAATTTCAAAAACCTTCGAACTTAACCTTTCTAACAATTCCAACAGAATGTTTTCTATTCTAACAAAAATCTTTGCGAATGAAGAAATCACGAGCTTCGCGGATCACCAAACATCGCCGATACCGACACACCCACGCGACGGTCCCATAGATTGTTTATGCAGCTGGGTGTTACTTCGTTGGCCGCGGTCACGAGCTTCGCTCTCCACTGGTTGCCGACACGGACCGGCTGATTTAATCTCGCACCGTTATAATTATTTATTTGCTAATTAACCTTTCGACTGGCAGGCGTTTTCAACGGCGCCTTTCGACACGCGACGCGCGAGCCTCTCCTCATTGAGCCGCCTCACGCGCCTTGGACATTCCTCGCCATTTAATGCCCGCGGTGTTCTTCCAATAGCGAATGATAATTAATACTTCTCCCAAGAATAATGTGACTTTATTAGGAAACATAATTATATAAACAGAGAAAGGAACGAATCTGGAAAGTATAATGATGCAGTATATATCTAACGAGCGACGATTCTGTGGTGTTAAGTTCCTTACGTATTTGATTGGTGGGGTTTAATTTGGCAAAAATTTGGATCCTAATATCTGATAATATCTTGGAAACATTTCCATTTGTTTTTCCATTTTCGGGAATACTTTCTGTTCTTTCCATAACCGAAATATCGATTTAACACGAGAATGAGAATGCAGTGACATAACGCATGAACCTTACAGTCGCACGTACAATTAGGAAAAAAAGTTCCATATAAAATCCATGAAATCTTCTCACGATCCCTGAGACGGCTAATCTCCGCCTTTCCTCCTTTATTTCTCGACTAATTTGCCTCATCGTCGCTGTCCGGCGTATCGAGCATTCACACAGTCGTCTAAGAAGTTTCACAGAAACCGCGTCATCGCGGCGTGTGTAATTATCCCGGAAAAAGAAAAAAAAACTCGTCTCGTCGTTCGATCGGCGCTAGTTCACGCTTGTAACCGTTTCCCCGCGCCAGGAATCGATTACTTTCCTTTTTCTCGTCTCGCGCCGCTTATCGTTAACGCACTCGTTCCCGCGGATCGTCGAAGGTCGGACACCATAGATGCATCATCGACGTATCGTTCAGCATCAACTAATTGTTCGCAGTTATCGGGACGAGCACATCTACGATCATGCCTTGCCTTGCTTTCTGCGTGCGTGAATAAGAGGTTCGATGAAATGCACGCTCGATCGGGCTGCTTATTTCTCCCGTTGACTTTTACAGAAATTTGTTTAATTATTCGATCGAAGACATCGAAATATTTTGCGACAAATAATTTAGGAGATTTGTTAAGATTTTCCTTCGATTCGCTTTTGGAATTGCAATTAAAATAAAATTAAGGATACATAGAAGATTTCGAAGCTTCGTTATACATATTCATAATTATTGTTACGGTTGCTAGTAGGGTCGAAACCGAATCGAAGAATTACACGCTACGCTCGTTGCTTAATCCCACAGATTCATAACTTATAGCTTGGATCGCGTCACACGTTTCTCATTAGTCAGTCGGGCATTCAAAAATTACCTCTCATTTTTTCATCGATGCAACTGGCAATTCTGATATGGATTTGTGATTTATCTGAAACGACTGTGCCGTATCAAATTAATTACACGAGGGGTGCTTGACGAATGTGACACGAAACACGATGTGACGCGATAGCAGTAATTACCACATTCGCCTGCTTAACTTCTAATTTACACTTAAAGTACATCGAGTAATAAACGTTATCGCTGGAGGACGGCGATTAAACTTGTCCTGTTATTCTGTCCTGTACGAAGTTCAAAAGTAAAAATAGTTGCCGCGTCCAGCAGGCCGTGCTTGCTCGGTAATTGGCTTTTAATTATGTATGGGACATCAGATGTTCGATGAGGAAGCCGCGAGGAGGTTTCAAGTTTGCAATTTCATCTCGATGTCAAGCTTTTTCAAACGTAGATAGTTTCAGATGTCCTATTAAACGCTGTATCAATGTTACGTCTCTACAATTAACATAATTTATGTTTACGATAAACCATATTGATATTTCGTTACGACTTCGTTTCTTGCAACTTATTTTATGGAAAAAGTATTGTAATATGATATTTCAATTTCATTAATCATTGAGAACTTCTTATATGGATAATAATACAGTGATTAAATTTCCGTTAACTATTAATTAGCCATTATCGATATTCGCTGTTATTAAAATTACATTATCCACATTCGAAGTAAAAGGTTATGCTTTATCTAGGTAATTTTATGAAACGGCATAATAATTACTAGAATAACAGATATAATGGAAACTAAAATGCATGTTGTAGGTTTAGGAAATACATAATACCTACATTACAATGATATTCATAATTCCAACTAAGTATAATACCAATGCATTCACCACGCCATCATATCAAAATCGGACGATTCCGACCTATCCAATTATTCCGACATATTCCGACCTATTCGCCTAATCCATGTAGAGAACCATGTCTCATAGCAATCCACGTATTTTCTCGCGATTCCACGAATCTCACGTGGCGAGGTGCAACATTTTCCATAAGATTCTCGATGCGAAGAAGCGTGGCATAGTGCGAGAAACGCGACTCGTAAGGTCGCGATCCACCCATTCTAGCCCGCAGCATCGGTTTCACCCGATGCATGCCTTAGTGCAGAGACATTTATCCCACGATATCGACACGCCATTAATTGCGCTCGCGAGCGTCGACGTGACACCACGGGGTCACGACGCCTCGCGACTCCTCCACGAAAGGGGTTCGCCTCTCACCGTACTGCTTTTTCTATCGGCTCGTTGGTGTCGAGGTGATTTGATTCGGTGTAAATCGCGCTTTCGCTATGTCGACCTAAATGGAAAACGAAAATGTTCCACTTTAGTTGTTATTGGGTGTGAAATAAAAAAAGCAATAAATTATTTTCGTAGATCCGATACAAAATATCGGTTAGCCTTTTAGTTACCGTAAGGTTAACTGGTGCAATGAAAAATGTAGAACCATTGTGATATAGATAAATGCACGGCAATGAATATCAACTGGAAAAGTATAATATACTTGAACGTAGAGGGGTTGCAGGAAGTCGTGAGAAAGTGCTCGGTTGCGAAACTTCGAAGAGCGTACTGAGACGAGTTTAGTTGTAACGTATGATGCATTGTTTCGTGGAGAAGTTTCGAAAGTGAACAGCGAACTTGACCCGGGCGTAGAAGATACAGCTTCATTGCGAGTATGTGTGACGAAACGATCGCTTTGTTACACTTGTTGCTTATCGTCCAAGTCTCTATTAATTCCGTCAAGAGTACCCGCGTATTTTTCGTAATTGAAAACTCGATGAGCGCAAAAAGTTCACTTTAACGATGTAACCAGTAAGAAGTTCGGCACTTAGAGAACAGTCAGCCATCAGCTTTACATCGGAAAACTTGGAAAGCACGAGGACGAGCGACGACAAAGAGGAGCGACCTTTGAGAAATGCGTCCGAGGAGATGAAAGGAAAGGCGCGAACTCATCGCAGGAAATTCCGGACGACCGGAAGCCAGTCGGCTCGCTGTCTCTGGGAGCGAAGCTCGTCGTCGTCGTCCGCTGAGCGTAAACGGTGCAGAGTCATCTCTGAGCGGCCGGGGGATGGATGCCGGGCCCGTATTAGCATGACAAAGAGACGTTGGGACGCCTTCTCTTCGCTTCTGCTTCCATGCCGAGGGGCTGCTGCCTCTCAATTCAAATGCGATGGGCGTATGCTATGCTAATATTCCGATCCGTCGGCGTTAATGCATTATCAGACGCGGCGAGGTGCATCCGCACGACGTTACATCGTCGATGGTCCCTGTGCCTAGCGTCATGTCGAAGAACACGCGTGTCGTCGATGTCTCTGTCAGCAACGTTCGTACTTTCGTCAACGGTGATTACATGTCCTGTAATCACGTTTCTTTCTGCGTGAATCGTTTTTTTTCTCCTACGCTACTTCGCAGAGGGATCGATCGATATTTAATTTTTTCCTTTCGCCACGAATTACATAAAACGAAGTTGCAATATTCGTTTTTCAAAGCTGTGGTTCCATCCATTTTCACGAGACCCCCCATATACGCAGATACTTTGTCACACGCGAGCCGTTCCATCCCATTACACTCCACATATTCCAACTTCAAAGGTTCAACTTCTCCGGCAGTGATGGCACGCAAAACGGTCGAGCGGTTTCCTCGGGTTCACGCTTCGCGTCGCGCGTCTCTCGGGGCGTCGCGTCGTTTGTATCTCGCGCGCCGTGTCTCCACGCTCTGCCACCCCTCGGAACGGTCCTCGGTTGACAGTTGACACCACTTTGACAGTACCTCGCGCTCTGCCATTGTGCGAAGTCGCGTAAGCGTGCTGCCTCGCCATTGTTGTCTCGACCATGCATCTTCCTCTCTTTCCTCCGTTTCTCTCCATTTTCGCCGTCCCATTCCCCTTCACCAGGAGCAACTTCTTTTTGCTCCGCAGACGATTTGTGGCGTTTCTTTTTTTTTCTTCTTTTTTTTTTTTTGTAACGATTAAACGTATCGTGCCCTTCAAATTTGATCATCCGATAGTTGAATCACTGTCTTGCTACATTTTTAAAGATTGCGCATTTGGAATTATCTATTTTTATCAGCTCATGATACAACGATTCCTCATTTCGCATTTTCATATTCTCCATATTCGTTCTTCGACCTCTCTGTCAATATATCTTTCTGTTTCGTTACTTCGTTTTCTGAATACTTATATTATTCATAAAGTAACTTGGCAGAACACCATCCACCCCTTTCAGGTAACAAATCAAATGTGAAACCCCTGGAAACAATTATCCCTCGCTTAATATTTTCCATCAGCATTTCCCCTAACATTCCAAGACTTCCTCCACTCGATTCCCGTTTCACTTTATCCGGTCTCAATTACACACCGCTTTTTCCACATCGCGCAACGTTTCGTCCCTCTGTTCGTTTCATCCGGTAGTTTTTTTTTTCACCCCTTCATTTTTCCGTCCGTCGCGGCACCCTCCGGCCGCGACACGCGTAAATGAATAATTTAACGACAGAAACAGAAGCGCGCGCGGCATTCGCGACGCGGAATCCGCGCGGGCGTCACGGTCTGCACGGACAGCAAGACACGCGTGTTCACACGAGTGACGTGCCCCTCGGTTTTTCGCCTTTTATGCGAAACACCGAGCGGAGGGTGGCTCAGCGTTCCATTGTGTCCGCCAGGGGTTCGCTTGTGGTCGTGTGTCGCCCGGAACGCCGTAACTTTTTCACGCTGTGACTCGAACGATGTCGCGGTGAATGACATAAAAGCTGAAGTGGAACGATGATTATTATTCATGAACTAGAGGATAACTTTCAGAAATTTCGTGCATGATCACGTTTGCAGTAAATTTTGTAAAGTGTATTTCGAGTAAAAGATTCAATGAGAGGAGAATATAACAACAACGTCGAGCGGTTTCTCCGAGTAAATTCGATCAAGTTTCGGAGATAGCGGCCACTAAGAAGCCACGTCTAATATTCGTTTCCGTGCGTTTATCAGCATTTAAACGAACCGTTAAAGGCCCTGTATTTTAATGGACCGATATACTCGACGACATTGGCCGAGAAAATTCATAAGAGGCATTCAATGTGGTCGTTAAAATTCTGGAAAAGTCGTAAAACTTGGCCGGCTACAGCGGCGGTGGGCTTCCATGCCACCTGGTCGACCGGGAACCAGTTTATGGGGGCAAAAACAGTGCCGACGACACGGTGCCGCCTTTTTCGTCCTCCGACCGATACCCGTTGCACGATTCCGAAATTATTTCCATGTTCTCTTCCGCGAAGATACGCACCAAACCAAATTATCTCGAATCGCCCACCAATTGTAAGTAAAAAAAAAGCTGCGCTATTAATTTCTTACGAAACAAAATGTGCACACGTTTAACCAAACAAAATTTCTAAAAATGTCACGAAGTTAGAAATCGCCGCAAACCACATCGTGCAGTCGCACCGGGAGAAAAAACTCAAAGCGTCATGCATACAAATGGCGATATCTCGCGATCACGGACGAGGTGCGCGCTAGATGATCACGCGGCTGACAGGTTCATTAACATACGGCGTATCGATAGGCGACGATCGCCAGAGTTTCCTCGAAGCGAAAAGAACCGTTGTCGACGGGATTCACGGTTTCACGCGAAGGCCTTCCACTGTCTCCGTGGCCACGCCATAGGTCATCGCAATCCGTGTCGTTGATCGTGACTCATGAATCGTCCCTGACAGCAACGTTCGAGTGAAAATTCCTGTTGGTTCGAGCGTCGAGCTGACCTTTGCATTTTCCTTGGGTATCGATTGGATGCGCGAACGACAAGTCGTGAGGGGAATTAATCCAGATCGCACGATTGCCAGAAGGTTGATTTCAATGGTCGATGATTGGGATAGGTTCGCGAGTTGATCGCACGCAGGTCGACTTTGGTGTCACGATTATCCTCAAAATTAAGAAAAGAAAAAGAAAAAAGGAATGTTTCATTTACAATTAATATAAAATATACTGATTATTCACAGTAATTAACCGTAGTGCTAACTGTACTAAACAATCGTAAAAATGTTTCTGATCGCACCAAGCTTGTCGCATAACGATATTTTCACGAGGCAGGATAGTTATACCTAGGATAGATCGAGAGGGATGAAAATAAGGTATTTTGGAGGTAGAAGCACGGTAGCTGGTAATAAGGGTATTAAAATCTCCGGTTACACGGGTTCGTCTCGCGCAACGCGGGACAGATTTGGGTCGTTCGCTTTACGATCGTCGGGTCTACGTATATTTTCTAACGGTCGTGTGCACCTGTGCAACGTCGGTAGAAAGCACGAGGGAGGTAGAGGGAAGAGGTGGCTCGCGTGATGCATATTTTTCATGAACTCGCCACCTTCCGTGACACGGCCGAGTACGGCCCTTCTGCGAACGTATCCGCTCTCCCATCTCCGGCTACTCGTAAAGCGACCTTATTTTTTACGACTTCTCAGTCACGATTAGCGGAAAGAAGCGGAATGAAAATCGAAAGACGCTGGTCTCGGTAACGCGGCCTCTGCACGAACGCTTGCGAAACGTATACCTCGAGCGATCGTGCGATCCCTTCTCTTCGCGTTTCATCTTTACTCGCGTCTTCTCGCTCGAAGTTTAGCTTGGCGGTGGTTGAATTCCTTTTTTGAATGTTACTGGTGCATAATTTTTTTCCCCGAAACGATAGAATGGGAGAATTATTTAGCGGAGAACTAATTACTACGAATGAAAGGAAGGAACAATTTGCCAATTTTTATGCCTCTCATCCTCGAGATCCTCACGATGAAGAATTCAACATCTTCGTCGAAAGTTTCCGTGCGACAGGTGGTTCTGTTCAAACCTGAAATTGTTCCCATCTATCTCGTTTATTCTTATAAGCTGAGGATTCCTAATTAATTGTTTACGGCACCAATACGCGTTTAACACAATTTTTTATGCGACAGGTGAATCTGCTTCCTTCGCAGCATGGAGATTCCTAATTAATTGTTTATGGCTATAACATCTTTATTGACGTTTCTCAGGGGACAGGTGATCTTCCACGAACCTCGAATTTTCTTCGTTTTAAAACATTCCTGGGGGAACTTTCTCCCTAACATATCGCCGTACATTTTGCGTCGTAATTTGCAATACGCTAAATCAGTTCTGTCGACTCGATATCGTATATCTTCTTTCAGCTGCCCCCAATTTTAGCGTATAAAGATTTTTTTTTTTTGTTTTGTAATAATGTATTAATGTCTAAATGGGTAATAATGCTTTCTATATTTTATATACGGTCTTAAATATTTACTTGGTTAATAAAGTATGCTCGATAAAATTTCAAGGGTTCCATTATTTCTTGTTCCCAAATTTCATTTAGCGAGCAGCAGCAATCGTGGAATAAATTGAACGGTAATTGGCATCCAAACACGTTCAGCCCTATATACAGTTTGAGACGAGAAGAAAAAATAGCGAAGAGGACGCTCGAGTATTTCATTATAATCGGACGGGACCGCGCGAGGAAGCGACGCGGCGAAAGATTGATATTGCAGAATTTATTAAAGGTCCGGTTTCACGCGAATTAACATAACCCGTAAATATCAATTTGTACCCAAGTAATTTGGCTGGGAGACTACGACGTCGACGAGGGAGGAGCAACGTAATCGTACCTGCGTATGCAGATATACGTCCCAGCACCTTTATCGGCGTTGTTATCGTAACTTTCCTTCCTTAATCGGGGACATCGTAAGATTTTTATGTGAGCCATTAGGCGAGCTGTGTCTCCGATAATTAATGGGTTAAAGGTGCGCTCTGCCCCATGCCGAAATTAAGGACTCGAAGCCGACTCCCGCTGAAAAAAATTAATAATGTTGCGTGGCATTCGTCTCCAGTGGACTCGTTCGATTAATTGCAATTGTCGGTACACGATCCTTGCATCAACGTGTCTCTGACCCGCGTTCGATTCGTTTCTTCGATCGCGTTGCGAACTTTTATGAAGGGCGCTCCGCAAATTCAGAAACTACAGTCTTACGTAGACTTACATTTTTTTCTTTAAGAAAAGAAAGATAAATTTTCTCTCGAAAATTTTGGGATGTTCCATGTGCTAATTTCATTAAGATTAATTTCTGTAAGATTAGGTATTTCACACAACATACAGCTTTTCTATCTGTAGCTTGATTATAAATTACACTGTAGCAATTACAAACAAATGTACACGATGAACATTTAGACGAAACACGGCCGAATAAAAAATCAGAACGAAGAAGACGATGTCCGACAAAATCAGCGTAACGCACGTCCGTTTCCTCGATGTATCGTTTTTCATTTGCGACGGAGCTGGACGTTGCGCGTGCGTACACGCACGCGCCGGTAATCATAATTAGCGCGCGGCCCTCCGAGAAAGGTCTTAATTACGAGGCATGGTCCACAATGGGGGCCAGACCGGTGCACCCTTTAATAAATTTCGCCTCGGTAACGGGACACCAGCTAAAAATTTTGGGCGTCTCGCAATTTTCGATCGTTAAATCACGAGAGCCGGCGTAACGAGCGACGAACCGCGACAACGTGGAACGTCGTGAACGTCGGGACGCTGTTACGCGGCCGGAGAGACCGGCGAGTTCCGCCCCGGGCAAGGCGCGTTTTCGGCTCGAAAACGCCATCCTCCCGTACACCATAATGGGAAACTTATAGTGATTTATCGACGAACTAGTACGGCCGCCTCCGTCCGACCCTTTTTACGATGGAAACTGCCGGGTTTAATTGGTCGGCCGTCCCTACTACGCTGGCTACGTCCCTGATTTTGTCCGCTAGGCTAGTGATGCCGAGAAAAGGTAAAAGCACGATGATTTCACGGAGATATAACATGATTTTGTTCGATTATGTATGACGTCGTTGCGACAACAAAGTAGATTTCGATGAATATTTCTTTTGTTTGAAAAGGCCACTGGTCGTATGGTAAAAATATCAATGAAAGAACGAGCGAAATGGAATATTTACATCCTGTCGGAATCTACTGAGAAACGTAAGTCGAAGAAGAGACATCGGGCGGCGTATTTCGCTTACAAAAGCCGCTTCTCGGTTAGAAGGCGTAACTAACTGATTTTTTATCGTGAATCCAGACCAAGGTAGACGATCGGCATCCGATCGTAAATGAAGGAGCAGAGGACGAAGCTTGACATAAACGACGGGATTCCATCGAGGCAATAAATATACAATTAAAGGCCGCTGATGTCGATACCTGGCCCAGAGGACGTTTAACGACGCGATAAAATCAGGTGACAAGTGTCACAGTTCGAGCACTAGGGACTACGGCAGGAGCCACGTACAATAGGGACAAATCTTTCGCTATTGGGCGAGTCTCTCGACTATAATTTAACTGAGCCGATGATTCCTCGAAGGTACTCTATTAAATCTTCGCCTGTATATGTATATACGTGGGATTGTAATTAAATCGGAGCCGAAACGGGACAAGCTATTCCGTGAGGAGAGCGGTGCGGGTTAACGATAATTGCAACTGAGTCTACACGATGCGCAACGATTCCTGGTGTCGCGTTCGTGACTGGACGTCGTATGAATTGTAACAGCTGTAAGTTTACGGATAATTATTCGCCCTGGAAGTGGATGCGGTCTCGCGACTTCCTGGCCCCTCGATTAAGTTAATCGTCGATCGAGCGTATGCAGCCGCGGATCCTGACAGGCTTGAAGCGCGACCGTTCATTAGCGTTTCACGGTTGGCCCGTTTTTTGCTCCGTTGTTCAGCCCGCCACCGGACCGACGCAACGAGAAGAAATTGTTCGCCGTTTGCGATCGCCTCGCACGAGCTCTTCCGTGAAACCATATGTATATTGGTACTTTCATGCAAGTTTCTGGAATTGATTTTCAGGGAAGAGTACCGGTGTTAACGGTTATCGCTTCAACTTGATCTTTACTGATTGTGAGGTATGAAGGTTGTAACTGCCGAAGGATTGAATATGATTGTGTTTGACTTAATGTATGTTGTTTCAGAGAATATTTTTTGAGGTCATGTTACGAGCGAAGCTAACAGTGGAGTATCCAATTATAATAAGTGGAAAGTGTTGCGTTTTTTATTAAACGCGTCGATGTTCGTCGTAACACTATATTTAACGCAATTCAGACTTGCAATACTAACGCCTCTACCGTCTCTCAATTGATATTGAATTTTTTCAACGACAGATCTTCTCTCACGCTACTTAAGCGATTCTCCATTTCTTTAAAACGACCTTCAACCTTCCCACCTAGCGGTTCATCAAACTACCAAACGACTTAAATAATTGAGGCCTTTTATCGCCACGATCCAATCAGCCGCCAACGAATCCCGAACGGAACAACTGCACGGTGGCGCGAAATTTTGCATGTCAAAGCGAGAACATGAGCGGGTTCCTTCGAGCCTCGGTCGGAGACGTTAAACGGCCATCGGTAACCCAATATCGAGGCGGCTTTGTCACTGAAAGTGTCTGGCCACGGGAAATGCGATTACTCGGTCGAATTTCGGATTCACCCTCGCCTGTTATTCCGGATCCACTTTTCGAGTCCCCCACGGCGCGAGGACACACAGCGACCACGTTTCACTCTCTCTGTCTCTCTCTCTCTCTCTTTCTCTTTTTCGGCCTCGCGTTCTCGAGGCTCGAAATGCGCTTTGCGATTTAAATTTTGTGTCGCGGGACAAATTGCCTGACAAATCGGATTTTCGCCACGCCACGACGCGCCATCCACGATCAAAAGCCCTGCTGCCTGGATGCCTGCCTCCTACTCATCCTCCTTTTTTCTCCCTCTGTCGCTTTGTACCCTCTTCGCGGCTCGCAATTCCCCGGAATCCAATCGGTCGACTGTCCGAATCAGTTTGCTCGTCACGAGCGAGCTCCGTTCGTCCAACGTCATTACCTTCCTTTCGATTGTTCTTGGTGTCTTTCTGTGAATTAATAGTTGTTCGTTTTGTTGAGTTATACATAGGTTTTATGGAGACGCTGTTCAATGGTTATTTGAAGGAAAGGCAACTTGCGAAGGATAAAGTGAGTTTCTTTGCATTTTACAATTTTTCAATGTATGTACGGTGTGTAACGAAAAATTGCATAGGCTACGTAATTGTGAGATCACGATCGTCTTCTGCAACACGTCGAATCGTTAATGTTTGACCGTGCATTTGTTTCCTGATTGCAACAACGATCACAGTACACGTTTGACTAGGAAATGTATTTCGAAACAGTTTGAAGATAAAGTTATATAACAAGTAATTAAAAACACGGATACTCAGGTAGTAACAGAGGAAGTAGATAATTCACAGCGTCTGTACGCGGAAAAATGTTGAACAAAGTAACGTTGTTGCTTGATCGAATCTGAAAACTACGCGCGGAATTTCCACCATTTAACGTTGATTGCGTTATTAACTTTTTTCGAACAAAAGAAATTTGGTACTTAAGACAAGTATATAGATAATATACATGTAGAATTACATATTAGGCGTAACGTGTAAATTAAGTTTCATGAAAATATTGTAAACTTCTTTAAACTTTTAGTATTCTTTTTCGTCTTCACCAACCTTTACCTAGCGCGTGTGCGTGCGTGTTTCTACTTTTTACTTTAATTCATTAGAACTTTAAACGTTATTATTATCTGGATGAAATCACGTAATTACGCAACTATGAAATATCAGGGTGGTAAAGCTGGAGAAATTTCCGGGTATAAATTGTCGTCTGCAAGAGGAGTGTTCGAACGTTACGATCGATTTCATCAGGATCTCATGATTCACTGATACTGGCGCACTTTGCTGCTCTATCATTTATGATCTTTACGTTTATGCTGCGTTTTATAGATTGCCAATCAATGAGTTTCATTAATACCGCTTACAATCAAAGGATAGTCTTTAGATCGCACAGATTCTTCGCTATCTCCATGTTTTGTATTCTCTAGAAAAATGTATCGTCATTTCGTCAGTAAACTAGTTAATTGTAGTACTCACGTCTTGTTTCTTCATTATATGCTCGTAATAATTTCAATTTTTTACCCCTTTTACGCAATCAAAATGTGCAATTTTTTGGAAGGATTTGTGTAATGAACACTATGCAAGCAATAAAAACAATAATACAATTTATATCAACGACCATCTCAACATATAAAACTTAACCACCGCATTCAATTTTAATTTTATTTAAAATCTTCCCATCTTCTAACAACGTAAACCTGCAACAGATACACACACATACACATAACTTACTTGTTGTTTGCGAAATTTTATTGAGAGAAGCGTTGAATGGCGAGCCACTCGTGATCCTTTTGCTAATCACGACAGCGCTTTCTTCGTGTTGAATGCAACCTGGGGATTCCTCGGCCACGGAGGACCGGCCCTTCCCGAGTGCCACTCGGATTTTTTAGAGACGATGCTCGCTTCTTTAATTAAGTGACGTCTCTCTCTCCCTTTTCACCGACGAAGCAACGATGAAAAGCTTTGGTGGGCGCTGGACCGAGTTGTTGCGACGCGGTCTTCGCCTAGAATTGCTTCAAACGCCATCGAAATGGAACTGTTCTCCTCCCACCGACGAATGGTGGGTCATTCTGGCTTTCGATGTGCCTCTTCGAGATGCTTCCCGAGGGACGTCAATGACGACCGTGAGGTAATGAACCGAGTTTGCGATTGTTCTCTTTGAGATATTCAGCGTTCGACGTGTTTTATGTCGATGAATGATATTTCTGGTAAGAGCTGATATATAGGGTGTCTAGTAGCTGTACATAAATTACGTAGATGGGCAAAATCTTGGAAAGGAAAACCTTGGAAATGAAATTATGATGAATACCAAATTACATTTTAATTATGAAATCCTCGTGTCTCTGAATCTTTAAATAATCCCGAGGAAAAAATAGTACATGTAGAAATATCACTGAATAATTGAAAATGTGGTTTTAGTAGGAAGGATAAATAAAAAATTGCCGCCAAGTTCTCTCTGATCTTACCTGCTAATCGTTTTTAAACGGGTTCTCAAATATCCTGTAATCGCCGTATCCTGGATTTTGAATAATCCCCGAAACTTTTTGTGATCGTGTACAATGCGAAGTTTCGATTGATTAATTCGAACGCTCGCCTCGAAATAATTATTCAAAAACGAGAACACATTGCTCCATAATTATTTGAGGTAATTCCTACTCGTTTCCATCAATTATACGAAATAATGATAGACGCCGTGTTTAGCTGAATAATTATCGGACAGAGTTTCGATTGCTCGGTTCCGATTTGAATTATATCTAAAAGACTAATCTTTGGAAAAAAAAGGAGGGAAGTAATTTGCAATGGGCGATGCTTTTTTCTGGCTCCGTCATCCTTCTTCGCCTCGCAGATTGCGGATGTAATTAGTCGAATTCTTTTTACTGTCTCCTCTATCGATTTTATCAACGAGCCGCAATTTCACCGATTTTTACGCATCGTAGTCAACGATAATTACCGGGAGATTAAGGGATTGCGTGAGGAAACGAGGTAAAAGGTCGACCGGTAACAACGACGAAGGAATTTCGCCATTTCTACGAAACGATTTATAAACTCACGGACTTCTGAATATCCGATAATTAATTTTAGGCGTTTTGTTACATCGGAAAACGTTCGATATTCTAAACACTATGTTTATCTTTGATCCTTCAACGTGAAACAATCTCTTAGTTTCCCCTCACGCAACTTCACGACTCGCCATCAACTGACAGAAAGACTACACGCGCCTGCAAATCACGACTCATCCTTATCCTCTCTAATCAGCCATTCTCGTATTTGCATTTAATCGTAAACACCTTGATCTCCGTAGATATTTCGTCATCTCGGCTGTGTTTGTCAGACGGTGATGCAACGACACTTTGAAAGCCAGTATTGTACGATATAGCGGTGAAAAGCGCCACTATATAAATTTAAATACCTCTAATAAACCTTTACATTTATTTACAGGTATTAGGAAAACGTATTCTATTGTCGCGTATCGTATTATTAAATATTTCATCAAAGATTCTTCGGATCCACGAAACTCCATTACGCGAACAACGACAACTCTCGTTACTCTTATGATCCTTATTACTCTAAAAAAATCGCGTTCGCATGGAAATGGCAACCCCCAGTCATTTCCTTCTTTCTGGCAGCACTTAGTGCGATTGCCAGGCCAAAGGAAGGCAGTCATCGAAATACCGCAGAACTCCGTAACGCGCGTAAACTTTTATGACTCCGCGTTCGGAACACTCCACACAATTTAAAGATTACCCAAGAATAAGATCGTAGTATCCTTCTCACGGCTAAGGATCGCACGCATACACACACGCATAGATAGACGCATGCACGTATAAATTCTCTGTTACGTCCCTGATACGAGAAAAACTCGTTAATGGGGTGGAAAAGGAGGTTCGGTTTCGCGTTGGCCGGAGGCGGCGCACGTGGCCCCGCTGTATCAATTCTGTCAATTGTCAATTCGTCGTGGGGCTGACGGGCGAAAGGAGCGGCGTTTGAAGTGCGGGATGTTCGCGTAATCCCATTTGCAGCCTCCGCGTCAGGACACACGCACGCAGACGTAGTTCCAACTCCCTCCTGCCACCCTCGTAGGCTTCCTCTTTCGAGAATTAGCTAGCCAAATTCGCCCGTTCCGCGGGATCGAATCTCATCCAGCTAAAGGCTCCCTTATCCAGCCTCCTTTCCTTCCCCTGTTTACCCATTGCTTTCTTCTTCCCTTCCTCCTTTTAGTTTTTCTCCTTTTTTTGTTCGGCTTTCTTTTTATCAGGCATCCTCCTTCCTCGGCCGCGTTTCTTCTTAGGGGGAGTCTTTGCATGCGCGAGACCCACGCTCGAGAAGCAATTGCAACAGAGTGCTCTTTTCGACGAGTCGGAACGGAGCAAGCGGAGTTTCTTTAATGATTCTTCCTTTATACGCTGCTATCTTCCTCTTTGATTATAATCTTCTGTATTTTTTCTGCTCGCAGTTCAGCCGCTTTGGTCTTGATCCGAGCTTCCATTCGTGCGGCGGTTACTATTATATACGTTGAAAATGTTTCCGTACATTCGGGTTGATTGTGATTTTCAGAGATAGGATTTTCCGCTACGAATATTGTCTTTGTCTTTCGAGTACTTTCCATAATCAAACTGATCGTTTTAATCGGATCGATTGTAAAATTTCATAAAATTTCCTACGATTTGTATAAGTAACCACTTGCTCGAATCGCGATCCCTCTGCCGTGACGTTGCAACCTAACAACCTTGTACACGCTGCACTAATTAACGCAACGATCAATTAATTCCCCGAAAGTCCCCACGTACAATCCGCTCACCCCATTCTGCATCCTCGAAAAATGAAGCTGAGCAAACAAGAAAATCGGTCGAGAAACCAAGCAGCAGTTTTCCCCTATCCATCAGCATCGCTAAGAAACAGGAGGGAAAAGTGGACCGCGGAACGAGTTGAAATTAATCGGCGCCCTTCTTCTTTCAATGGAGCACTCGTCGCCCTTCTCGCTTCACCCCGATTCCTCGGTCGTCCGGCGGATAGGTATTAATCCTGGGATCGTGGGGTCCCGGGATTATTGAAATTATTATACGCCGGCCAAGTGAAATCGGACAGAGCCGGCCGGAAGGGGGTTCGAGGATGGTCCGTGTATCGAGATTCCAGCACACAATCGCGTTTTCCGTTACGCTCGCGTCCGTGTTTTCGACGGTCGTGCGTGTTCCTCCGACGATGAACGACGACTGGTCGACGGGGGTGGAGGATGGGGGTAGGTGGGGGTGGCTGGAGGAAGAATGAGAACGGCTAGCCGAAAATAATGAGTCACCCAGCAGACTCGCGGCCACAATGCTCGTGCACCCCCGAAATATCGCCGCGTCGTATCGTGCGCCAGCCTTGGAGGGCGAAGGGGTGAGACGTGGGACGCGGAGGAAGCCAAATTGCCACGGGAGAGAGAGGAACAAAAATTTTCGTCCGGGCGCTGGAGTATCGACTATCGAAGGCAGACGGACACGGTGATCGACTGGTGATGCGTTTATCAACTTCCATCCTCGTAGAGGTAGACTTCCATCGAGAACCTAAAGATGGTCTTGAACTTCCCACGTGATTTGTTAACGACTTCTAAATTTTAGAAACGAAGCGAAGGCGAAAACGTTTATCGAAGTTAAAGGAACATGGAAACACTATGGGCAGGTGCCTGCGAATAAAACTGTACGAAACTATTGTTAACTTATTTACCGGGTAATCACACGCGAAGTTACATGCAAAGTGCTGTATTTTTGTCGCAGCGAAGCACACGTTGAATCGAAATCGAATTCGATAGCGTTTGAAGTTCGCAAACAGAAGGCCGACTATCCTACAACAAGGGGGTGAAGCGACGCTACTCGCCTCCAAGCGTGTATTTTTCAACGATATTTCCCATTCCCGTGTTCCTTTTTTCATCCATTCGTTTTTGTACTTGATTTTCCGGCCTTGTTTGATTTCTTTTCGGGAGGTCAATTCGCGCGGTGGACCGTTCGAGAGGAATGGCGCGATTTAAATGGAATCGCGTCACAGATAAGGGTGCGGGGTAGCTCGCGCTCTCGGGTAAACTGATCGTGTATCGTATCTCGTTTAATTTCATTTCTTCTTTCCACTTCGATTCCGCTCGATTTTACGAGTTTCCGATCGACGCCAGAGGGTTGGTTACTCGTTCCCTTCGCCAAAAAGCGTTTAGAAAATCCACGTCCAGTCGTTCGGATTAATCATCGAAGGGTGATGACTCGTCGCATCATTGTCTCTTCTTCTCCAACTCCTTCGCTCGTAATCAACCAACGTTTTTAACATTTTTCGAATCATCCGGACCGATTTTGATTAAAAGGTGATTTTGCGCTCAGAAAACAAGGAAGAAGAGAAACGGATAAAAAGCCTGGTATAAATAATAACTATGATTAAAATCCAGTCGTCATATTTGCGCGTAATAATCGGAAGACCGATTTCTCGAAGGGAAAAAGGCGAGCTAAGTTGTGAATTATACGATCTAGAAAAAAACAACGAGACGATCAATCGGTTCGTCCGTTTCGCTGAAATTCCATAGGTCGACGTGCTGCACGACACATACAAGCGAACTTAATCGCCGGTAAACGTGAGTGCAACTTGTAATGGACTTACGAAACAATCTCATCAATAACCCCCGTTCGACAAGCGTAATTTACGAGCAGACATAAATAATTAAGCGGACGTGATCGTCGACGCTGGCCATGTGGCTCGTGGTCGACGATCAGGTTCCGTACGCAACGTTTTTCGATCGAAGAATTCCTCGTCTTTCTCTACGATGGTGTTCGAGAGTTCTATGAGCGAGATTTCGCCGAGTTTTGTAACGACGAACCTCAATATGGAATTTTTTTTGTCACGAACGAGCACGCGGAATGAATCACGTAACGAAGATCGATTATTCAAAGGATCTGAAGGGTATTGCAAATAATCCGGAATATAATCTCGAATAAAAAAGCGATTTTCGTTGAACGCCTATTCCTTTAAAACATCCCTCGAACAAACACTCCTTCCTACAACCAAACTACTTAAAGGCATACTACATTTCCATATCAGATAATCATCGCGACGCGCCTACAAAGCATCGCTTCGCACAGGAAGGAAGTACACCCCCTGCAGAGTAGCAGCGCTAGCGGTAGTAGTCCACAAATTTCTCGCGACATCGATGAACCATTAAAATGCCCACCGCTCTGAAAATCCATACACGCACGAAACAACTAACCGAAGAACCCCGTTCATACATTGCGTCTAGAAGATGTTTCAAAAAGATTGGCCACAGGTACATACACCGTGAAACGAATCATAGGCATACGATCATGAAGGCATACACTGACCACGAACCCATGAAACTTATTCGAAAAAGTGTCTAGGTTATGTTATTATTATATCCGCACGATGGAAACAACTATACTTACTATTACACCTTGTTGAAGTAACTACTTCAAGAAAAACTCTACATCTTTATTTATTTATATCCGTGACCTGGAGACTGCTACGCAGAAATATTTTAAATAAGAAGCTGTGCATATTATAGTATCCTAGAATATACATTATGTTTTGAGTTGCAAGGTGTAGGAACAAAGGAACTAATAAACAGATTTCTATTTATGTTTCCTGCAGCCTGTAGCCCAAACTATAAGGTTAACTTTTTTGGTAATATCCTTTTGCTATAAATATATGGACGTACTCCCTATCATTTCATTGTCTAGTAACACTAAGAGAGTAAGGATCCGAATCAGCATAAACTTATAATTATAATTATACCTAAATCTTTAATTATTTGAATATACTTTTCTGTTACAAATTCATCCACTCGTTCTTTAATCGGTCAACCTCAATCTCAAGGCACCTCAACTTCCTTCGACGTGTAAAACTTATAAGTACATTGTTCTCCACCCTCTTTGAAACACCGCGTATACACGCACAGAACAGAAACGCATAGAACGAGCCCCGGAGACTCCGGAAACACGGCGATACGGCGAATCCGTGAAACGACACGCGACGAGACGGCGGACGAAGAAAATTCTAGCTGTCCGCTAGGCGATTTATCGATAATGAAATTCAGATACGCGCCGCACCGAAAACATTCCAACGTCCCTGGCCGGCCCGCCCCCTTGTGTAACGCAGGGTGAAACGGCGAAGGAAAAAGAAGGGGACGAGACACAGGGGCGGCGGGTATGGAGGCCTTAATCCTAGCTAGGGGTGCGGCCAAAGAGGGCGTAGACCTCGGAAACCCTACGTACACACGCGGTCACCCCTTTCGAAGCGATCTTTGAACGCACGCGGGAACCGTTATCGACCTTGCCAAGAGTTAAGGAGGCCGCTCTCCGGGAGTCACTAGGAGAGGAGGCCCCTTTTAGTTATGCTCTCGCGTGTCCTGCTACTGTACGCTCGTTCCCCTTTTGCATCACCGTCGATTATCGTTGTATCCTGCTAATGCGCCGTTTATCGCGTAGCGCTTCTTTCCGTTTCGGTGAAAATTTCTTCTACACGCTTGTGAATCTTGTCGCGTTTCATCGTTTTCCTTTTATCTTCCTTCGTGACTGGTGGTTTCCTCTTTGGATATTGAAGAGAGACTCTATTTGGGGTGAGATGTTCTTTTTCCGTTTATGCAGCTTATTGTATACGGTGAGGTTGAAGTATAGCATATGAAGAATTTTCTTTTCTAAGAGATGCAGCTTGTGAAAAATTAAGAAACAGTGGTACGGATGACGAGACACTCGTGTAAGTTATATGTTTCTTGAATTTGGTTAGAAGATTGCAAAGATTTTTTGTAACTGCACGTGTCATAAATACTTGTACGCTTTTTCCTGGTTCGTTTAAAAGCATGACTCCTAATTTATTTCCTAGGAATATGCAGTTCAACTATAAACGTTTAATACTGTAATTTCAAGTCGCCTTTAATAGCACGAGAATTTCATAACGATGTAATCCATTATTAATGAGATTGCCCTTAGTAGGCTATGCTTTTAAACCGACGAGAATTTAATTGACATTGCGTAATATTTTACAATAATAATGTACGCTTATAAAATATAGCAATCAAACTCGAGCCTATTGATTCGACGTAACGCATTATATTAGGTTGTCCGAAAAGTTTCTTTCGTTTTATGAGGAAATAATAGATGCACAACGTTTTTTGTTTTATCCATTTTCTTCTGTTAAGACAAACACCGCGACATTTCACAGATTGAGTTTCACGTTTGTACGAAGGTGCATTGTTGTACAAAACACGTTTGCGAAAGAAAGACACTTTCCGGACAACCTAATACATTCTCCGAGTAAAAAATCCAATAGTCAAGAAACGTGTAACTCGTGCGAAATTCTTATCTCTGTATCTCGATTAACATTTAGTTCAACTTCTTCGAAACGACCTGATCTCGTTCAAGTATGCAAATTAAAACAACCATCGAAATAATACTCTTTTTATCATTCGGAACAGTTCATCGGCGATCAACCTGCGAACGAATACGTAACTTTTAAACGAGTACGTACGAGTGCCTCGAAATGAATTAATTTCGCGGTGCTGCTCGAAACGCGAACGATCGTTCTCCGCAATGGGGAACGTTCGCCCCGTGATCGCGTCGGAGGCGAACAGTCGAGACACGACGCGATAATGAACGGTTACAGTGTTCGATGGCGAATGTCCGTCGCTCACGTGAGATCGAACGTCGCGCATGGAAGTGCACACGATCGTTCGACAGGTGTTCCCAGGCCGAGAAGGAAGTGATTTTATACGGCTGTTACCGTGGCAAAGTGTTAATGCGCGAGTTAATATAGCGGTCATCGTCCATCGTGACTACCCGTTCCGGATGCCGATGAGTTCTCAGAATCGAATAAGAATCAAGAATCGGCTATGGATCTTCTCCTTTTATTGTATTGACCGAACCTTCTTTCTCTTGCTAATCGATTGGCGAAGGTGTTTCTTCGTTGATTTTTCATTGCAAGAGACACTTTACATAGAACATTGTTGCAAGAGACAGGCGGAAGGATGGTAAGAAAGCGAGGAGGAATTTTTCCATGCAAGTAAGTTGTTAATTAAGCGTAGTATTTTATTAGATAGGAATTGTGTGTATTGGTAATGTACTAAAATTGTTTGATTAATTCGGTCGATCTTATTTTAAAGCTACTCTTGGAAAATGTTTCTTTTTAATTCTGTTCATTGGAAGTCACACTATTATGTCGAAATTGAATGAATAAGTAAAAAAGATAATTCTAGGAACGTGTGATACGCGTAAATTGATAGTAGGAAATAAATTCCGTGGACGAAGGAATAAAGTTTATTCAGATATACAAAACATCTTGTCGCTTATGGCGTTCAGACACGAACGGTACAACAAGAACGAGCTGCATTCATTTTTTAACTTACAATCATGGAATATTTCCATTTCATTCTCCTTTTATTTCCTCTTCGGAGGAAAAATAGCGTTATCGAAGTATATGTAGCATTCGATCGCAAGTATAGCGAAAACGATCGTCGTAGTAATCGTCGCAGATTGGACAACAAAATACTCCTAAAACGAAAGAGAAATAAGAAATACAAAAACAGAAGTTACCAAGGTTCCACCAAACCTCCGTTCCAACAATTCCATTCTCACAGTAGCTTTCGCGACGCTCGAAACGGCATCGTGCCGGTGATCGGCCGAGGCCTACGGCCGACTCGCCGTCCGGGATACACCTTTCTCCAGATTAATTGGCGTGACGGTGCCGGAGCGCCGGCTCCTTTTCCCTAATTAATTCGTATTGCAAATTTCTGCGCGGCGTACAGCGTGCACGAGATCCGCTATCACGATTTTCGGCTTCCTGCGACAAGCGGCCCTCCCTGAGTTTCGACTTCGAGCCGGACCTTTGCGTGCCCGCACGAAAGTCTACCATCGAGATCCGTCTGTGTAATTGCCGCCACTGCGTACACCGAGATCCCCTTGATCGTCCGTGTCTCCTCGAACGACACGTATTTCGACTCGTCATCGCTGATATTCTCCAACAAACACGCTGATTTCTGTCCTGATTGTTCAGCACGAAGCTCGTCCATGTGATTTCCTTGGGTTTTGATAAATCGTCAGGCGACGAAGGGTTGATGGGTGCACTTGACGCCGGTTTCTCGATTTAATGGATCGATGAAAGCATGTCTGTTCTCTTTGACCACGACTATTTGGGTTTCGCGTATGCTTCTTTTGCCAAGCAGTTTATCTTCCCGCGCGTTTTGTTGATTCAATGATGTTGAAATTTTCTGCTTCGCTTTCATCGAGTTCCGTGTATCATCGAGGTTTACGAGACATGTTTTTCTGAGTAGCATGTTGCAAGTTGAAATTTGCCACTACGAACGCAATCGTTCACATCGCTTCGAATGTAGTTTTAATGACTTTTTTGGCTACTGTTTTTGTATCTTGCCGAATCAATTCTACCAAGCAGATATCCCATCTCGTAGCAGGCATACCGGCGTACCACAAGGTTCACAAGGATCGGCAAGGGACGCGCGTGTCGGCGCGGATGCGGCGTAACGAGCGGCAGAAAACGAACGAACGATCGGCCGAGCGGGACACGAAAATATGAAAATGAAACGGAGCCGGCGAAAGATTCCAATCGCGGTGGCTTCCTGTGCACGTAAACGCTGTCGGCTTTCGACAAAATTCCAATCGAATACCGTCGATTTCGCGGGGGCAAAAATGCCGCGACCGGCCGCGTGCCGTTTCGACGACCAACCATCGCGATGCCGTCCGGTTAATTACCACGGTCGACCTGTAACGCCGACGAGTCGCGTCGGAACGTTGACTTTCGCTTCGATACCGGGACTATCCGCGCCATTTTTTGAATTGCTGCGTTTGTTCCGCGTTAAACATACCTACGCCGGTATCGAACGAGTGGCGATGAATTCATACGGAGCGGATAGAAAAGAGTAGATTTCATGCAATCTCTTTTTTCATCGTCGAGGGACACCCGACTTAGCGTCCAATTTTCGACGAACAAACGTTCTACTTCCATCAATTGGTTTACTCAAATTCAAATTTACTGTGAAAAGACGACAAGTAGTAGTGGTATGTAAAGGACTTGTGTAGAGGATGTTTGATCGTGAGATTTATTAGACGAGATTGCTCGTTGTTGAAACCGTCGAGTATATTTAAAAATAATTAAATAAATTAATACGCAGACAATATTCGTTGAGACGCTCGTACAGTGTATAAATCACAAAATAAGATCGCTGATAAATACTCGATAAATGCTCGATAGATACTCGTAAATACTGGTCGATAACTAATTTGCTTGCGATCGCGTCCGAATTCAAGTTTATTTGACGGTTGCACGTAGCGGTGGCATTGTTTTGCCCGGAGTTCATTTATTATTACATTACGTGTTTTCTAACGATATTTATGATTTAAATTGTCCTCTAGCTCATGTGCCGCTACAGGTATTCTAAGGCAAATGTAAAAAAATATCGTTTGCAACATTCATCTCTTTTCCGTACTTTTCGATTTATAGATTTGACGAATATCGAATCCGAATGGTTGTACTGTGTAAAACTCGAAACCCGATTCGATATCGATTCGTTTGACGATTTCCCAACTTGATACTCCATGTGTCGCTGCGTTAATTTGATTTTGAACATTAACAGCAAACAACGATCAGAGAAAAAGAAAAATAAACTGTCGTTGAAATCGTCGAGAACGCCTTCTATTCTGTACAGGGCACGCTCGCGTGCTGCCGTCACTTATCCCTGTCCGTAACGAACGTGTAAAACGTGCACGCGCGAGTACTGGTTGGGCGGTCGGTCGAAAATTGCGCGGTCACACGCACAGGCCCTCGTGTGTGCCCTGTTACACGGGAACGCCTTAAATCGAGGGAAAACTTGTCAACGATGCCGCCTTTCGTTTCCACGATAAAAGGAACACGTCGTCGGGACAATAATTCGCAAAGTATGTTTCCTGTCGGCGACCGGTATCGCCGATCGGCATCCGTGGCCGCGTAAGAACCTGGAATTATGTATACCTTACGCTCAGCTGCCGCGGTCGCGGCCGGGACGAGCTTCCGGTTATGAAATCGTTCGTCCTGACTCTCCGTTTATTCGCTTTTTCATTTCTTCTTCTTCTTCTTCTTGTCTCGTCTGCTTTATCGAAAAGTGATGTTTCCATGTTCTGCATGTCGCTGGAACAAAATTCTCCTTTTTGTCTGTTGAGTGGAAGAAGGAAATGAGGATGACGAAAGTGTGACGCGTACGATAACGCGTGGATACTATTGGCGGCTTTTTATGGGAGTCATAGAACGTGTCGAACATTTTTCTAATATGAAAAACATCTAGATGATTTGTATAATTAGTGTGTTGTTGTAGGAGCGTGGAGAAAGAAGTTATCGCCAAAGAAAGTATGAATTATGGAAGGCAAGACAAGCGGCTGTTGCATACGATTACCATACGATTAGCACATTACAAGATAGGGACAAAATCTCGATATACTGCGAAAAGAAGCGATTGTTCCTACGAAAATAAGTTGGACATGCGATCTTCGTTTAAAATTTACATAGGCATTATTGTAAAATTTATTATCGCCAAGCCTTAATAATTTTTTCTCTCAAGAAAGAGAAGAAGAGTAATATCATAACGAGGTTAAATTCGACTCAACCTTTTTATTCCTCTTTTATATATCACGTCGATCGCGATTGTTTGATTGGAATCGAAGAACGTCTAGATATAGACAGTTCCTACGAATAAGAAGAATAATCTTTATCATACGAGGATTGGATCGGAACGACCGAAACGCAGAAGAAAGCGTACTCTACCCCCCATTTCGCGCCATAAGACGGAAATCACGATAAGGCGGCCATTTCGAGTATCCCTGAACGCCAACGTATACGCGAATGGATGGAATCGAAACGATTTTACGGTAAGGGCTCTCGTGAAAATCAGGAAACGTATAGCTTTGTTCGCGCAGCCTCGAAACTTTCGAGATGGAAATTCGATCCGGGGTACCGACAACCCGGACGCGGCCGCCGGATATATATAACTGGAAATAAGATAAAGAAAATTGCGAATAATTCAAATCCAAATTGCCCCGGACATATTCCTTCGGCGGACGGTGATTTGATCGCGGGAACGAAACGGTACGAGAGAAACGGACAAAGAGGGAAAGAGAGACCACAACGTATATGGGCGAGAAGAAGGAGAAAAAGGGAGGAACGAAGCGCGAGCGCGCGAAACCACTCTACAACTTTGATATC
This sequence comes from Bombus fervidus, assembly GCF_041682495.2. Classification (NCBI taxonomy): domain Eukaryota; kingdom Metazoa; phylum Arthropoda; class Insecta; order Hymenoptera; family Apidae; genus Bombus; species Bombus fervidus. The sequence continues at coordinate 20,018,128 of NC_091517.1, forward strand.
GATGCATCATCTCGATCCTCGCACCGGGTTCTCTGATCGATTTTCATTCCGCGGGTTGCATGGCGGCTCGCTATCCGGGTGCTATCTTCAACCACCTCGCCTTCGACGAATCCTAGCTACAGGGTGCTCCAAAACAATCGTTTCAATCGTCATTTCGGTACGAGTACGTTAGCGAGAAACAGTTCGTGATCTTTTCTAATCGAAGATAATGCTTCAATATGATACCGAGACGTATTTACCTATGAAACTTATCATCGTTTAAATATTTCTTGGTATTATATTCTGCTCTTTGCTAAAGCTTCCTTTTACTATTATATCTACCGAGGAACACACGAGGACTAATGAAACAGTCCGATATGGTACCAGGCTTCACCTCTGTCCGTCATTCTCTCTAAAAAGCATTCGTATCTGCAAGAATGATGATGATGATGGGAATGAACACGTTGGCCCGGAGGAAGCATAATTTCCGCGACAGGCGGAAAGGGAACGTGATAATCAGGCCGGACACGAAACGCTCCTCCACCAAAATTACTCGTCCAGTGATCAACATCTTGGACACGGATTGCTTTCCGAAAGAAGGCTGGAGCACCTGTGGCGCGCACCTGTGGCGCACCGTCTCCACACCGAAACGCCGTTCCGCGGACCAAAGCACCGACAGAATATCGTTCCCCTTGATATCTCAACGATGAAACGTTGGTCGAACGATATCGAGACGATTTCGATCGGTTCTCGTGTTGTTATCTTCGCGGTCGTTAGTGTTTGCGTCAAAGATAGTCGCTTCTGGTTTTTGGAATACAAATTCTCTTGTATCGGTAGATTTCCGCTCTTCCAATGAAAATCGTGGAATGTTTTACGATTTCTGACCGTACTATTACTTACCTATACTATGTACTAACAAACGATCGTTACATACAATTTATTTCTATACGTGTGAAAAGTATCAAGTATTAGTGCGACGCATCGCAATACTTTCGAATAGCATTAATCGCGTTATCGCTCTCGAAACGAGCAAGAAACTCGTGCAGAACTTCGGAAGCCGTTTGAACGCTCTAGAGACACCTTGTATAAAGCTACGTGCAAAGGCGTCTGGTTGGCTGTGTAAGATATCAGCTAAGAAACGGGCCCGTCCAAGACTTTACGACCGCTCTTATAATTATCTCCAATAAATATCTCCACGGCACGAGAGCGTATATATCGAAATACTTCGCCGTGGTCAGAGGTGAACTCCCTGCCTCCATCTTTCGATCAACGCGTTTTCTTTTGGTCGCCCCGTTCACACTGATAAATTTATAATGTTGAAGCGCCGCAGCCCGCGCACCATGAGCAATGGGCTGCCTTAATAAGTATGCACGGCCACACGCGAATTCGTACTGAAAAAATTTTCATCGCCACTACATGCTTCGTCGATCTTTCCGACCGTACCTGTATACCTGCCGAAACTCAATTTACGAATCTTTTTGCACCTACAAATTTCTATTCCTGTTCTATCTACGCTGTCCACACGACTCTACAATCACATTTTCATTCGTTCGTCAGCGGCGGATCTTCATCGCGTGTTCTTCTTCCACGTTTCCAGTGTACGCTGCATAATTACTTAGCAGCGTGTTAATCCTTTCCGGTTTTTGCAATTCACCGATCACGTCGCGTCGCAATACAGTGGTAACGAGGAGCGAACAAGACGGTGTAACCCAAGGGGAAACTGCTTAGACATCCACTTTCCCTCCTCTCGAGAATCGATACGCGAATCCTCGATCAATTGGCCGGTCGTGGTGTTATTAAACGATCGCGTGATATTTAACCGAAGGCTGTAACTGTGTTTAATTAACGGTTAGAACTGCGATTTCTTCTCTCTCTTTTTCTTTTTCTTCTGCTTCCCTATCGTCTTCTTCGCTGGCTCCCAACATCGATAGACGTCGCGTAGCCGAGTTCTAACCTACATTTTACCACTTCCTTTTTTCTTTTCTTGTATTACGTTCGTCGTTCGAGTCTAATTTCTTTGTTACACGCTAACGTGTTGATTTCCCATTATTCTTGTTAAATATGTTATTATTTTATGGAACGTGTTTGTGCAATTTATTTAGTAATCGTCGATGTATCGAATTTAGAATTTGAATTGTCGGCGAAACGAGTTCGAATTTTTCGATAAGAGACAAAAATTCTATTCTAGCGATCAATAATGTAGCATTAAAAGATGTTTAAAAGACAAGCGCATCGGCTTACAGTCGGCAATGACGCTAACGCTTTTACGAATAACAAAGATGGTTAAATAATAACAGTAAGGAGAAAGAGGATGAACGCACGCTCGAGATGTACTCTTGTACAAACGATCATTCGTTTCATTGGCCTCTTGAAAGTAGCAATTAACTGGCCCCTTAAGAAAGATCGTAAAAACGTGGTATACTTAAGTCCAATCTTAAGACTTCCCGAATCGAGGCGCAAACATATAATTCTTGATCAAATTAAAGCGAAGCAAATGCTGCTCAAAATAGTTAAAATACCTTCGATCCACCTGCTTCGTGCGCATTACTGGAATTATTTTAAAGTGAAATGAGCTTTGTCAACGTTTCATACGCTATATACTCGCGAATACGTTTATATTCGAATCTTCAGACGATCTAAAAATTACTAATTTTCTTTCCGTGTTCGATTCGTTCGTTTTTCACTCGTTTCAATAAGCAAAGACTAGTAATTTCCATCGAGGATTCGCCATCGAGGAATTAGCATACTCGTTCGAATAAATTACTCCGCGCGTTTCACGCCAAACAGCTCGTACAAACGAACAATACCCAGACAAAATTCCCCTTAAATTCGCAGAAAAATGAATTAGAAATTTCGAGTGGAATTTTAATTTCTTGTTACGAGATTACGCTAGAAAATCGTTCGAGGTAAAAAAAAAACGGGGATCACTGGAGGAGACGTAAATTATGCGAAAGGATCGTCTTTCTGGGTGGCTGTGTCTTACGAAACGACGAACAGGTTGAGGAAACAAGCGGTATGTAGTGGAAAAGAGAGAGAGGGAGAAAGGAAAGAGAACGGCGACGCGGAAACGGATCGAAGTAAATGTTCTGTGAAGAGGGAATCGTGTATCTTGATCTCGTTACGTTGCCAACTGTCGTGCGTAACGCAAAAGGCGATTTTATGCGGGGAATGGACGAGGTGAACGCGTACCGTCGATGTTTCGAGCGGAATGGGCATCCAGGATCGTGACCATAAATCCCGCGAGTCACTTTCTTCCGTGGGCGATAGGAAAAATCGAATCGCTCGGGGATTTGGAACAGCACTAGGAAATAGCTGCTTTCCTGCTATCGAAATTTTTTTCCACCAACATCCTTTCGAATATCCTCTCGGTGAATTTCCACGTTGATAAAAATGAAAAAAGAACGTGTATCTGTAAAAATACAGAGGCGATCGCTTCTCGCGTTTACATAGATTTTCGACGTGACGTATAAAAAAAAAAAAGAGAAAAAGAGGAAGATAGAAGGAGAAGAGGAACACAGAAGACAGTGTCCATCCGGGATTCGCCTAATTACTTTCTCGATCCGGGTCGTTTCCACGGCAGTGCGTGTACGCGTGCTGCTCACGGTCGTGTGACCCAGCTCGATGCTCGTATGCACGTGCGTATTACATCCGCTCTCGGATTTCCCGCGTATAACGGGAAAGCACGACGAGGGCCGCGAGGATTTTTCCTCCCGCCACAAGTAAACCTAATTGACGCGTAATTAAGTAACACGGAATTGCGCGAGCCGGAGCATTGCCCGATGAGCTGGCCGAGTTCGCTGGCAGGCGAATTCTTTCTCGATGATGACGCGCGTGCGAGCTGCAACGAGTTGTGAAGCTCTGCGAATCCTACCACTTTGTTGCATCTTCGCGTGTCTTTTTTTTCCGTTGCTGGCCTTTTTTTATTCGCGCGCAGCGGATGCATAAAGTATTCGGTTGGCAGATATGAAATTATCGTTTCTTTCGAGCGATACTTTAACCATGAGATTCCATGCGCTTTTCCTAAGGATTGCGTAACCTAATTGACGTGAGATTAAGGATTTGAGTGCGTTAGCCTTTACGATTAATCCTTGTAATTCGTCCTTAACCGACGAACGTGGACGAGAGAAAGGAAAGGAAAGGAAAGGAAAGGAAAGGGACGTGGAGCGCGTCGCGAAGCTGCTCGGGTGACCGCGTCCGCTCTTGTTACGCAAGCGAGTCACAGTAGAGCAGCGGCGATTCCGGCGCAACGGCGTGTGAAAATGACGAAGACGAGGAGGCCCCAGAACGACGAGGCGATCGCGCGCCAGGAATCGGACCGGGCAGCCTGCCGCTCGCTTTCACGCCGCCACGCCGCGCCAGTCCGACTCTCTCGTTGAGACATCGCGCAAAACGCGACACGCTCGACGACGCCCGTCCGGACACGGCCGGCCGAAACCGGGTCCGAGCGTCCCTCTTCGCGGACAATGGACTCGCCTGTATCCGCGTCTCGCCCTTATGCTAATCAGCTTCCTATTTCGCGAAAGCCTCTTTTCATCTACCGTGAATAATCGTGCCTCGCTTCAGCCTCGTAATGGGGAGACTATCACCGGATATAATATCGGGATTTCGGGGTTTCGATGATTTTGTAGTGTCTATGCAAATTCGGACCGTATAATGTACTGTGTAATTGTAATGATGGAATTTAGGAAAGTTTCGAGATTTCAAGAATCTTTCAGCGTCTTGTAGTATCGTTGTACTGTTTGTATCGAAAACTAAAAAACTGGAACGATGTATTCGTTATCTGAAATGAACGACGAATGGGCGTTACATATGACGAGAATTGGCTATTACGCTCGGTTCACGGCAATTCCATGAAAACGTGGAATGATGAAGTTATCGCTAGTTGAGGAACGGAACAAACGGTTGTAAGCGGATGAAATTTTCGTTATCGACTTACCAAATTTTTTATCAGCTTCTCGTGCCATCCAAAAACCGCACGATTCCATTTCTTTTCTTCCCTTTCTCATCCTCTTTCTCTCTTCTACAAGAATTCGGAATAAAGCGGAAGAAACGTGCGGAAAGAGGAATATCGCTTCCGATGTTAAAATCTCGCGCGAGACGTTTTCCATCCCACGTCGAAGGAATAAAGAAACGCGACACCGGGAAAAGTCTCACGGTGTTGAGATTAAAAACATTTACTTTCTCGATTTCTTTACTCAATAATTTCCTCAATATTAAAACTCAATATTGTTGTAGCAGAAGACTAAACGATGAAATAATAACTATATATATGTTAAATAACTTCTATAATACGTACAATATTTAAAAATATTATAAATAAGAATTAATAATAGAAATACGTACAAGTACAAGAAACGAAACGATATTTTCCAATATGTAACTACCTACTGTCTTGTATACTCATTCTAATATACAATTTACAAGATCAACAACCTGTCTGAAAAAAAAACAAGTTAACCCTGCAGCTCTTCTGATATTTGTTCAAAAACCCTCTCTTCGCGAACAAGAAAGTTATATATCCAGCGAACACCCTGTATACACGTTGAAAACTCGCGATCACGGCGCGTCCACGCGGTTTCGAAGAGGGAGCAGGGTCGAGGAGATTGTCGCCGGTGAGCAACGAATTCCGACGAGGAGTAGCGGTGACTTTTATTCTCGATAATGACAGAGAGCGCGAACAGAGTGGCCCTGGCGTGGTACGTGATCAATTTTCGGGCCCTGCTGTGGCCGCGCGTCTAACTACGATTTCGGCGTAATTATATACGTCCGTCTATCCGGACCGTGTCCACGGTCACAATATCCCATAAATCGACTCGTCCTCTCTCTAGAAAAAGAACTTCTCATGATCGGAATGACGTCCAACGACCGCGCCCGATTTACGCATCGACTCTACCAGCGTCTGATTTATTCGTCGTTCTTCAGGTTCTATGCTTCCCTCGTTCATTGGAGGAATTTTGTAAGGATTTTAGAAGAAGGTGACTTAGTTCGTTAATCTTGGCAGTTTTATGGCTGGCTACAAGTCAAGAAATTCAATCAATTTGGATTAAAACTTTACAGTAATTATAAAATATTGAGGTGTGCAACTTACTTTTCATTTTTTACAGATCAATACGTTATATATTGTTTAAAATTATAAATTACAGTTGAAACTGG